>NW_027325355.1:37622148-38222148 GCF_036924035.1 Leuresthes tenuis | reverse complement strand
ATATGCTCAGTACTTGCTTATGTGAGTAACTGTGTTTCTGAGCAGATGTAGCAGATAACAAACAAATTAATACTTTAATTGTCTTATGCACAAATATATACAAAGTATTGTTAGCCCCCTGAGCTGCCTTTACACTCAGTGTAACCATGGTGTTTGTGCTAAATTCCATCACACATCTAATGCCAAACGTTTGACTCACCATTTGTTCTTCAGCTTCGTGCTCATTTAGTGTTGTTGTTCAAAAAACTGTTGATCATGAACTGCAGCAAACACACCTTTTCCCGACTAGACTGGCCAGGTGAAACAAACCGCTTCCACTGATCTAAGCTTGCTGGGTGTTCGGGGGAAGCTGAAAAGGCTCAACATAAAGACATGAAGACCTCGGTGAAGAAAAAACAAAGAACCATGCTCTGAAAAGTAGCTTCAGTCAATCCTTGCAGCAGGATAATTTCCACTTTGAAATGCTCATAGGGGATTACGAGCATGCTTTCACTCCCATGAGTGTGTAATGCTGGAAGAATTCCACCATAAAAGGAAATCTCGCCTTTCAATCACTGTTACATGGAAATAATAAGGTTTCCCTGCAAATAAGAGCTTCTGCATAAAAATACTATGTGTTTAGCTTTGGGTGATGTTTTAAGGTGATAAGATATCATTTTAACACTGCAGATAAGCCAAAAAACATGGAAAAGCAGATTGAACTCTCCACCACAGACTTAGAGAAGATATTAGACATGTTGGTGCAGACAGCTTCTTGTAGACAGCCTCAGTGTTGCATTTTCAGTCCAGTCTGCTGTCAATGTGAACACCCGGGTATCTGTAGTCCTCCACCTCTTCACCTTGGATGGGGAGAGTGTTTGGCTTACTCCTGCTCCTCCTGAAATCTACAACCATCTCTTTTGTGTTGTGTGTGTTTAAGATGAGGTGATTGTTCCCACACAAACTGATTGATAAACAGATAATAGATAAACAGAGTTGAAAGTCGTTGCTCCTCCTAAGGCAAGGGAAAAGGTAACATAAAGCTACAGCTTACTGAGAAAGAGCGGTTTTAAAATGTTAAAAGGATGTAATGAGGTAGGCAAAACCAACTGAAAGAGATGAAATAAGGGAATCAGAGGATTCTGAAACGTGGATAACGATCAGGTGACCCTTGACGCACATCCAGCAAGAAAAAAAACTTTTTTTCTTGTCTCTTTATTTGGTCTCCCCAACGTCCAAATCCCTCATATCATCTTCAGGCTGGACATGTTGTGCCCTTCAGTAAGGGAATGGTAGGGAGAGATGGATGAAAGACTCCAGCACACCATTCTCCCATTCACTCATCTTTATTGACGGAGGGAAAAGAGCATGACTCTCCCTACTGGAACCTTGAGGTAACACTACTGGATTAACTCCGACTCAAAAATCACTGACAATGGTCTGTGTACACTGTTACTCTCTCGCCCATATGAAATACTACAAAACAAGTCAATTACCATGAAAGTCAGAAGAATAACAACAGAAAAAAATACTTAGCCTTTAAATAGTACCTGTCACAGACTCGTACCATCTGGACCACTAGTTTTAGTGTCTATCAAGCTGAGACAAGGTGCAGAGATGCCCATCTTCCACATCAACCCTCGACTGGTTTGATCTGATGCTGACATCATGGCTGAATGTTTCATCTCACAGGACATTTTCTAAAGAGCAGTCATTTAGGAACCTGCCTACTGGTTAACCCTAACAGCAGCTGTCTTTTACCATAGCGTTACAACCTTGTATTTATTTATGCCTTTCAAGATAAGATATCTCCACAGCATTCTCTACCTCATAAGAGGAAAAGCACCTTTGAGCAACAAATTCCTGGCAGATCATTTCAGTTTTTAGCTTGTCCAGCCTCTCTTTGTGATATTAAGTTCTTATATGTTCTTATGTGCTTAGCTGCCTATAACCAAGTGTACAGCAGAGGCACAGCACTGTAGCTCCTCTCATCTTCACATGAAGAAACTGGAAGTAGATCTCAGTCTCACTTCAAACTCAAACACCTCTGCTGGTAGACCCCTGAGGACCGCTGCTGACTCCTCAGTCCTGCTCTGGGGGTATGTGTTGTGAAAGAGCCACTACCCAGCACTTTGAACAGCTCTGCTCTGTAGCAAGCTGCTGCTTTGCAAACAGAGCACCTTGAATGTGTCAGCACAGAGTCAACCAGAGCTTTAGCACAATCAACTGCGGTCTGCATACCAGGAGTCCTGGTTTACAGAGCAGGACTCGGGTACTGATCTCTCTATCGATGGATTCGGCCAGGATCAGAATGCAGACATCACAGGGAAATCTCCGGGAGGGGGCGTGTGCATGTACATCAACAAGCACTACTGCAGCTCTCTGACAATGAGGGAAAGCCTTTGTTCGCCTGACGTGGAACTCCTGTCAGTGCCGCTCCACCCATTCAACCCCCCCCAGATATTCATCACAACTGTGTATATTCCAACAAGCACTGTTTTTGAGGTAGTGCAGAAACTGCATAAGGTTCTGCTGGCTGACTACAATTGAGTGCTCCTTCTCCCTGCATATAAAACTGTACTAAAAAGTGAAAAAATACAGACCAAAGAGGTCAAACTTTGGTCTGACGAATCAACTGCTTGTCTCCAAGGGATTGGAAGATGTTTAAAGGCTCCTGCACAGACTCACTGAAGTGATTTGTTCTTATATGACTTTCTGTGAAAATGTGATCATTGTCACCAACAGATCAAGGTGTACCCCAATAACAAAGCCTAGATGTCCAAGGAAGTCTGGAAGCTGGCCTTTAATTGTGGGAGACCTTCTGAACTTCAAGCGGCTAATAGAGAGCTGAGACATGAAATTTCTTTTTTTTTCTTTTCCCCCTTGTCCTGTTCAGCATTATGGCAGCAGAATTGTAGTCTGAATACCTTTTATGCCAAACCGATTTGCTTTGCCAAGGGAAGTTTTATAAATGTAAAGCTCCCCTTGATGCCCATTTATTTATTTCTGTTGACAATATATAAGATGTAATAGAACTGAACCGGACCGTGGGACAAGGAAAGAAGAAGAGGAAACAGAACAAAAATAGAAACAAAAACCAGACAACCAGCTGCTACACCTGTAAAAAACAAAACAGACAACAATCCATGGCCTCTGAGGGGAATCCAGCCTTAGCGCCACCAGGAGCACCTGAAAGCAGACAAGCAGAGAAAAAACAAACAAACAAAAACCAGCACAAGAAGCGGTAATCGCATACAACACAGCTGTGGATATAGATGACCTGAGACGACATGATAATACAATAACTGCTTAGCGACCATGCTACTGGGCTAATGAATGTGTGTGTGTGTGTGTGTGTGTGTGTGTGTGTGTGTGTGTGTGTGTGTGTGTGTGTGTGTGTGTGAAAACATGCAACACCCATGGCACAGGACCTACATGGTAACCGTGGTTAGCTATGAGTGTATAAGTGTACAGAGCCACAATCCACAGCCCCCCCCCAGCAATCAGAAGCAGGCAGAGAGGGCCACAAGACCCAGGCCACCAGCAGCCCCCACGGAGCACAGAACCCAGGAAGCCCACCGCAGGGGAAGCCACGCATCCACCCAGAAGACTGCAGAGGAAGCCCCCGGACAGAGCCCCCATAAGCATAGGGCAGAGGCCCCCCGGGAGCCAGGGGCAACAGCCCACCGACCCCGCCAGGCCCCAGCCGCCCAGACACGGGCCGTGCACTGGACCCGGGCCCCAGGAGCCTGAGCGCCCCCAAACCCCCCGGCAGAGGCCCCACCCAATACCCAGGAGGGCCAAGCGCCCCAGACAGCCACACAGTGGGTCAGCGCCTGCCCCAGCGCCCCTGGCCAAGTGCCCCGGGAGTCAAGACGTGCCCACAGGTGGGTGAAGTCACGAGCAGCGGGGGGAGGCAACGTCGCCCCCCCATCGGGAGAAGCACAAGCAGGCCAGGCGACAGCAAGTCCCAGACCCAGGCCCAATCATCACCACACACACTTTCACGTCCCACACATCCACACGTCCTCCCTCCCTCGACTCCGCTGGGGTGTAGTGCAGCGGGCACACCAGGGGGCCAGCAGCCCCCCAGCCACCACAGACCCCGAACCAGCAGAACAATTAATTAATCCTCTTGAGACATGAAATTTCACCGGCTAAACAGAAATACAAAACCAAAGTAGAGAGCAAACTAGCAGATAAGAACCTTTCCGCTGCCTGGTTTGGTATGAAGACAACGACGGGCATAAAACAGACGAAGGGCACCTACCTTGCTGTTAACAGTTTCGGGTCAAATCATGATGTAGCCAGTGCTCTTAATAAATTTCATTTATGATTTGACCAGTTTGAGTTCAGTGAGGAAGTTAAGAGTTTGAGAGATAATCTTAAAGATGACCAACACTTAGTACTAGAACAAAGAAAAGTGGAAAGGTGTCTCCTCTCTCTCAAAACAAATAAAAGCCCTGATAAAATAAGTGGAATCTTCCTTAAGTCAACAAACAACTTAGTCCAATCTTTCATCACATTTTTAATGTATCCCTGAGTCAGCAAAAGGTGCCCAAGCTGTAGAAACAAGCAGAGCTTGCATATGCACTCGACCCCATGCAATTTGCTTACAGGGCCCACAGAGGCTTTTAAGATGCCCCACTTACCCTGCTAAACCTTTTATTTAAACATCTCGAGGGGAAAAACCCACGTTAGATGAACTTTTATTGACTTTTCATCGGCTTGTAACTCCATAACACCTCACATTTTGGCTGAGGCTTGTTGAATACTTCCAGATAAGCCATAATCTGGTGGGTTGGATTTTAGATTTTTTAACAGATAGAACATAGAGAGTCAAGGGATGTGTTCTCTCTCCCTTACTTTTTATCCTTTCTACAGACATGTGCAAGAGTGTCTATGAAAACAGAAACATTTTAAAATTTGCAGATGATACCGTCATTGTAAGTGTGTTGCACAGTAATGAATCCAGCCATGGTCCAGGCTTGGAGGATTTTATCAGTTGGTGCGGTCTTTCTTTCTTGGTGCTTAACACATCCAAAACAAAGGATATTATTATTGATTTTAGAACTCAGGCTCCAAACCATGATCCCAGAGTCATTAAGGGCCAATCTGTTGAATGCGTAATCTAAAAAAGTATCTTGGGATTGTCATTGATGACAAACTGACTTTTAACAAGAACTGTGAAGCAGTATGCAAGAGGCTTTACATCAGCGGCTTTACGTGACGTACACCCGCACATGCGCAGTCGGTCCGGACCGTAGGAGGAAAGACTTATTCCCTCCATTTTGTTTGCAATAATGCGTGTATATATACACACACACATATCAGACAATCATGTATATTGCTGATGATAGACACTATCTCATCTTCGAAATTTTAGGTTTTGGATGTGGAAGTGCAAACAGTGCTCAGAGAGTGTTTCTACAAGGTACCAGTTGCTGAGACACTATAAACTGAAGCATGGTCATTATGGTCAGAGAAACGCTTATCCATGCACATACTATGACTGCCCACACTCATTCAAAACATGGAACACTCTGAAAACACATTTAGGTCGATATCACATTGAGGTTGTACAGAAAAAAAGTGCAGAACAAGTCATTTTTACATGCCCTTTGTGTCCAAGATTTGAAATATCATCTGTTAGAGAGTACTTTTCTCATATTAACCATCATCTGAAGCGTTATGAAACAATAACATGTGTATTTCAGAACTGTTCTTTAATACTTTCTTTTACTGTTCCCATAAGAGTCGGAAGCATGGTAGTTGCACAGTGGAAGACTTTACAGCTGAACTAGTGAAATTTGATCATCTAAATGGTGAGCAGCAGCTATCTGAAGACCATTTAACTATTCTTGTTGAAACAACTTCAGACTTGAATTGTCATGAATTGATTGAGACAAATCAAATGAAAATTTAAAAGACACAATAATTAAAAAATTGTCATCTGTCTTGTTAAAATTAGAGGTCTTTTCACATGTACCACATTCAGCATTTGATGAGTTTCTTGAAGAGTTGCATTTTATGTTTGCCTCTGCTGTAGTGCCTTTAACACACAACACAACCTCCAAGTTACTCAGATTATAGTTAATGAACTTAGCCTTGCCATTTCTACTAATAGTGCTTTCGTGAAGTGTATAGAAAAAGGTGGTCCACTTGCAACAGTCTTCAAACGCAAACAGTTCTATAAGGAACATTTCAAAGTTGTAGAACCTGTGGTGTATGTACTGGAGGCAAAGTCAAATAAAACATTTCAGTATATACCCATACTGAAATCTTTACAGCAGCTACTTGAGCGTAAAGACATAATTGATAAGCTTGTCGATCATCATACAGCCTTATATGCAAATCCACCCCAGTATGCATGTTTTCAGGATGGAGAGCATCATAAAAACAACACTTTTTATAACTGCTTATTCCATAGTTGGGGTCATTTCTGAAGGGTACAGTTCAGTGTGTTATAGCTGACAATCTGGGAGCTCATGGGCTAGCTGGATTTGTAGAGTTTCTCAGGGAAGTATTTCTGTCTATTTTGTACAGCTCAGCTTTGTGACATTCAGGAGAAAGAAGTGAAGACTGGAGGGTTTGAGTGCAGAACAAAGGTTTGGAGTTAAAAAGTCTTGTATTTTAATCTCTCTCACTTTAATGTGAGTGGTTATCCCCCAGACATAGTCCACGACCTGTTTGAGGGCATAGTTCCAGTGGAAATAGGACACTGTTCACTCTTGAACACCTTAATAATCTTATCTTGGCTTTTCCCTACAAAGACGATGATAAAACTGATCGTCTTCACTTGTTACCAAAGACTTTACACAAGAAATGCACAATAGGTGGCAACGCGCACGAAAATTGGTGTCTTCTCTTTAATTGTAACTTCCTCTAATTGTAGGAAAATGTGTTCCTGGTGATGAACCTGCATGGAAAGTGCTTTTGGATTTAAAGGATATTGCCAAATTGATTGTTGCTCCAGTCCACAGTCGAGAATCAGTTGCATACAAAATTTCAGTGCATCAAAGTCATTATCAGGAACTGTATCCTGATAAAACGTTGCTAGCTGTCAGAAACTGGCAGGACACAGGAAACAGGTGTAGGGTTTTCAGAATAAGTTAGTTTATTTATTAAACCACTTATGTGTCTCCAATAGTGTTGGGAAGTTCGACTCTTTTGGCTGAATCGGATCATTTACTCTCGAACAGTAAATTGAACGAATCTTTGAACGAATAATTTCGTTAATTTTTCCAGCAGGTGGCGCTGTAGCCCTACTGTGGGCGTTGCATAAAAAGGCAAAAAGGAAACATAGTTTGCTTCAGCTGAGCTGACAAAATACAATACACAAAATGCCACAAACAATTCAAACCATGTGAAAACCTGGGAAAGCAAATACACAATAAGGTGACTTGTGTCTGTCTCCCTGCGATTGTTGTTTAAAGCACGACACTGACTCGGTAGCTGTCACGTGACAAATTAACGAACGACAACTGGTAGAGGACAAGTGAATGTAAAACTCACATTCATTTTGACAATTAGTAACACAATTAATTGAGAAAAAAGTAACAATAAGTTCACTAAAATGTTACATAGTGCATTTATTGTGTCTTATTATTATTATTATTATTATTATTATTATTATTATTATTATTTTATGGTAGAGTGTAACACAAAATCAATATGTTGATATAATTTTCAAAAGTATCTATTATCATTATTACATTATCATTTATCTATTTACACACTTCAGGCATTATATACACAACAACACTATACATATCTACAAGAACCGAAGACCACTAATTAATTATGATTTCATGACAAATGAATGAACATCACAAATCAGACATAATTAATTTCCTCCTTCGTATCTCAGTCCACAGTAGAGCCCTGTGTGGGACTGTTTTCTTCACCCCGCTCCCGCTGAATTTCTGACCATTACCGCCCGCAACGTGTGTGTTACACTCCCGCAAAACTTTGAGAATTTATGCCCGCACAATAATAGAAATGCATTGATTTAGTGTCTTCTCCCATCCCGCAGGAGAAAATACGTCATTTTATAGGCTATTAATAAAGAGATTCACGGACAATTGAGAAACTTCTCCAAATATCACACTTGCCTTGCTTTGTCTTTTAGCTGTAAAGACCTTCTTTGAACTTCCTTTCCACATCATTTATTGACATCCTGTCGCTAGGCTACATCCCGATCTCACAGTGTTTTTAGCCGCCAAACCGCAGGCAGTTGAGTCGTGAACGAATCAATACTGTTTCCTGTGCAAGGACCCATCACAGGAGGAGTTGAGTCGTGAACGAATCAATACTGTTTCCTGTGCGAGGAGCCGTAACCCGAGGAGTTGAGTCGTGAACGAATCAATACTGTTTCCTCTGCGAGGAGCCGTAACCCGAAGAGTTGAGTCGTGAACGAATCAATACTGTTTCCTGTGCGAGGAGCCGTAACCCGAGGAGTTGAGTCGTGAACGAATCAATACTGTTTCCTCTGCGAGGACCCGTCTCCCGAGGAGTTGAGTCGTGAACGAATCAATACTGTTTCCTGTGCGAGGAGCCGTAACCCGAGGAGTTGAGTCGTGAACGAATCAATACTGTTTCCTGTGCGAGGAGCCGTAACCCGAAGAGTTGAGTCGTGAACGAATCAATACTGTTTCCTGTGCGAGGAGCCGTAACCCGAGGAGTTGAGTCGTGAACGAATCAATACTGTTTCCTGTGCGAGGAGCCGTAACCCGAGGAGTTGAGTCGTGAATGAATCAATACTGTTTCCTGTGCGAGGAGCCATAACCCGAGGAGTTGAGTCGTGAACGAATCAATACTGTTTCCTGTGCGAGGAGCCGTAACCCGAGGAATTGAGTCGTGAACGAATCAATACTGTTTCCTGTGGGAGGACCCGTCTCCTGAGGAGTTGAGTCGTGAACGAATCAATACTGTTTCCTGTGCGAGGAGCCGTAACCCGAGGAGTTGACTCTGAATGAATCAATACTGTTTCCTGTGTGAGGACCCATCTCCCTAGGAGTTGAGTTTGGAACGAATCAATACTGTTTCCTGTGCGAGGAGCCGTAACCCGAGGAGTTGAGTCGTGAACGAATCAATACTGTTTCCTGTGCGAGGAGCCGTAACCCGAGGAGTTGACTCGTGAACAAATCGAAACTGTTTCCTGTGCGAGGAGCCGTAACCCGAGGAGTTCAGTTGTGAACGAATCAATACTGTTTCCTGTGCGAGGAGCCGTAGCCCGAGGAGTTGAGTCGTGAACGAATCAAAACTGTTTCCTGTGCGAGGATCCGTCACCCAAAAAGAGTTGAGTCGTGAACGAATCAATACTGTTTCCTGTGCGAGGAGCCGTAACCCGAGGAGTTGAGTCGTGAACGAATCAATACTGTTTCCTGTGCGAGGAGCAGTAACCCGAGGAGTTGAGTCGTGAACGAATCAATACTGTTTCCTGTGCGAGGAGCCGTAACCCGAGGAGTTGAGTCGTGAACGAATCAATACTGTTTCCTGTGCGAGGAGCCGTAACCCGATTAGTTGAGTCGTGAACGGATCAATACTGTTTCCTGTGCAAGGAGCCGTAACCCGAGGAGTTGAGTCGTGAACGGATCAATACTGTTTCCTGTGCGAGGATCCGTCAACCGAGGAGTTGAGTCGTGAACGAATCAATACTGTTTCCTGTGCGAGGATCCGTCAACCGAGGAGTTGAGTCGTGAACGAATCAATACTGTTTCCTGTGCGAGGAGCAGAACCCGAGGAGTTGAGTCATGAACAAATCAAAACTGTTTCCTGTGCGAGGAGCTGTAACCCGAGGAGTTGAGTCGTGAACGGATCAATACTGTTTCCTGTGCGAGGAGCCGTAACCCGAAGAGTTGAGTCGTGAACGAATCAAAACTGTTTCCTGTGCGAGGAGCCGTAACCCGAGGAGTTGAGTCGTGAACGAATGTTTCCTGTCCTGCTGACTGAGCTTATTGAGCTGCCGCCTGCCATGTGGCGAGAGAGGGTACTGCATGGAAATTAATTAATCATTTCTGTTTCCTGTCGTGCTGACTGAGTTTATACAGCAGCCGCCTGTCATATGGGGAGGAAGGGTACTGCATGAAAATGAACGAATCACTCACTGAGACTACCCGTTACTGTTCGCGAACGACACATCACTAGTCTCCAAGTCAGAGAAATCAATGAGCTATGGAAGACTAACACACTTCACTATGATGAGGGCAGTGTGACTATCAAAATAATACTAACTCCACTCCAGGAGGAAAACTAAAAGAGCTACAAACGTTTGAACAAAATAACTTTGTTCTCTTCCAAAGAGGCAATATGAAATCAAACTCTCTCCTGTAAAACGGAGGCTCTATTAAACCAAAACACACTCCACTAAACAGAGGCACTATGAAAGATAACAAAAATTGCAACCACCCCTTTAACAGAGGAAGAATGAAACTTTATCAAAGAAGGACGCTCCTTACAGAGGAAACAAAACCGGCTATGAAATTAGACTAAGCTAGACTATGACCAGGAATCAAAAAGGTAACCGAAACTAAACCACTTTGATGGAGGGAAGGCTTTCTCACATGGACTAGGATTAAAGGCTGTGAATAACTAGGATGCATGAACTCTCACAAGGTTTGTAACGAACACACTGGCACGCGACAGAGGGAGACGCAGACTACACATGGAGGGAAAAACTAGCTCAAGACAAAGGCTGGTAATGAAGCTCGTGACGGAGGCAACATACTGTCAGTTACCAGGGGACACAGACGCAGGGTCGTTTGGATTCCAAGAAGGTTTTTATTATTAAATGCAGCACACAGAGCACAGCAAGGCAGGGTGATCTCCCAGCAGAGGAAAACCTGAGCGCTCTCCTAACGAGGCGGAATAAAACAAGACGCACTCTTCACAAAACAGAGGCTCTATAAACTTTAACCATAACTTAAAACTCTCCCTTAACGGTGGCCACGATAAATGGTTACAATGAAAAATCTCTCCTTGAAAACAGAAGAAAAACCAAGGCTGTGAAACTTACAGTGATAATAAATAAACTACGGCTATGGGTAAGAAGAAAGCACTGCAGGAGGATTGCTCACTGCAGGCTCGTGGAACGGTGGAGTAACAGTAAGTCAGTAAGTTAGCAGTTAGCTGTTAGTTAGCAGTTAGCTGTATGTTAGCAGTTAGCTGTATGTTAGCAGGTAGTTGTAAGTTAGCAGTTAGCTGTATGTTAGCATTTAGCTGTAAGTCAGCAGTTAGCTTTAAGTTAGCAGCAGATGCTAGCAAACAATGCTTTCTCATCAACAGTAATGGACCAAGCCGGAGATGTGCACAGCGTAACTCGTAGTAATGCATGTGTACCGTTAATTACTGCGTTTAAACATTTTGGATATATTAACCTCATTAAACAATTGTACTTGGAGACCTACATCTTTATCAGAAACATGCCGATAATGCAACGTTAACAGACTTCACATAACTTTAATTCTCACATTGTGATTAGTATTCCCTGTCCATTTCTTTGCTTGTGGATGCAATTTGTGAGAAACTTGATAGAGACTACAGCTTAAATGGAGCTGAGGTGTGAAGTGAGCATGTGAGTGTGGGCCGCACTGAACGCTCTTACCTCTGCTTAGTTGAACGTGAAATGAAAATGTGGTGACATGCAGCAGAGGTCCATTTGATGAGAAGGCAGAGCAATCTTTGCATCAGCACTGCATCACATTCAGGATTATAAAGCACCACAGAAAATATTGTGTTCTTCTTTAAGTATTTGTACTGAAAGCTAGTCACTGAGGGCTAACTCTTTATCATACCTCTTAGGGTTCTTTTTCTTGGTTTGAGTCTTTGTTTTAAATTAGTTTGTATGTGTCTAGTGTTGATTTGTCTTTTGGTTTTTAGTTGCAGTCATTAGTCCTAGTTATCCTCAGTTCCCCTGTTTTGGTTTTCAGCTCCTCTGCACACCTATCGCCACTCTATCTCTCACAGCTGCAGTCACTCACTAATCCATTCCCCGACAGTATCTATGCTCCCTGTCTTGTCTCAGTTATGGTCAGATTATGGTTATTTTTCTCATGGTTATTTCCTGTAGCTCTGTGTGTTAGTTTTCCCCTGTTGTTTTTTGCTGGTTTAGTTCATAGTTTTCCAGCTCAGCTCCAGCTCCTTATTCTGTGCTTTATAAGAGAAACACCCTTAAATACATGCAACAGGGCCAGGTGTAAGACCACCATGTCCATTCCACTATGTGAAATCATACATAGGTGTCTGGATAGTAACACGCAAAATATAACTTTTTATACCATAAACAGCTTAGTGGCAGGTGCCTTGGTAGATATGCTCCTATATCTCATGAAAAAAAAGAGGGGCTCCTGCTAAGTACCGTATGTTTGGCTGTTCTGGACTTATCTCAACAACTGCTCAGTCAATTTTGAAAGAGCAGCATATAGTTTGAAGTCTGTTAGAAAAAAAGGGGTTGGTTCGTCAAAACCCCAAACATCAGACAAAACCGGAGCAAATGAGAAGAGCTCCAGACCTCCTGACCTGTAGGGGGCAAACCACCTGTGCACTGCAATGGCCTGGAGCTCTGCCTTTACTTTAAACCTATCCTGTCACCAGATGAAAAGGCTCAGAGGAGGGAAGGCACCACGTAAGGGAAAAAGTTTTAGGGAGGAGGAGGAAAGGATCTCACTCATGCTGAAATAATTAATTAAATTAGTAAATTTGATTGAAGTTGTAAATAATTAGTTTAAATATTTAGTTGTTTTGATATTGATGACTGTGATAGAAGTTTCAATATAAAAAACATAAATATTGTGCTGTTTATTTTTAAGGTTATCAACGCAAAACATCTGCAAAAGAAAAGAAGAGCATTAACTTGTCCCTTTCATACTTCAGTTTTGAGCTTTGAGTTTGGGCAAGAGCTGTGACAAGGCAAGAAAACTAGCATAACGTGACAGTGGTGGAAAATTTGAGTTATTTTCCTGTAGACAGGAAAAGCTTTGAGGTAAATGGGGTATTCCAAATATCTACTGGCAGTCTCCTATCCAGTGACGCTTTGTGAGAAATGAATATTTCTTTTGTTGCCTGAAGAGCTGCTTTCCAACTGCCATTCAGTTTATTCCATCTCTATCCAATCAATACTTTCAGAATATCATCAGTTCTGCTTGCTCCACAGAAGAAGTCCAGAAGTCCACCACAGCAGTGATGCTACCCATCTTACTCTCCCTTCCCACTTCTCAAGGACAGAGCTGTTGGCAACTGATACTGTGCCACAACCTGATCTATATTCTGGACAGACTGTGTACTATATAAAGAGAGTGATAGGCCTTTGTAAGTCTACCTGCCCCACTTTCCTCTGAAACTTCCTGAAGTCCTCTCCTGCAAGTTAGTAGCAGATAAGGCTGGCTGCTGGCGGGGGTGAGGAAGTGTGTGCACAATCACTCCTGTCTCCTCTGAACATTCACTCAGTCATTCAGTGGCCGCTTTCACCTTCCCTGTCCCTTTCCTTCTTTATCTACTCAACTGATACTGCAATATGTTTTCTTCTACTAGAACTGTTTGATATAACCATGTATAACACCACACGGAACATTTCGATTTTTCTTTTCCTAGCTTTTCAAGAAGCTTGTGGATATATAAACTGTCTTAGAAGATTTAATTTTATGTTGATTGATTTATTGTGTCTACATATAACACGAGCACCCACATATATGTAGAATACATTTCATTCATGCTTTGTCTTTTGTCTTGAATCTTTGTTTTGCGATTTATTAACCCATGTGTCTGTTGTTCATTTGCTTTCTCATTCCTTAGTAGATTTATTCTTTTCTTGGTCTATCATTCTGGGGAATAATAATAATAATAATAATAACTAACTGAGGAAGGCAGAGACAGATCACACAGAAGTCAAACACAGCCTGTATTCCAAACGCTGCTCGTATCTCCTGTTTGACTTGAACTGCACAAGCTGAAAAAGCTGGGCCACATTTACGGGATCGATTCGCTCTCTTGCTTAAGAACAGTAATAGTCTGGTTATGAAGTGTCTGCTTTTTGTTGAAACGCGGAAAAAATGGCACAATGTGCATGGCTCCTGTGAAATCATGTGCAGAAAGTTAATCAACTATATCTGCAAATGCAAATTGATCTAAGATAGTAGCAAGATGAGCTTATGTTGGTTCACAAGGAACTGGTAGAGAAAATATGTTTGAAAACGTCTGTGTAATACATCTGTTAAGCATTTAAGGTAATACATCAGTTACACGTCTTACCGTGCGATACACGTCTTACCGTGCGATACACGTCTTACCGTGCGATACACGTCTTACCGTGCGATACACGTGTGACCGTGCGATACACGTGTGACCGTGCGATACACGTGTGACCGTGCGATACACGTGTGACCGTGCGATACACGTCTTACCGTGCGATACACGTCTGACCGTGCGATACACGTCTTACCGTGCGATACACGTCTGACCGTGCGATACACGTGTGACCGTTTCGATACACGTGTGACCGTTTCGATACACGTGTGACCGTTTCGATACACGTGTGACCGTTTCGATACACGTGTGACCGTGCGATACACGTCTCACCGTGCGATACACGTGTGACCGTGCGATACACGTGTGACCGTTTCGATACACGTGTGACCGTGCGATACACGTCTCACCGTGCGATACACGTGTGACCGTGCGATACACGTCTCACCGTGCGATACACGTGTGACCGTGCGATACACGTGTGACCGTGCGATACACGTCTCACCGTGCGATACACGTCTCACCGTGCGATACACGTGTGACCGTTTCGATACACGTGTGACCGTTTCGATACACGTGTGACCGTGCGATACACGTCTCACCGTGCGATACACGTCTTACCGTGCGATACACGTCTCACCGTGCGATACACGTGTGACCGTGCGATACACATCTTTCCGTGCGATACAAGTGTGACCGTTTCGATACACGTTTGACCGTTTCGATACACGTGTGACCGTTTCGATACACGTGTGACCGTGCGATACACGTCTCACCGTGCAATACACGTGTGACCGTGCGATACACGTCTCACCGTGCGATACACGTCTCACCGTGCGATACAAGTCTTACCGTGCGATACACGTGTGACCGTGCGATACACGTCTTACCGTGCGATACACGTCTGACCGTGCGATACACGTCTGACCGTGCGATACAAGTCTGACCGTGCGATACAAGTCTTACCGTGCGATACACATGTGACCGTGCGATATACGTCTGACCGTGCGATACACGTCTCACCGTGCGATACACGTCTTACCGTGCGATACACGTCTTACCGTGCGATACACGTCTCACCGTGCGATACACGTGTGACCGTGCGATACACATCTTTCCGTGCGATACACGTGTGAACGTGCGATACACGTGTGACCGTTTCGATACACGTGTGACCGTGCGATACACGTCTCACCGTGCGATACACGTCTCACCGTGCGATACACGTGTGACCGTGCGATACACGTGTGACCGTGGGATACACGTCTCACCGTGCGATACACGGGTGACCGTTTCGATACACGTGTGACCGTTTCGATACACGTGTGACCGTGCGATACACGTCTCACCGTGCGATACACGTCTTACCGTGCGATACACGTCTCACCGTGCGATACACGTGTGACCGTGCGATACACGTCTTACCGTGCGATACACATCTTTCCGTGCGATACACGTGTGACCGTTTCGATACACGTGTGACCGTTTCGATACACGTGTGACCGTTTCGATACACGTGTGACCGTGCGATACACGTCTCACCGTGCAATACACGTGTGACCGTGCGATACACGTCTCACCGTGCGATACACGTCTCACCGTGCGATACAAGTCTTACCGTGCGATACACGTGTGACCGTGCGATACACGTGTGACCGTGCGATACACGTGTGACCGTGCGATACACGTCTGACCGTGCGATACAAGTCTTACCGTGCGATACACATGTGACCGTGCGATACACGTCTTACCGTGCGATACACGTCTTACCGTGCGATACACGTCTGACCGTGCGATACAAGTCTTACCGTGCGATACAAGTCTTACCGTGCGATACACGTCTTACCGTGCGATACACGTCTGACCGTGCGATACAAGTCTTACCGTGCGATACAAGTCTTACCGTGCGATACACGTCTTACCGTGCGATACACGTGTGACCGTGCGATACACGTCTTACCGTGCGATACACGTCTCACCGTGCGATACACGTCTCAACGTGCGATACACGTCTTACCGTGCGATACACGTCTTACCGTGCGATACACGTCTGACCGTGCGATACACGTCTTACCGTGCGATACAAGTCTTACCGTGCGATACACGTCTTACCGTGCGATACACGTCTCACCGTGCGATACACGTCTCAACGTGCGATACACGTCTCAACGTGCGATACACGTCTTACCGTGCGATACACGTCTTACCGTGCGATACACGTCTGACCGTGCGATACACGTCTGACCGTGCGATACACGTCTTACCGTGCGATACACGTCTTACCGTGCGATACACGTCTGACCGTGCGATACACGTCTTACCGTGCGATACACGTGTGACCGTGCGATACACGTCTTACCGTGCGATACACGTCTCACCGTGCGATACACGTCTCACCGTGCGATACACGTCTCACCGTGCGATACACGTCTCACCGTGCGATACACGTCTGACCGTGCGATACACGTCTTACCGTGCGATACACGTCTTACCGTGCGATACACGTCTGACCGTGCGATACACGTCTTACCGTGCGATACACGTGTGACCGTGCGATACACGTCTTACCGTGCGATACACGTCTCACCGTGCGATACACGTCTCACCGTGCGATACACGTCTCACCGTGCGATACACGTCTCACCGTGCGATACACGTGTGACCGTGCGATACACGTCTGACCGTGCGATACACGTCTGACCGTGCGATACACGTCTGACCGTGCGATACATGTGTGACCGTGCGATACAGGTCTGACCGTGCGATACAGGTCTGACCGTGCGATACAGGTCTGACCGTGTCATACATCAGTTACACATCTAACCACGTAATACACATCTAAATATGTGATATATCTGTTCCACGTCGAACCATGCAATATGTTTATATCATATTTTCATCTAACTGGCTCTTCTGTATGGGAAATTTCCCTGAGAAGTCTACACCATCCAGATCTACTCCATTTGCACGGTAAATCAGTTATCTTGAACTGTAATTGTCACGATTCTTGGACTTTTTTTTTTATCTTCTATGTTCTTGTTATTTCCTTTTTCAATTTGGTAAATTGTGTTCCTGTGTTTAATTTCTGTTATTTTACTGCTTCCTGTGTCACACCTGCTTTCCTTCACTGATTGCCTCACGTGCCATTCATTTTTTAACCATTTGTGATTTTCCTTTCTTCTTTGTTTGGTCATTTCATGTCCATTTCTCAAACCCATTCTGTTTCCACTGTATTCTGTGTTTTTGAATTGTTAAAAGTTGCTCTCAGTTCTCCTCTATTCAGGTCCACTGGTCCTTCATGTCCTGACAGTAATGTAGAGTATTTTCTTTACCACAGTAAATCATTTTTATGGGTGCCCCATGCCATAGGCAGGGCACACATATTACTATTGCTCATACTTATTATTCTTCCGTTTCCGCCCGTTTTTCGGCGCGCTACTCGTCCCGCAGCGTTGGTCCGACTAAAATAAAAAATACATGGCTGCGTGCGCGCCGATGGGGAGAGGTGTGCTTGTATTTTTCTCTCTCATTACTCGACCGGAATAGCGGATAAATGGGAAAAAGCGGGCAAATTGTCAATGGGAAAATGAATGGAGAAGGCCTTAACGAGGCAGTTTTGGGCTCGAAGAGCCCAAAACTGCTTCCCCTTGGAGGCCTCTGAACTCAGCCATACAAGGTCACACACACATCATTCAAAGTTTGTGTGTGACAGGAAAGACTCAGCTTTAACTGGTGTAAAGGGCTTGTTAATAGCTTATACGGCTTTGACACAACGGCAGTTTACGTTTTAGGTGTCCAGAGGAGCTCATTTTGTGCCTCTCCACTCTACCTCTCACTCTAAAAATCTTTAAAAAAATATTTTTCAAACAAATGCCTCTCACGTCCAAAATATCTGCCTGATCTGGATAAATTATACATCAAAACGTAGGTATTTTAGTTGTCTTTCACCCAATGTGACTGTCATTGAGCTGGGCCTCACAGATTTCTCACAAATCCCCTCTGAGCGCAGAGAGGGAACATTAAATCCCATTATAAAACGGGCGAGGCCTGAAATCAGTCGGAAAAATCATTTTAAAACTGCCATAATAAAGGAGCCACGGGGGTTAGAAGAATAAAAATTACACCGCTGGCTTCCCCCGTCCCTTCTGGCGCTCACGGTGTAAGAATTATTCGGATACGACTTCTACTTTTCGAACAGCGAGCGTTTTGTTCCAGATTTCTGCCTCAATATGAAAACCCCATGATTTTAAGGGGACAAAGTGAGGTGCAGATTTGTCAGTGGGCACGTGCAGCTGTTGCCCACAGCAACTAATTAGGAGGCCAGACTCAACGAGCCCCAAACTGTCCTATTTTAGAGGGCAGTAACTCAGCCATACGGTATCACAGAGACATCATTCAAAGTTTAAATTGTTCACAAGACATTCAGCTATTATGTGATTATACAGCTTTTTCAAATATTAAGCCAATTCTGAAAAATGACAGTTTAAAAAAACATGAACATTTTTGCTCCTTGATTTTTATGAATGAGAAGATTAGAGTGGCAGACTGATCATTTTAACCTTTTCTGATATTCAAACAAATGGCTCTAACTTTCATGCTGTTTAACTCAGACAAACAAATTATACCTTAAAATGTAGGTACACTTGTCCTCTTTCAGCTGATGTAACTACTAAATAGCTCACATTTACAGAAGTTCAGCTATGAGCCTTGAAGCGAGAGAAACCTTTCAATTTCTCTCACTAACTCCAATGTAAATTTGGTGGAACACCAGAGACAGGTTCAACTGTGTTCAACCTGCTGCCGTTTAAATTTTTTTCACTCCATTGAAATAAAAACTACGTTGCTGCGTTCCTCCGAGCCTTCTGCTTCTTACGGTCTTCAAATTATTTTCCTCGCTCTTCCGGTTTTCTCACAGGAGGTCATAGTATCCAAAATGCAATTTCTGCAGGTTATACAGGGAGAGAGCTGCAGCTGTTGACAAACATTGCTATCACTGATGACATCACTCTTCCACTCCCTGCTGTATATTACACTGAAGCCATTTTAACTATTAATCACTTGATTTCTGATAAATTTCCACTATATTCAGCTTTTTGAGCATGTTCAACTAATCCATTCTGCTACTTTTCTTTCTTAAAGCTCCAGCTCCTTTCAAAAAGACATTTCAGGCCTTTTGAAACAACATGGCGGCCCTATTGTAAAAGCTTTATGCCAGCCTGTGTTCACTCATGTTTTCCATTATTCAGAACATATTAACAGGTTCATGCCAGCCCCTGATGAGACAAATGCGCGCGATAGCGCGCACTAACTCATGTTTTCCATTAATCTGAACAGATTAATAGGTTTAGGCCAGACCCTGATGAGACAAATGCGCGCGATAGCGCGCACTAACTCTTGTTTTTCATTAATCTGAACAGATTAATAGGTTGAGACCAGACCCTGATGAGACAAATGCGCGCGAGAGCGCGCACTAACTCTTGTTTTTCATTAATCTGAACAGATTGATAGGTTCAGGCCAGACCCTGATGAGACAAATGCGCGCGATAGCGCGCACTAACTCATGTTTTTCATTAATCTCAACAGATTAATAGGTTCATGCCAGACCCTGATGAGACAAATGCGCGCGATAGCACGCACTAACTCATGTTTTTCATTAATCTGAACAGATTAATAGGTTTAGGCCAGACCCTGATGAGACAAATGCGCGCGATAGCGCGCACTAACTCATGTTTTCCATTAATCTGAACAGATTAATAGGTTTAGGCCAGACCCTGATGAGACAAATGCGCGCGATAGCGCGCACTAACTCTTGTTTTTCATTAATCTGAACAGATTAATAGGTTGAGACCAGACCCTGATGAGACAAATGCGCGCGATAGCGCGCACTAACTCTTGTTTTTCATTAATCTGAACAGATTAATAGGTTCAGGCCAGACCCTGATGAGACAAATGCGCGCGATAGCGCGCACTAACTCTTGTTTTTCATTAATCTGAACAGATTAATAGGTTCATGCCAGCCCCTGATGAGACAAATGCGCGCAATAGCGCGCACTAACTCATGTTTTCCATTAATCTGAACAGATTAATAGGTTCAGGGCAGACCCTGATGAGACAAATGCGCGCGATAGCGCGCACTAACTCATGTTTTTCATTAATCTCAACAGATTAATAGGTTCATGCCAGACCCTGATGAGACAAATGCGCGCGATAGCACGCACTAACTCATGTTTTTCATTAATCTGAACAGATTAATAGGTTCAGGCCAGACCCTGATGAGACAAATGCGCGCGACAGCGCGCACTAACTCATGTTTTTCATTAATCTGAACAGATTAATAGGTTCATGCCAGCCCCTGATGAGACAAATGCGCGCGATAGCGCGCACTAACTCATATGTTTTCCATTAATCTGAACAGATTAACAGGTTCGTGCCAGCTGCTGACGAGACAAATGCGTGCGATAGCACGCACTAACTCATGTTTCCATTACTTTCAACACATCAGTTGTGATAATAGGTTCATGCCAGCCGCTGACTCATATGTTTTCCATTATTTTGAACAGATCAACTGGGCCTTATGTGTCTAAAGCGGGCAGATTTCACCAGAACAACCCAAAATCTCATTTTTCAGACTGGATTTGAAATATCTGGCAACTAGTAGCTCTCAGCTCTCATCTGTGTGTCTGTGTGGACGGGCAGAAGACGGGCAGCAGCTGGGCACCCATCAAAATTTCTTCAGAAATTTTCTAGTTACATTTGTAATTGAACTTTTTTTGCTTTTATTTATTTGGCATTTTATAACACGGTACCAAAGTGAGGATGCTGTTAATGGCAGCAGCTGGGTTCTTAACAGATGCATGAGGCGATGTGATGGTACTCAGCTTTAATGCTAATTCATCCCACTGGTAATTTAAAGTATTACTGAAAAAGAAAAAAGAATTTCAGCAGCATGTGTTGTCGGGACACCTCTCACTATAAATGGTTGTGATCTCATAAAGGTTTCATTAAAACCTAGAAAAGTGACTGTGTGACTGGGAAATATCCTGCTCAGGTACAGTTATGTTTTGTCTGAACTTCATCATACAGATTAATATGCACAGTTGCAGCAGGTAGGGTCACAGAGTCAAACCCAGAGGGTTTCAGTGCTCCAAGTTAGCATTTTGTTTCAGTTTCTCTATTGCAATGTTTCGAATATTCTGTATTTAGGCTTTAAAAGCAAACTTAGATGGGCTACAATGAATAATGTATATAATAACTTTATTGTGCTAACCTTGGTTGTCTTGAGCCATGGGATGCTGTGTGATAATACTGGTTCAGCCGTGATTTGAAATGACAAAAAGTGGCACTTTGCTTTCAGGAAATAGACCTGGAAACACATCATACAGGCTGGACATAGCTGAACATAGAACAACCCACCACCAAAAACATTTATTTTCTCATGTGTCTATGCAGGACATTTGCATGGTATCTTTTAATCTATCCAGACTGTTACTTGTTTTTAATAATTTTGATTTCATTTGAATTATTTGACTTCTTTCTCTTTATATTCTTTTATGCATTTTTAATGTTCGCTCGAAGAACCGGCCCAGCGCGCTAAATTACTCACGTCACACCCGATGAAGACTGGAGTGGCTCTTCCTCAACCTCCTCAGGCCTCAGCTACAGCACGCTGAGGACCCCCTACAGTTTCCCTACCAGGCAGCAGTTGGTGTGGAAGATGCCTTCCTCTACCTCCTACAGCGAGCCCACTTGCATCTGGACCAGGGGAGCGGCACTGTCAGGATTCTCTTCCTGGACTTTTCGAGTGCCTTCAGCAAAATCCAGCCCCTTGCACTCCAGGAAAAACTGACCAGAATGCGAGTAGACCCCTGCCTGGTTATTTGGATTTCCAGCTACCTCACCGACAGACCACAGTAAGTCAGGCTGAAGGACATCATGTCAGCAGCAATGGAGCTCCACAGGGGACTGTACTGTCCCCCATCCTCTTCACTCTGTACACCGCAGACTTCTGCTACAACTCTGGATCGTGTCACATCCAGGAATTTGCAGATGACACAGCCATCATGGGGTTTTATTAGAGATGATGAAGAGGAGGAGCTTGGTGAGGAACTTTGTTGTCTGGTGCCACATGAACAGTCTGCAGCTCAACACCTCAAAGACTAAGGAACAGGGGCCTCATGTACAAAGACTTGCGTGAATTTCCTACTGAAACATGGCGTACGCTCAAACCAAAATGCCCTCAAACGTACAAAAATATCCGAATGTATCAATGTGTGCACACGCATGAATCCAAGCACATTTCTTTTGTACATCCCAATCAACGTGGAATTGAGCGCACATGTCGGAGTATCTGACTCCTCCCGGTCCACGCCCCTATGTGGATATATGCAAATCATATTTAAATTAACCCTGCACCTGCGTTTCCTCTCTATGCATGATCAGAAAATAAAGAATAAAGAATGCATAAGACGGAAAAAAGAATAACGTAATGGAAAGTGAGATGAAGATGATATTCTCTGAAGTGGAGGCCTGCAGAAATGTGCTCTTTGAAACGCTGTCCTACGAGACGATCAGGGGCTTTTTAGAAAGATCTTAAGCTGTAGCTTAACCAGCAAAAAACAGCAAGTTACTAACTTTAACCACCAACTATGATTCTGTGAAGACGGGATATAAATTGGGGGGGCGCACATGCTCAATGCACGTCACGGGGAATAATATTAGGACAATTACACGAATAAAGTTACTCACCAAGAAGCCACCCATCGCACACAGTGCCAGCTGATAGTCTGTTCCCAACAACAACTACTGAATGTATGAATCGTGCATTGAACCCCCCATGTTGATACCCAAATTCATCATGTGATGGTGCTTTTATAGCACTGTGTGTGCAGTTGATAGCTCTGATTACTTTAGGAAAACCGGCTCTCGCCTCAAACTGTGCTTTGATGTTAGCCTGTTCAACTGCATTGTGGGAATTTCATATACCTGCTGAGATGCAGATAATTCCGTCCCACTCGGCTAGCATGGCTCGGCTCAGGGTCGACTGGCACAGTCCCAATCGGTTGGCCAGCTTCCTCCGGTGTCTTAAACCCCAGTGTGCACGTCACCTGTGGCAGGAGCAGCGCATGGCTCCTCGCTGTGTTGCGCTCCAGCGCCGGCCGCAGCTCTGCGCACAGTTCCAGGAGGATTACCCTCAAAACGACTGATGAGCCAGTTGTCATCATGTGCCAGCAAATCCTGTCAGTCTCTGAACACACGCTCTCTTCCTATTGCACCATTTAGGATGTCTTCCAATACCGCTAAAGCAGCCATTGTTTTTAATAGTATGCATTGTACCACTTTGCGCATGCTTTTATATCCACTCGTGTAATTGCAGACACATGGGTGTGTTAATTGTTCATCAGTGTTAATTGCTCATGTGTCTCAAATGTGCACATCACTCATTCTGAGGACAAAATGTTCACTTTTATTTATTATAACAGTTTCCCAACATCACCTCTAAGTGTCACCAAAGAATCAGCAGCTGTAGAAAAGTGCGTACGACAGCCCTGAAGTTGGCGTGAGGCACCGCACATTTCCACGGTCATTTCACTCTTGACACATCTGATCGTTGATGTGAAAAAATGCCACTTTTTTGTGTGTGTGCACCCGTTGTACGTGAGGCCCCTGGTCATCGACTTCGGGAGGGACAGACTCAGTCCCAGACCAGTTCTGTTAGGAACGGAGAAGGTGGAGGTTGTGAAAACCTATAAATATTTTGGGCTGTGGCGAGACAACAAGCTGGACTGGACGAGCAACACGAGGCAGCCGTACAAGAAGGCCCTGAGCAGGATGTACTTCCTGAGTAGGTTGAGATCTTTCAACATCTGCAAGAAGATCTTAGGGATTTTCTACCAGTCTGTGGTCCAAGCGTCCTGTCCTACGCTGTGGTGCTGGGGAGGAAGTACCTCAGAGAGGAGAACAATGCACAAACTCCTGGCTATACTGGACAATGCCAGCCACCCTCTGCACACTGTAATCAGCAACCAGAGAAGCCAGTTCAGCGAGAGGCTGCTTCTCCCCAAGTGCAGGACCAACAGACTGAGGAACTCCTTTGTCCCCCGTGCCATCAAACTGTTTAACTCCTCACTGGGGGGAGGAGGGGTAACAGAAGGACATAGGGACAGTCGGATGGGTGGCAGTCAGTCAAAACATGCAATAATCTCTGGTGTGCGAAAATCTTACTTTCTTACTGTATACTTAAATTTATGTATGTATTATTATTACTACCATTTTCATTATTATTAGTAGTATACTATCTTTTCTTTATCTCTATACAGGTGCGGGTGTTGGGTGTTTTCCACTTTTGTTTATTCTGTACATTTCATTACATAACAGTGCTGAGCGTGAGTGAGATGGAGATTTCAATATCTAGCTATCTAATGCTTCTTTCAGTCCCCGCTGCAATGCTTTTATTTTATGTAAAGCACTTTGAATTGCTTTGTACATGAAATGTGCTATATGTCACAGCCTCGAGTACACAGGACACAGATGCAGGGTCAGCTCACAGTCAAGATTGTTTATTTATTAACAGCAGGATGAGGATCTCCAGACAGAGCAAAAGAAAGGTCTGTGAAACTCCTGAGCACTCTCCTCAATAACTATGGAAGAGGAGGGTGCAGCTATGAAAATGATCGAAATAAAAAACTCTCCACTCTAGGAGGAAAACAGAAAAGGCTATGAAAGGATAACAAATAAGCTCTCACGCTCTCCTATTGAGGCGGACTTAAATCGCTCCACTAACGGAGGTTTCTATGAAACATTAACAAATCAAAATCACTCCAAATGGGAGGAACAAGACCAGGCTGTGAAACTTACCGTTAATTAAACTAAAGCTATGGAATAATTTTACCAAACAAAAGATATGATCTGCAGGAGGATCGCTCACTGCAGGCTCAAGGAATCTGTGGCTGTGGGTTTCTGTGGAAGAAGACGCGAGAGTGAGGCTCATGATCGGAGGCAACATACTGGCACAAGACAAGGGAGACGCAGACTATCTGAGCACATGAGGAGCCAAGGGGAACAGGTGGAAACACTTTGGAATCAGGGAAGACAATCAGACACTTGACACAGGAGGAAGGGCAAGATACCTGAAACAAGAGGGATGTTAGTGATTTCAAAATAAAACAGGAAATGACGAGACAAGACATGAAGTATAGATCGTGACACTATACAAATAAATTTGACTTGACCAACACAACACACATCAGCACTAAATAGAATAGAAAATGGAGCTCTAAAATGTCTCATGTGTCCTTTCTTCAATAAAGCTATAAATTCGTTTTGTACTCACTGCTTCACATATTCATAGTAAAAGATTCTCATTTTCTTTTTCATTATCTCCCTATTGAACAGAGCCCCCTCCCTCAACACGACAACCTTGGCCTGCCGGTGTCATGCTATCATGCCTGAACTAATAAGAAGTCAATGCTGAGATGGAGCAAGACGGATGACATTCAATGCTCCTGGAATCCTATTGTGCTGAAGAGATGACAGAAAGTAACTCTAAAGCTAATGAACTGGATTTCTTCCTGCAGCACTTCAATCAATCAATGCAGTCTGAGAATTTAAGCTCTACTGAAGTTTTATTACTAATCTAGAGCTACAAGGACTGCTGCATTAAGATGAACCCAGTGCAAATTGGATGTTTCAAATGAACAATGCTATCCCAGCTCCTGTGTTAGATTGCTTCTCACTTGTTCCTTATTAAGGGACAATCACTGTGGGCTTCACTGGACTAGCAGGCTGTACAATTCTGTTAAGACTCAAGGGCCCACGGAACAGAAATCAGAGGCTACCCACAATAAACTGTCTCAAGGCACATTAACAACAGACAGGCACAGCGAGACCTGTGAAGGAGTTAAAGCAAACAAGACATTTTGAAGTGGGAGTGGAATGTGTTGTTTATTCTCTTTTAAGATTAGTTGTGAATTCCTTCAGGAGTTGGAAAGTGCTAATAGAAAGACGGAGAAAAAATTACACAGTGTTCTTCAGTTCTGAAGGAGTCTTTTGGGCAAGAGGTAAAACATATTCAAGAATCAAGAACAATAAGTCAAGCTCTCGGGATTAAGAGAATGCCATCAACACAAAAGAGTCAACAACATCAGCACACTAATCCGAAAGTATCTCAATGTGAATCAGCCCATCATATAATACTGTTATAACAATGAGATGTACACAGTGGACTGAGCTTTTATACTTTAAGGGGGTGTTCACAGTTTAGCTTGATCCATTTTCACACAGCAACTGTAGTCCTGAAATGTTCCGAAGATGTTTTGGTGGCATGTGAGAACGCCAGATTTCTCACATGGCCCCCCTCCCCGTACATTTTCAGAACATTAGCAGCTAAGACATTGTACAACATTAGCAGCAAATATTCTAGAGTATTTAATGCCGCTTTGCAAGTGAGTGTGTTTGTATGTGAGTTTGTGAGAGTTTGGCCCTTCTGCTGACCTGTACACTACTTTCTGATTTAAACTCTGACAACCCTATTTACCCCAGAAAGGCAATTCAGCTCTGCGTGTCAGTCTCATAAAAAACAACACAATGAACAGCAACACACAGACGTCATGTCAGTGGTGACAGATTGGCAGCTTAACAAATAGGAACCTGAGCAGGACTGATGACATACAAGTCAATAGGACAAAGAATCTTTTCTTTTCTTTTAAGTAAGTTTAAAGCTTACTTCTTGCTTCTGTTGATACGTACACATACAGAGTCCCATGTTTATCTGAGCCCCCCATCTTCTCCTCAGAGGAAATTCTAAATCAAACAATTCAGACATGATAAAGTCACATTCCAGACTTTCACTTAAAGTAATTTTCATACATCTCAGTTCCATCCCGTAGAAGTTACAATCCTTTTTATCCACAGTCCCCCTCATTTCAGGCTCCATAATGTTTGGGACAGGGGGCTTCCAGGTGTGTGTGGTTACTCAGTGTTTCCCTGCTTCATCAGTGCAGGAATAAGATACATCGGCTTGTTTCTACAGTTTGGAGTCTGTAGCTATTCAACATGAGGAGAGAAGCTGTGCCAATGAAAGTCAAGGTAGCAGTTATGAGGCTGAAAAATAAACTGGTGTGCAAACTCTGACTGGGAAAAAAAAAGTTCAGAAAAATGACCATGCTTTAATTTTGAAGGGCTCAGAATGCATACTATTCACACTAGGTGGCGACGATGCCCTGTACTGCTAATTGACTCCCACCATTTCACAGAGAGAAGAAAAGCTACGGTTTGTTTTCAAATGACAGTGACCATGGCTAAACGCAGGTATGACATTGACTACATGAAATATAGATTTTCTTATATTGAGGACAAAAGGGGGGAACGACGTCAGTGCACTTCTTGATTTTGAATTCAAATGCAGCCACTTGAGTGTTAAAGGGAATTTTTCCTCTCTACCGTCACACTCTTTTGTTTGCTTTTGTTTATCGTTAACTTGAATTTTGTGTCTCTGGGCACACTGTGATATTTTATTTTTTGTCAGGTTCAAACTGAACTGCAACATGTTTTCAATAAAGAAATTTCAGATGTTAAAAATGTTCCTGGGTCTATAATAAATGATGGTGGGTCCTGAAGCCAGACCAGTTGGGAACCCCTATACACTCCACTTGTACATGGATCAGGGACTTCCTTCCAGCAGCAGCTCCCCACAGGGCTGTGTGCTGAGCCCTTTACTCTACACCTGTACACCTACGACTGCACCTCCACCCAACACAGCAACACCATCATCAAATACGATGATGACACCATTGGTGAGACTCATCTGTGATGGGGATGAGATCGCCTACAAGGAGGAAACGTGGCTGACAGTGTGGTCCAGGGAGAACAATCTGCTCCTCAACACCTCCGAAACAAAGGTCATCATCGATTTCAGGTGGATATCCTTCCACTGTACATCAACGGGGACGGTGTGGAAAGGGTGGTGGACTTCTACTTCTTGGGAGTCCATCTTGAGGAGGAACCCATTGGAGCTGCTAAAAAAGGCCCAGCAGAAACTGCACTTCCTGAGGGTTCTGAGGAAAAACAACATCTCCCAAAGACTGTTGGTGTCCTTTTATCAGTGCTCCATTGAGAGCATCCTGACATACTGTATATGTGTGTGGTACAGCAGCTGCACAGTGGCCCAGAGGACAGTGCTTCAAAGGGTCATTAGAACTGCACTGAAGGTCGCCGGCTGCCCTCTCCCCACACTGGAGGAGTTGCACAGTGCTTCAAAAAGGCAAATAACATCATAAAGGACATTTCTCAGCCTGGACGCCCATTCTTTGAACTGCTCCCATCAGGGAGATGGTACAGAATTTTAAAAACAAAGACAAATAGACTAAAGAACATTTTTTATCCCACTGCAGTCGCCACACTCAACGCTGCCAATAGACTTTTTAATTTTTTAAGAGATCAGTGCAATAATTCATTGTATGTATGCTTGTGTGTGTGTATGTTATTTATCTATCTGTTTTTAAATGCCTTTTTTTAATGCACTGACTGGATGACGCTTTTTAATTTTGTACAATGACAATAAAGATGTGATTGAATTGATGTATAAAAAAATTACTTTACATGAAAGTCTGGAATGTACACTGAGAAGCTGAAGGGGAACTCAAAGAAAGATGGGACTCTATACCAAACACTATGAAGGACAGTGTAGATGCATTGCTCAAATCAACACAAAAAGGATCCTCTGCTATTCTCAACCTGTTGTAAAGAAAGCAGTGATTACCAAAGACTCATTTCTGCATCACAAGCTCCCTTTTGTGCTCTGTCGAGTCATTCCCCCCACATCCACTTTTTTGCATTTCTAACCAGAGAGCATACCTCCCGCAGAAGGCCTCCTGCTGTGAAGTGCTTGTGTGAACAGCAGCTGTAGAATGTCTTCGATGTTCATATAAAACAGCTTTGGTGCGTGTTCTTTGAGGGGTTCTAAAACAGCAGCAAGTGGGATTGTACTGCTCCGTACGTACATCAGAAACACCACTGAGAGCCCAGAGTAGCCTGTTCATGCCATAATTTCTACATGAAATAATGCTAAAATACCAACTTAATACCATTTAATAATTTTCCTACTAGTCATGGTGTGATTAGCTACATTCACTCCGTCTGATATGTGTGCTGGTAGTCTTGAAATAATTTCAATATTAAATAAGAGATTTTTCTTCTTTTTTTAAATCAGGTTTAACACGCTGTCCGATTTTATGCTGCGAATTAGTGATGTCTCAGAGAGTAAGATTATTTCAGTGCCGCATACAGTGGACAGTGAAATATGAGGGAGGAAGAGAAAGGGATGACATCAACTAAAGATCATGAATCACACTCCCAACTCTAACAGGATTATATGGTGTGCACTTGAGCTTAAAGAGCAACCAGAAAGAGCACACAGAAAGCTCTGATGGCGCTTGTGTTGCAGCCTTCCAGACTAATGCTGGATCTGCAGTGCTGAGGTTAGTGTTAATGCTTTGCAGTCTTTACGGTTAGGGTAATTATAACTGTTGCTGACTTAGTTTTAATTGGTACCGTGATAACTTTCTTAATTGATTAACATTCCAAGCTCACTCTATCGTGGCATTCTCTTTTGTGTAAAAAGAAAAAGAAAAACATACTCAGGCACATACACAGTTTCAATTGCAGCAAGAAATGTTCTACAGTGCGTGAAACAACACACACACACACCAGACACACAGCGACAGCCATCAGAAAGGGTCTTTCCGGACACCTTTCCAAGCTTGACGGGGAGTCCCAACAATCTCCTGACATCTAAGACCCTGTCTGAAACATTCATACACATGCCTTGATGTGCAAGATGTGGACATTTTTCTGACATAACTGGTGAAGCATTTAACAACAACTGCTGAAAAACAACAAGCTGGTGCATACTCACTGTGGCTTTTCCCAGCATTTACTTAATATGCTATGTTATATATACATATATCCACTTTTTTGCACTTTCATATATATATATATTATGGCATGTCATTCAGGAAATTAATCTATATGGAATGAACCTTGAATATATTGAATGAACCTTAAATATATTGAATGAAACTTGAATATATGGAATGAACCTTTGAATATATGGAATGAAACTTAATATATTGAATGAACCTTGAATATATTGAATGAACCTTGAATATATTGAATGAACCTTGAATATATGGAATGAAACTCTGAATATATTGAATGAACCTTGAATATATGGAATGAAACTCTGAATATATTGAATGAACCTTGAATATATGGAATGAACCTTGAATATATTGAATGAAACTTGAATATATGGAATGAACCTTTGAATATATTGAATGAAACTCTGAATATATTGAATGAACCTTTGAATATATTGAATGAAACTCTGAATATATGGAATGAAACTGAATATATGGAATGAACCTTGAATATATTGAATGAACCTTGAATATATGGAATGAAACTCTGAATATATTGAATGAACCTTGAATATATGGAATGAAACTCTGAATATATTGAATGAACCTTGAATATATTGAATGAACCTTGAATATATGGAATGAACCTTTGAATATATTGAATGAAACTCTGAATATATTGAATGAACCTTGACTGACGTCAGACTTCACGGAAGTGCCTGCGGCCATCTTGTCTAAGGTGTGGATACTGTGGCGAAAAGCGAATGACAATGAGTCAGTCCGCTCGGAATATCGTAGGATGAATATTAAAGAATGAGGACATCATTAACACACTGGCGAATGCATGTATGGGCCAAAATCCTCCCGATAACCCTGCCCGTTCTTCTAACGAAGAAGTTCGCTCGTGGCAGCTGTTTATCACGCCAACCTCAGCATGCCTTCAACCTCTCAGGAGTGCCCCAAAACGGCAATGCAGGCTGAATATTTAGTTAAGTAATGAACGTATGTGATGATCCGTGACACAATGTCCACTTTGGGCACGATGCATTCGTCTGTCCGCAATCTGCTGTGAGTAACGTGAACAAAGATGTGTCGCGGATCATCAAATACGTTTAATACTAAACTAAATATTCAGCCTACATTGGTCTATGAATGTGGGTGATTCTTATTGTATCTAAACAATATGTTAAGAGTTTCTCTTTCAGTTCACGAAATCCCTGTAGCCGCAGCAGCTTCTCCAGTGCTGGAGAAGTGCCGCGTCAGAGCGCAGTGTCATTACGCACGGCCATTCACTGTGTTTCACCTTTATTAAATCAACTGAAAACTTTATCAAGCTAACTACACAGACGTACATACAGACCTCTACACACAGCAGACTGTTCTGTTAGTAGTTCTGCTTTTGTTTTTTTAAGGAGAAGCTGTGTTACCAGGGCTCATTATGGCTGCACTGAGGTATTATCTATATTACATCAGGGCCCTCGTGTTGTTTTAAATAAAGCCTAGCTATTCCAACATCTTGTGTATTGGGCCCTTTCTAGTTTACGGGTGGAGATTGCACACAAGAACTGTTTTGGGGCACTCCTGAGAGGTGGAAGGCATGCTGAGGTTGGCCTGATAAACAGCTGCCTGGCCTGTTGTCGTAAGTCTGCCACGAGCGAACTTCTTCGTTAGAAGAACGGTATTGGGCAGGGTTATCGGGAGGATTTTGGCCCATACATGCATTTGCCAGTGTGTTAATGATGTCCTCATACTTTAATATTCCTCCTACAAAATTCCGAGCGGACTGACTCATTGTCATTCGCTTTTCGCCACAGTATCCACACCTTAGACAAGATGGCCGCTGGCACTTCCATGAAGTCTGACGTCAGTAAAGTTTCATTCAATATATTCAGAGTTTCATTCCATATATTCAAGGTTCATTCAATATATTCAAGTTTCATTCAATATATTCAGAGTTTCATTCAATATATTCAAGGTTCATTCAATATATTCAGAGTTTCATTCCATATATTCAAGGTTCATTCAATATATTCAAGTTTCATTCCATATATTCAAGGTTGATTCAATATATTCAAGTTTCATTCAATATATTCAAGGTTCATTCAATATATTCAGGGTTCATTCCATATATTCAAGGTTCATTCAATATATTCAGTTTCATTCAATATATTCAAAGTTTCATTCCATATATTCAAGGTTCATTCAATATATTCAGAGTTTCAATCAATATATTCAAAGTTTCATTCCATATATTCAAGGTTCATTCAATATATTCAAGGTTCATTCAATATATTCAAAGTTTCATTCCATATATTCAAGGTTTATTCAATATATTCAGAGTTTCATTCCATATATTCAAAGTTTAATTTAATATATTCAGAGTTTCAATCAATATATTCAAAGTTTAATTCCATATATTCAAGGTTCATTCAATATATTCAGAGTTTCATTCAATATATTCAAAGTTTCGTTCCATATATTCAAAGATTAATTTCCTGAACAGCATGCCATAATATATATATACATATATATATTTATATATAGTATCTAGATATCAAACATTCTAAAAGCTGAACCAAACAGCTCACTTGAGGAATATGTTTGTAAATTCTGGCTGCATTATTGCATACACTGACTACTCTGTCAAGCTAAAGATGACATGTTCTGCTCTATTTAACAATTTGACAATTTTCAACACCTGTTGATTTAAGCACAGAGCGTCCGGCCTTTGGGTGACATCAATGGTTAGATGAAAGCTGCATCCTCCTCAGTACAGCTGACAAAAGCACATTTCCACCAGAAGCTGGCTGGTGAGTGGGCGGGGCTTAGTAGAGGAGGTGGAGTCAACTTAAGGAGTGACCTACTTTAGAAATTAAAATCAGAATGGCTCGTTAAATGAAGAACTTTCAAACAAATGGGAACTTAAAGAGATGCTAAGGTTGTGTTGTGTTTTTGGGGAAATTTACCTCATATATACTCCCAAGAACAAAAGAAAAACCCTTTAATGCAAAAACGCTTATTCTTAATTTAGGTTGATGTGTTTATTTTTTTTTTTACCACACTTTTACTGATTAGGTTGTCCTGTCAATGACACATCTGTTGGAAAAGAGGGGTTGCAACTCAATAAACTATATGAAATGTGGTGGATTGAGCCTAGGGACTCCTACTGTGTTTGATAGCTTAGCATTAAACCTTCTGTCTGTCCTCTAGGGATGTAACGGCACGGAAATTTTGATATCTCGAATATAGCGACCAAATTATCACAGTTATTATGATATTATTGTGATGTTCTCAAGTGCTGTACAAATGTCCAAAAAACACATACATTGAAATCATTTCATGAAATCTTGTGATTTTCTTGCATACTAAAACATTAGAAGACAAAATTTTATCAAAATGAAACTTTCACATTAAAAGGGCAAACAACTGGCACAAAAAGAGAGTTTATTACATAACTCGCTGTCAATATCAAATCGTGTTTTTAACTTGCTATTATAATTATCACGTATGTTCTTCCTAACGTTAATGAACATGTTTACATTATTTTACGCCGCCTTACATTGGGTTGGCTACACTCAGTGGCGCTCACAAAGCCGACAGAAGGCACCCAGTCTGCCTTCAGTTCTGTTTCATTTGGAGATAGCAACACAGCTGCTAACACAGCTAGTAGCTCCTAAGTGTCTCAAAACAAAAATGTCTTTGCATTTTTAGAGGACAGATACTGCTCGAAACTTTGGTATACATCACTGACAAGTTATCAGCAAGTTACACAATCTTCCTAAAGCCTATGTCCATCACATGATGTATTTGAACCAAATGTGAACAGAGCTGAGCGGTAAGAATTCCCGCTCCTCGCTCATTCACTCGCTCATTCACATTCACAGTTCATTTTAACAATCCTCTCTGACCTGGACAATGACTCAGCAAATACAATTAATGCCACATTGCCTTTTATTGACATTGCTGGTCATGAAGGATCACACAGTTTGTGGAAAACTAGCTGGCAAATGAGGCTCTTTAGCTACTTGCCTAATTACCAGCGAAAAGGCAAAATATGAGCCAGCAGCCCATGCTTATAGGAGGTCCTCAGGGAGGCAAACATTAGCATTTGACCAGATAAGTCTTTTACTTTCATCCCTCTCTCTCTTTCTATGGACTGTTACACACTGCCTGAGAGCACACAGCCAACCCAGAAAAATGCCTGTTTGGTGTTGTTTGATGCTAGTAAGCTAGCTACAAGTCACAGACTTAGTGTCATCAATTACATTATGTTTAACTTTGTGCTGGGAACACTCTTCCCCTCCTGAACTCTGATGAGAAATTAAAAGAGAGCAACTGTCTTGAGAAAGATTAGACCTGCTAAAAGTGGTTACTGTTTGTCATCCCTTCTTCCCAAAGTAATGTACCCTGTTAATAACATTTAATGGAAATCCACCCCTCTAATAACGCAGAAATATACCATAGTGGGAATTTTTATATACATGTAGAATGAGAATGATTTATATTATCAAGTAAGCAAGTCTCTTATTCATTTGTTCATTCATTCGTTCATTCATTCATTTTCTATGTTTTCTCTTTTCATCAGGGTCTGTTTTGAGGAAGCGAGTTACTTGAACATTATTACAGTATGAGAGAGAATACATCAAACAGTCAGAGGGCTCAGACCACACATAAAAATTAATTAAAGATACTTTACTGGTAAGTTTACTCTCAAATACTTATATTCCTGCATCTGCAGGTGGACCATGGACAGCTGGAAGACCACTGATCCTTCTTTTAGGCACAGTCTCATCACCAGCTATTTGTTGAATTGGCCCAAGTGGAAACACGCACTGCAGAATGTAATAACACTGAGTACTCTCCTGCAAATTCCTCCATCACATATCAGTTCTATAAATCCTGGACTTTACTGTCCTTTGTTTATGACATCCACCTCTCTGATAATGGGGGGAAAAAAGACAAGCAAGAAATAAAAATGTCATCTTCTAAACTCCTCTCTTTTTTAAGCTTGTCCTGGCAGAATTATAATCTGAATACCGCGTTATGCCAAACATATTTGCTTTGCCAAGAGAAGCTCAATGTAAAGCTCCCCTTAATGCCCAAGTACTGCATATTTATTTATTTTTGTTACAATACTTTATACATATTGAGAACACCAAGACAAAACCAGCTAACAAACTGCTACATCTGTAGAAACTAAACAGAAAATATCCTACGGCCTCTATGGGGGAACCAGGTGGAGAATCATCAGAAGCACCTGCAGGAAGACAAACAAAGAGAGAAGAAACAAAACACAAACTGCAACAACACCAGCAGCAAGTACATCAATCAATCATCAGTCAAACTTTATTTATAAAGTACTTTTCATACATTAAAATGTAGCACAAAGTGCTATACATGTTTAAAAGCAGCCCACATCCCCACCCCACCCTGCCCCACCCCAGCACATACACATGAACAGACATATGCACATACACACAGAGACACATGCACACACACACGGAAACACATGCAAACACACAAATAAAATAAACTTAGAAACGTGTGGCTGAATAGGAAGAGCAGTCGCCCACCAATCGGAAGGTCGGTGGTTCGACTCTGGCTTCCCCAGGATACATGTCGAAGCGTCCTTGGGCAAGACACTGAACCCCACGTTGCCCCCCAGTGTATCATTGGGATATGAATGTGTGTGAATGATTAGTAGATATGTGTATCGTAAGATGTGCTGTATGAGTGTGTGTGAGTGGGGTGAATGCGGCGAATGCGGCATGTAGTGAAGCGCTTTGAGTGGTCAGTTAGACTAGAAAAGCGCTATACAAGTACAAGTCCATTTACCATTTATACTGGCTGACAGGCCATAACTGAAGACTAGATCCAGAGTGTGTCCTCTGTTGTGAGTTGGGTAAAATCAAGCAACTCAGTAAATTTAAAAACACTCTGAGCATAAAATCAGATGGTTTGTCTATGTGTGGGTTAAAATCACCACATACAATGATACAGTTGTACATGGCATGGATTGTTGATAAAACAAATCTGAAAATTCACTGATAAAAGCAGCATTATGCTTTGGTGGTCTGTAGGCAGTAGTCATGTTTCCATCCAAAAGTGATTTGAATCATTGGAAAATGCGATTTCGAATTATGGCGTTTCCATCATAATTTTCCGATGCGATACTTCTCTATGCACATCTAAACAGGCTGATGGAAACGCACCTCGTGATGCAAAGAATTGAGAGACTGCTAAAAAACTGCATGATGCTCAAAGGTGGTGTACTGATCAAACACAGCCATGTTTCAGTTAGAAATAAACAGTCAACCTTGTTATCTAAAATCAGGTCACTGATAATAAAAGATTTGTTTAAAAGGGACTGTGACCTGTCCAGGGTGTACCCCGCCTTTCGCCCGATGACTGCTGGGATAGGCTCCAGCCCACCCGCTACCCGACCAACGGATTGACGGTATAGAAAATGGATGGATTGTTTAAAAGGGAGCGTACATTGAAAAGTACCATGTTGATGGTGACGGGTAATTTATAGACGGTATGTGTGGATTGTTGATGTTTTGGGAGAGATCTGAGGTTATTTAAGTTCACAGAGTGAACATTGTGAGATCTGGTTTACTCACGCTGAGTGATGATGACATAATCTGGTGAATTGTTAAAGAAAACAGAAGGCCCATGTCCAGTTTTGTGTGTGTTATGGGCTAAAATAATGTAAATTGTTTTTATTCTTCAATCAGTTAATATGAACATCTTTGACATTAAAGATATTATAGAACGTAACAGCTTATAGAACATGAAAAATAACGTCACAGTTACTTTGCTGGGTAATCACACTTACAATGAGGTAACTGAGTTACTAACTCAATTACTTTTTGGGAGAAGCAATTTGTAACTGTGACTAATTACCCTACCCTATTTCACCCTAGTTTTTGATGGCTTGGGGGCCCCTGGGGGTCCCTGATAATATGTCATAAAATGTGGATGTGAAACAGAGGTGGACATTACATTTTTGACACTTGGCTTTAGGCATACCTTGGCATTCTGGCATCCTGGTGCCTTGCATCTCCCTTTCTTCTAATTGATGACCATCCAGTGGGATGTGGCATCCAGACACAAATCAGGGACTGGAAGGGGTGTAGCAGGTCCTCTTCTCCTCTTTTCTTCATACTACCCAGCAATTGTGGAACTGGGACGACCTCTCTTACACTCCAGATTCTTTCCACATTATGCACAAGCTTTCTGCGTTATACGACTTGAACATATAAAGCATCATCTGTTCCTCTTTTCTCAGTCCAGTGCTGCTGCAGCCAGGCAGTCACGACTGTCATGTCGATGAAGTGGAACATCAGCCAGTGGTACCATTTCTTTGATCTGATTTTGTTGCGGTACAGTGCAATGAGAGAGTCCAGCAGATCCACCCCACCCATATTCTTATTGTACTCTCTCACCAGGACAGGGGACTTTGATGACTTTCTTTTGCTTGCCATCCCACCTATCAACCTCGGTGACAGGGTGTGCTCTAATGTAGTTGCTGAGTAGTCTGACTGAATGGTTATCGAACCATTTTACAGTATGCAAGGTGGTTTCTCCGACCATGTCCGTCTTCTGTTCAAAAGATCCACGTCCAGTTCTCTTCAACTCAGCATCAGACATCAAGTTGACACCTGGTAGTCTGTTGCTCCGAACAGTACCAGTACAGTGAATTCCCTGCTGGGCAAGTGTCAGTATGAGAGGGACACTCGTGAACCAGTTGTCAAAGAACACCTTGTAGTTCTGCTGCTTGGGTATTGGCTGGGCCAGGCGAAGGACAACATTGCCACTTGCTCCTACATCTGGCAGCTCAGGGGGTTGCACAACTCTCCCAGACTAGATCTCAAAATTGTGCGGGACACCATCAGAGCCAGCCAAGACAAGTATCTTGTACCCCCATTTCTTTGGTTTCGATGGCAGGTATTGCTTCAGTCTATCTCTTCCCTTGAAAGGAAACATCTGTTTGTCTACAGCCAGCCTCTCACCCATTGGGATCTTCTGCAGTTCTGAAGTAAGATGAGTGATCAGTGGTCCGATTTTGTGGAGTGGGTCATCATTTTCTCTGTGTCTCACGTCATTGTTGTTGAAGTGCAGGGATTTTTTTTATGAACTCCCATCTATTTAATTACATGGTGTCATCTACCTGGGCCACTCGGATGGCTTTGTTCCAAAATATGCGGGTGCCTGATAATCCAAAAAATGATATGTGCACTGCTGTACCCAAAAACTGCTCCAGTTCTTTTGTAGTGAGGTTAAGGGGCTTGTTGGTGTCACACTGAATGGCATATAAATTTGACTGTTTGCAATTTCTTCCAGAATGTCTTCAGCAACATTTTGAAGTATTCATAGGGGGACATTATGTTTTCTGATTTTGGAAGGCTGGCCTGCCTTTCTGGATAATCGTGATGTCGGCACTGTATGTTTTCCACCGGGGTATACGTGGAACATCTTCCTCAGAAACATCATCTTTATTTCCCTCTTCATCCACAGACTCCCTTTCATCAGTTAGGACATCTGTTTTTAAAAAACAAGCAGGAAGCATAGGTCATATACTTCCCTTCACCCACTGATGTCCACACACATACACACACACACACACCCACTCACACATATGTTCATTACATATAGTATGTTGCTCAACTGACTGAACCCTGATCTTTTAAGTCTCCCTCAAACCTGATTCTGGGGTCCATTCTTCCTCACTGTCACTCTCCTCTAGCTCACTGTCGGAAGGAATAAGCCTAAATCAATTCAATTCAATTAAATTTTATTGAAAATTGAGCCTAACTGCTCGATCATTTTCCTTATACCCATAAAGTGTTCGTACATCGATTTCCTATGAGCACTAGTAGATAATACAGGCAAAAAAATTATTATGATGATAACTATGCATCCCTGTACATATCCATCCATAAGAATTTTATTGTTCAAACAAAAGTAGTCTAACTGCACAATGTTGCCCTGAGGCAACGAATGAAAAAATACCATTTTACTTTATAAATAAAGACAAAAAGTGTCTTTACTCAATAAAATATCCTTCTTCACATATTCATACACATCACAGATATTATTTATACAAAGTTATTTAAATTGAAACATGTTATCAAGCGAAATTCATCTTACCTTCTGCTAGCAGTGTGTCCAAGGCGGCAATGGTCTAAAAAAGGACCCCCCACACCCCTACGTCAATCTCGAATTTCATTGGTCAGAGACTTATCACCAATCTTGTAATATGATATTTACTTTTTTTTTTTTTTAAAGGAGGGGTGTGGGGGCTAAAATAGTGGTTTGTTGCTTGAGGGCAACACCATGCCATTGGTCACTAACAGGCTTACCGCGGTCCGGGTCCGGACCCAGACACCATAATCAATAAATTACTGAGGGATTCTGCATAGTGGCTTAAAGTAAGATGACCAACACTGATGACGACTCTGTTTACCTGCAGGTGAGAGCACAGGACGCTTGGGATTTTCTCCGTTATATCCGTTAGGAAGGAGGTGGTGAACGCCCCTCTCAGACGGACGTTCCTGAGGATGGAGTCCCCTCCAACGAGAGTCGTGGCCTGTTGTCCGGGGGAGATGGCCGATCCAGTGGCCCCATCGTTCCCGTAAGGTGACCAGGGGTGATGACATTCACGGTGCGGAGGAGGCTGAGAGTGCCATCGCACCGTGTCCTTGAGGAGCCGCCTCCGCTGGGTTGGAGGCCGGGAAGACGTAGGCGAATGGCCCGGTGCTGGATGTCCACCCGCTGGGGCACAGGTAGCCGTGAGTAGAGGGAAGGCTGTGGTGTCTGTGAGCGGGGGCACAGCATCCGCTGGAGTGGAGGCATCAGCTCATAAGCCCGGACCAGAGGCTCCTTGCTCATGGACAGAGCCAAATATTTGTTGGTGAGTGAGATGTTGAAGGATGAGGGCCCCTGCATGGAGCCACCAGGAGCCCTCATTCAGCAGCGGACAACTATCTCGGACCAGGGAGTCCCTTTGCTCGCAAGTAGAGCAGGATGGCCGCTGACAGGTTGAGGAGAGAGGCTCCCAGACAAAGTGTCCCTCAATGCTGCGGTGGCGTTATCCGAGTGGTCTCCAGCGTCGGGAGCCGGGATCTGATGGTGGCCAACAGCGAGTCCTGCCACTGCAGCTCGTCTGATAGTCGTGCAATATCATACAGGAGATCCGCAATCTTTTTCTGAGCTATTTCAAGCTGCTTTCCCACCTCTGCAGGTAAAGACGTATCCATAGTAATAGCATCCGTGGTTGCAATGCATTTAGCACGTAGTTTCCTTTCTTTTTTATTTGTTTGCAAAACCAATCAATGTGTTGACTAATGGTATCAGAAATCAGACAACTGAACGAGTCTCGCGCCAAAACGACAAGTCAAAACACAGCACTGATTTAAGTAGTTTCAGTTGCCTTAAGTGAAAGTAAACCACAGAAACAATTAGTTTATCTTGGACCAAAGCATTTGCCAGATCTTTCCTGAGAAAGAGTAAAAGAAGTTATACAACTTTATCCTGTGTTAGTAGGAGACCGGTGTTACCATAGCAAAAGTTTTACAATAATCAATACTGCAGTAATATACTTCTCTTCAGGGATAAAAAGTTTTATTGAACTGAATTTAATTGAATTTTAGTTTGTGGTTAAAAGCAAATCCGAGCAATGAATGAGGAAGTACATTTATAACCCAACAGTGTGGTTATGTCTTGTCATCATTGCAGGTTTGTGACACTGAGCTATCTGTTAATTATATACATGCATGGAATCCCAGGTACTCCTGATCAGTGCTGCCAAGCTTTTTCCTACCATTAAAATATCTGTGAAACAAAACTCCATGAAGAGAAAATGATGTATCTTTAAATGTGGTATTTAATGACCAATCAAAGCTCCACTGTTTGTCCATTTCATAAACATAGTGAACAACTCCTACACTGACTGTTCTCCCAGGGTTCAATTGTTTGGATTTGTCTTTTTCCCCATCTTTCAGGCAGCACTTATTTTTCCATTCATTCTTTAATTAGCAAATGGATATCTATGTGCAGTGGATCCTTCATTTAGTCCATTCTAGTAAACATAATGTGTTTTTATCTTTCCGTTAACTGTGTCTGATTGTTGCTTCATTTTGCAGTGCAGACAACACACAGATCAAGCAGCTTCGCTTTAAGATTCATACATTATGAGTGTCTTCATGGTGTAAAACTGAATGGCAAATCAATTGACCTAGAGGATATGTAGATCATTTCAAAGCTATGCAAATCTCATTACATGACACACAGAACGAATCTCATATTTGCACAGAGTCAGATTTCTCCCACACTTTGAAAACACATTTGATGGTTTGCTCTCATCATGAGGATGGATAAACACAGAGAGCTCCTTCTAATTGGATTGCAGCCTGGTTCTGCTTTCAATACATCTTGGAAATAGAATCCTGCCAAAGCACAAAGTAATTAAAACAAAAATAAAACATGATGGTCTTCTAAAAGCCATGTCTTTAATGAACAAAAAGACTAATTAATTGCACTGTGTCAAGGAGTGCACACGCTCTGAATTATAGATGAGCTGAGGGGGGCTGCAGAGCTCACATAATAAAAAGAGATACATGGGCAACAGTACAATTAAACCAGGCACAAATACTGAGTCCTGCCACAGTACATGCTTTTCTGCATTGATTTGGCAAAGATTAAGTCTAGCATCGAGAGAAGAGACAAATTCATGGAACATTTGATGATTTAGTATTCATCTTAATCCTATGATACACGTCTTCAGGCGTGTTTATTTGGTTTTCCAAGTTAGTTAGTTCAATTAGAATAATATCATCACCATAAAATTGCCTCCCTGTGATGGACTGGCAACCTTTCCAGTATGTCTTTTGCCTGATGGCAACTGGGATAGGCTTCAGTCAAATTGGATAATTTAAATGTCCAATAATTTATCCAGAATGTTTTTAAATGTGCTCTAGAAATAAAATAAACTTGTACCTATGTCTTTGATTAGTGAACATGTTTGCCTGCACACTGAAAAAAAGAACATGTCGGATTAATTAAATTCAATAGTGGACATTGGTTGGACACAGATGTTTTGCTTTGGCAGCAACTGAAACAATTGAGTTAAATTAACAGAAGTTCATTCATTCATGAATTATTCATGTTCAATAAACATGATACAGTGTGATTAAAACATGTTTTGATAAAGTCATTTGAGCTTTTGGAACATTTTAATCCTTCACAATTGTATCACTTTATTTAAACGCGATTCAATAACTTTTACTCTAATACTATTTGGTCACTTAAATACTACACGTTATTTTCATAGTACATGGTAATATTATATTCTAGAGTGAATTATACAATTTTACAATGGAGGCCTTAAAACAGATTGTTTGTATTCTCTGAAGATGGTTGCCTGTAACCACTAGTAACCTTTCAAAATAAAATGTCTAATGTCTTCCCCCTGGCCCCCAGGGAGGAGACCCCGGGGAAGACCCAGGACACGTTGGAGAGACTATGTCTTTCGGCTGGCCTGGGAACGCCTCGGGGTCCCCCCAGAAGAGCTGGAGGAAGTGGCCGGGGACAGGGACGTCTGGGCTTCTCTGCTCAAGCTGCTGCCTCCGTGACCCGACCCCCGGAGAAGCGGTAGATGATGGATGGATGGATTAATTTTATACTTTATGTGAGCAAATCCAAAATCCAAAACAGATAATTTTTTTCTTAGAAATAGATAATATATCGATAATAGATTTAATATAATAAAAATATATAATAAAAATGCCACTACAATTGAATAACAAAGGAATTTATGCAAAATAATACATTAAAATGTGAAATAGATAATTTGTTCTGCTTTCATTTTAAACTACATTCATCAAAGCTTGTGTTAAAGTCACTATTTATTTACTTTAATTTAACTTTCTTTGTTAATTTGTTATTCCTGTATATTTTTACTTTACATCATGTTGATATATTTATTCTCTCAAAATGATTTATTTCTTGTTTTAATTTATTTTTACTTTAATATGTGTAGTCTATGCTATCTATAGATTATTTAATTCTCTGTCATTTCCCGTCTCTGATTTTACATTTCTTTTTAAGTATTTTTTTGGGCTTTTCAATGCCTTTATTGATAGCACAATGGAGAGAGACAGGAAACGGGGAAGAGAGAATGACATGCAGCAAATGGCCGTCCAGTTCGGGACTCGAACAGGAGCCAACTGCATCGAGGACTAGCCTCTGTATATGGGACGTCTGCTTAACCCACTAAGCCTACTTCTGTTCTCTCTGATTTCGTTTCTGCGTCTGGTCAGTCTGTCTTAGTCTGCTTCTAACTCTTTGCTCATATTGCTTATTTATCCTCCAATCCCAAAATTCTCACCTTTTTTTTCTTTTAGTCTTTGTCTTCTTTAAAACTTTTGAAGTCTTTAGACTCATTGTCCAGGCCACTGATGCATCAGTGTGTTTGTCCTTGTGTCATCTTGGATCGCGCCCTCTCCCAGACCTAATAATAATAATAATACATTTTATTTGTAGTGCCACAGGCGTGGGGATGCAGCACAGAATACTCTATCTCCCATGGTCCCGAGCTTGATTCTGGGTGGGTGGAGGAAGTTTAAGAGAGTGGAGCAAGCGAAACGGGTTGTTTTTTGTAGATGGAGTTCTTTGAGGTAGGGCGGGCATGTCCATAGAGGCATTGGTGTGTGAGGAGGGAAACCTTGTACTCAATACTGGTGGAGACAGGAAGCCAGTGGAGTAAGTGGAGGATGGGGGTGGTGTGCTCATGTTTGTGAACTCTCATCAGGATCCTAGCTGCAGAGTTTTGGATGTGTTGGAGCCTCTGCAGGCTCTTACTAGGGATCCCGATGAGAAGTGCATTACAATAGTCCACTCTGGAGGAGATAAATGCGTGGGCGAGCTTTTCTGCATCTGAGAGGGAGAGAATGGGACGGAGTTTGGAGATGTTTTGGAGGTGATAAAAGGAGGTCTTGCGGAGATGGTTGATATGAGAATCAAAGGTGAGTTGGGGGTCCATTTTTTACGCCAAGATATGTGACTGATGATGACAGAAGTATATTGAGCCAGAAAAGGTGATGCTGGTTATTGGTGAGGATTTGGTTTGGTGTGGAGTGCCAACCAGGATGGCTTCAGTTTTAGAGCCGTTTAGCTGGAGGAAGTTGTACCCCAGCCATGCCTTTATCTCCTCCAGACAGGTGATGAGTTGAGACAGGGAGGATGGCGATGATGAGTGTGGGGCTGCAGCAGTGGCATTGACATAGAGCTGTGTGTCGTCGGCGTAGCAGTGAAATGAAAGACCACGATGGCTGATGACCTGACCAAGGGGAGTGAGGTAGAGGATGGGACCAAGAACTGACCCCTGGGGAACACCGCAGGTGACTGTGTGGGGGTTTGAAGTGGAGTGGCCCATGGAGATGTATTCTGTCCGGTTTGTGAGATATGAATGGAACCAGCTGAGGGCAGTGTCAGTGAGTCCAGTGGTGGCATGGAGCCGGTTTAATAAGATGGCATGGTCGACAGTGTCAAATGCAGCCGATAAGTCCAGGAGAATGAGGACGGAGGGGGAGCCGGAGTCTGATGACATAATTTGTTACTCTTACAAGAGCAGTCTCTGTGCTGTGGGCGAGGCGGAAGTGGTCTTTTGAGAAGTGGTCTGATAATGGCTGTCTTCAAAATGGAGGACACGTGGCCAATTTGGAGAGAATGGTTTATAACAGAGGTGATCAGGGGACTTAGGACATTGATATGGGTTTTTACCAGGGAGGTTGGGAGGGGATCCAGGGCGCAGGTGGTGGGTTTCATCTTCTTGATGATATTTTGTACCTCTTCTGAAGAGACCAGGGGAAAGGAGTTCAGGGGTTGGGGGAATGCAGATGTTGGGGGAATGGTTTGGGTGAGGGGATCAGAAAGAGAAGAGCGAATGAGTGCAATCTTGGAGGTGAAAAAGTCCATAAAAAGATTGCACTGTTCTGCTGTAGTGCCAGTAAGTGGAGGGGGTTGTGGTTTGAGAAGATGGTTGATGGTGGAGAAAAGCTGTTTGGAATTTCCTGGGCTGTTTCTGATTGCATTGGAGTAAATCTGTGACCTTGGCTCTTTTAGGGACTTTGAATATTGTTGTTGATGCTCCCGGTAGATTTATTTATGAACAATGAGGCCAGAGGTTTTGTAGCGCCGCTCAAGGACCTGCCCTGCTGCCTTCATCCTCCGAAGCCAATCTCTACATTTTACAATATTTTTTTAATTAAACCTAATATAAATTAAATAACACTTTAGAAATCCCCAAAAGAGAAATTATATGGCTGTAGAATAAATTATTATTAGAAAGATGCTATTGTTATAGATAGAAAACAAAGCTAGATCAATTAAAACTCAGCTGATAAACATAGTTTTGCAGAGAAAGTTGAGTTGGAAATCTTCTGAAGTCGCCAACAATGGATTTGGGTGTTGTTTGTTGCTTGGCAACAACTTGGCTGATGATGTCACACACAGTGTCAGCAGGTAACTCAGGTGAACTCTGTCAGTAGACAACATGGACAGAAACTCACAGCCAGCAGTTCAACATCTGGGGTGCAGAGATGCTCCTTCTCAGTGACACGTCCAGGATTCCACCATCTGTTGTTAACCAGCTCTGTGATCCTCCTCCTTTACTGTTAGTGCTCTGTCTGCAGTCTCTGTCTGCCCGGATAGTCTTAAAGCTGAGCAGAGAGCTGTTAGAGTTGTTCCTGCAGCCAGGATTCCACCATCTGTTGTTAACCAGCTCTGTGATCCTCCTCCTTTACTGTTAGCGCTCTGTCTGCAGTCTCTGTCTGCCTGGATAGCCTTAAAGCTGAGCTGAGAGCTGTTGTTCCTGCAGCCAGGTCTCTTCCTGATATCCCTGCTGTCATCAGGGATCCAAGCTTGATCTCAAACTTCCCATGACAGTCAGTGGAAGAAATGGTTTAAACTTCCTCCTCCTTTTGCTACATTTTGTTCCTGCTCTACATCTAAGATATCTCCTTTTCAACTGTTATTCTTTTTATTCTTTGCATTTCTTGGGTTTTGGAAAGCTCAATAAGATGCTCAAACAACTTTCAAACAATTATAATTCCAGTATGAACTTCAGCTTAACATACCGGTGTGACAAATTTTTTCCAGTGTAGCACGTGTTTATTCAAAGTGTTCATTTGGAATGGAAATATATTTTAAAAAAGTGGACATCACCCATTGTGTAAATAACAAAGGTAGGTCATTGTTACCTGTGAGTTTTTTTTTTCTTTGGCTGAGTGTGAAGACCATTATCGAATCTAATCAAACACATTCTCACTCACACACACAGAAACACATGAAGCACTTCTTCACTCCAGCTGCATTTAAGTCCTGGTGTTGCTTATTTAATGCCTGGTGGTGTTATCAACAGCATTTATGAAACATCAGGAGATGCTAACTATAAACCAGTTGGTGTTTTCGATTTTGGGTGAAGGCGAATTATGACTCCTTTGGTTTTTTTCGACTTCATCTAGTTAAAGTTGTGTTTTAACTGATGTGAGGCCTTTAAAACTTATAGTTTGAAGTGGAAGAAATGACCAAACTGATGAGTTTTGATCATCATGTTAAAACAATACGAGAAGTGAAAAATATCTCTAGAACTGGGTCAAACGAAATTTAATAACTTGTATTATCGGTTTAGTTAGATCTTCTACACTTTGTGTATGTTTGAGTATAAGTAATCGAGACATTTTGGCAAGAAAAAACAAAGTACTCCTGAGGTCCTGATAAATACAAACTAATCAAGTTGCCTGGACGCTCTGTGAAATGTAAATACATATAGAACGCAGTGGTTTGAAAGTCTCAGACCAATATTTAATTCATAGTAGAATTAATGAATAATAAAATCAAACTGATCACACTCCGCTGTTTCAAAACTGTTATGTAGAAGATGGTCAGTGTTTTTCTTCATGTTAACCAGCTTGTGCAGCATTCTTCTTTTAACAATCAGTTCCAGGGGCTCCAGAGCAGTCCCCAGCACAGAGCCAGCCTTCTTTATCACTTTGTCTCCGGCTCTGATGCTGCTGCCCCAACAGATGCTGCAAAGCAGATGGAACTCTCCACCACTGATGATGGAAGATATGAAACATCTTGGTGCAGACACTGAAGGAACTTACCCTCCTTCAGAAGTACAGTCTGTTACGTCTTTTCTTGTAGACAGCCTCAGTGTTGTATTTTGTCCAGGTGAACTCCCAGGTATTTGGTAAACCTCAACCACGTCCACCTCTTCTTCTAGGATGAAGACAATGATCTCTCTTTTTTTTTTCTTTCGTTTGTGTTTAAGATGAGGTGATTGTTCCCACACCGTGCCACAAAGTGATCGACTAGTTCCCTGAACTCAGCCTCTTGTCCATCACTGATACACCTAACAGCTGCAGAGTAGGGTTAGGTTAGTATTTCTGGAATTGACGGGACTCTTGAGTTGTACTGAAAGTCTGAGGTATACAGAGTGACTCTACCTAATGTCTAACATTTTGTAAGCTATACTTTGTGATATAGGTTTTTGAATCATTTGGAGTATATTATGCTTAGGTGATTTGGTGTTAACTATTGTGTTGTTCTTTCTGAAAGTTTAATAAACTGTGGATAACTGATGCTCGTTCAGTGTATTAGACTTATATATTGTATTTTAATGTACATTCAAGGGCAGCCCTCTGCCACACAGGCCTCTCCCGAAATGGTCTGAAATGGAGTCTCAGGAAGAAGAGCCATCTGCCTCCTCAGCCAAAGGTGTCTCCACTGCTGTCTGTGGATTGTTTGGATGAAGACTTACTTGGCTCTTCAGGTGTGTCTATGCACATTCACTTGTGTGTTTTTGTGCTATTTATGTTATTATTTATTACTATCATTATTATATGTTTTATCACTTTTAATTATTTGAATAAAGTAGTTTGTGCAGAATAATGTGTCTTGTCCTCTATGTGCATGGTGGTGGTTGACAGGAACAATGAGGAATGGGTGTGTTTGCCGGGGTTGCGGGAGCGCAGAGGGGGTGTTAGCTCAGGGAACACAATAAACCAGAACTGCCACTGGATCAGAACCTGATGCTGCGTCCTCCAGACAAAAGAGGAGAGGGACCATGCAGCTTCTTGTCAGCTCTCATTCCAAAGCCTGCAACTCTGATGGTATGTCCACACCCTTACTTAAATATGCAAATCATATTTAAATAAGCCCTGCACAGCGTGAGCCTTTAATGCTTTAGGAAGACGGGAAAAAGAATAACTTAATGGGAAGTGAGATGGAGGTGCAACTTTCTAAAGTGGAGGCCCGCAAAAATTTGCTCTTTGGCACGCTGTCCTACGATATAAGCAGCAAACGTAAGAGGAGTGGGTGGGAGAGCGTGAGCCTTTAATGCTGTGGGGTCTGAGAAGCGCACACAAGCAGAGGTGAAAAAGAAGTGGTTCGATATTAAGGTGGATGTGAAGCGGAGACTGGCTGCCCACCGCCGAAGTGTGGCCAAAACAGGCGGGGGGGTGGGGAGCTGTTTCAACAGAGAGTCGGCACAGCTATGGGTGACACTGCTGGGGTGGTGGGTGACTCTGATTACCTCCAAGGTAAATACCTGTATTTAAACAAACGTGTTCATACAGTAACTAGTGCAGAAGTCCACCGGGGAAAAGGTGAGGCTGATTAAGACATTTCACACTTTACACACAGGTTATTAACATTTGCACACAGAGACGATCAGGGGCTTGTTAGAAGGATCTGAATCACAGCAAGTTACTAACTTTAACCACCAACTATGATTCTCTGAAGACGGGATAGAAATTGCGGGGGGGGGGCACATGCTCAATGCATGTCACGGGGAATAATATTAGGACAATTACACGAATAAAGTTACTCACCAAGAAGCCACCCATCGCACACAGTGCCAGCTTGTAGTCTGTTCCCAACAATTCTGTTACTGAATGTATGAATCGTGCGTTGAACCAGCCCCCCCCACAAAGCATTTGTGCATCACATACGATCTGTACATTGATGGAATGAAAATGTTTCCTGTTGACATGATTACAAATGCATACGTGGTCTAAAGTTGTAGATCTTTAAAGACAATTATCATTCGTACAAATATGTGTTTAACCACACTCATAAAAGCATTTTAACGGTTATGTGAAAGTTTTTCCCACATCCAATCATCTCTTACGCAGATGAGAAATCTCAAATTAACAAGAAATCGCACACTGCTCACCACTTATTCAGCATGATAATGATAGTCATAAATTGAGCCTAATCATAATAATACTTCAGCCTTCATGGGCCATCTCTTTACCTTGAGCTTACACTGATAATGTCATAAACAGGTAGGGTTACTAATTGACAACCACACCTTCACATGTGTTCACACACCTAACAGAAGAAAACACCAAGTTTGAACACTTTACAAATGGCCTTCCTGTCTATTTACAGTATGTTTTACAGTGTTAATCTCATCATTCAAACCTTTTAAAGATTAAGGTTGTTCCGTTAGACTTCTTTTCTGTGAAGATTCCTTCAGTGTTACTTTTATGATGGGAGGCCAATATAACAGAACAGTGTGTTTAGGTATTATGAGTAATTGTGTCAAGGAAGGTCTTATTGTTCTTGTACTGAATGGATAACAACATGTTTGCAGTCTTTAGATAAAACAGGTTCACATTTTGATAAATAAAGCACTTGCCGTCACACCCACTCACCCAATTAAACATTGAAGCAATCCATTTCTCAACAGTCTAAAATTTTTCCAAAGCAAGTATTTGTGCAGCTGGCTCTTCCTGATGCAACAGCAGACAAGCCTTATTTTGCTGCTGCTGGAGGAGTGGGATTGCGGTGGGAGTGGCTACATCAGAGTAATCATTCTGAATGAGCAGCTTGTTGCCAGTTCTTCGCAGTGATGCCTCAGGACTTCTTTCTGATAAGCAGTCATTTATGTGCTGTGATTTTCTTTCTGTGGAATCCATACTCAGAAAACTTTTTCCCTTCTTTTGTTCAAATCAATAGTGAAACACAAAGGACACACAAACAAGGGGGGATTGATGTGTTATTATTTTTTTTTTCAACAGTGTTGATTGAGCAGCAAACAAAATGATTATCTGAATGGAAATGGCTCATTTCCATATATTAAAACCACTGATACTCCCTGCACATACCATGGAAATTCCACTGGCTTTGAAATGTAGATATCAAAAGGGCCTAAGAAAACAGAGCTTATCACATGTGGCTGCATTCGAATAGGAAGATAAGTGCAGTGCCTCACAGCTGGCCGGATATTAACAGGCTTTTGAACCACCACATCGTGCTGTGCTGACAGAGCGGTGAGCCACAGATCCAACCTTGTCCAATACGATGGGATTCCTATGCTCACTTTAGGTCAATGACAAAGAAGCTGCTCCTTGCAGGGGAGCGAGGAGTCCACAGAAACATTTGATGGGATGATTCTTTCGAAACATTTTTCCTCCACTTGCTTAAAGGCCTTGTCCATGTCATGGGAGGTAAAGTTCCCAATGAAAAGAGTCCAATAAGAGCTGGGATTTATTGTTAAATGCATGTGCTCAGTGTGGCATTAAAATGGTGTATGCCATTATGGATAGTTATGGTTATTCTCAAACAATAAGATCAAACGTTCTGATGATTAGCTGGTTTTCATTGACCAGCCACAGTATTGAAACTTAGTCTTACATTTTTTTTTTTTTTTTATAAAAACAAGTTTTTTATAGCAGTCTGTGGATAAAATGGACATTGTTTATGCCAGTTCTGACATATAAATAGTTCACATTACTCTGGATCAACTGACATAATGACTCATAGTGAAATAATTTGAACATATTTGAAATGATTTCACATTTATCTCGATTTCAAACCAAATATCTTTTTCCATTTGAGATCTTTATTAAAGAAATTTTAAACTAAATTACTTACTGTCACGGCTTCAGGACACAAATGCCGGGTCGGTTGAAGACTGTTTATTCTTCAACACAGCAAGGCAAGGCAGGATGAGGATCTCCTCACAGAGCAAAGGAACAGGCTGTGAAAGTCCTAAGCGCTCTCCTCAGTAACTATGGCGGAGGATGAGTGCAGCTATGAAAGTTACAAAGCATAAACCGCTCCACTCTGGGAGGAAAACAGAGGGCTCTTTAAATTTAACAAAACATTTAACAAAGGACACTCTCTTACAACACAGAGGCACTATAAAGCTTTAACTGTAAACGTAAAACTCGCCTTTAACGGCCGCACAAAATCTTTCAAAAAACAAAAACCCAAAACCGCTCCGCCAGGAGAGGAACTATGAAACTTACAAATGAATAACGCTCCAGAAACAGAGGAACAAAACAAAGCTGTGAAACTTACCGTTTTAATAAATACATAAACTATGAAAACTTACAACAAAGATGGCTCTGAAGGAGGAAGGCTCGACTTCAGGCTCGAGGAAACTATGGCTGTGGATCTATGGTTCAAGACAAGGCTGGTAATGAAGCTCGGAAACGGAGACAACATACTGACACAAGACAAGGGAAACGCAGACTATTTGAACACATGAGGGACCAAGGGGAACAGGTGGAAACACTTTGAATCAGGGAAGACAATCAGACGCTTGACACGGGAGGAAGGGCAAGATACCTGAAACAAGAGGAGAAAGTTAGAGATTTTTCAAAATAAAACAGGAAATGACGAGACAAGACATGGAACAGAACATAAATCGTGACACTTTCAGGTTTCAGGTTCCATTTACTCTCTGAAAGAGAAACAACAATCTTTTTCAATTCAAATTTGTTACATAGATGGACATAGGTAAATACATAATAATAATAATAGGTAAAAAATTGTTTTATAACATGACATTATTTATGGAGGAAAAACTGTCCATCTTTACTGCTACAACAGGAACTAAGAGGGTAAGAAGCAGCCAGGAGCTGCTGATCAATGCTCTGATTAACTGATCCTCAGTCAGTGTGAGCAGCTCTATAAAAGCAGAAGTTCTGTCAGTTTTCAGGTGTGTGTTTAACATGATGCCAAGGAGGAAAGACATCAGCAATAATCTCAGAGAAGCAGCTGTTGCTGCCCATCAATCTGGGAAGGGTTATAAGGCCATTTCCACACTATCTGGAGTCCATCATTCTACAGAGAGAAAGATTATTCACAAGTGGAAAACATTCAGGACAGCTGTCAATCTTCCCAGGAGTGGACGTCCCAGCAAGTTCACCCCAAGGTGAAGAAGCCCAGAGCTACATCTCAGACTCTACAGGCCTCAGTTAGCATGTTAAAGGTTAAAGGTCATGACAGCACAGTTAGAAAAAGACTGAACAAGGATGGCTTGTTTGGAAGGGCTGCAGGAGAAAGCCTCTTCTCTCTAAAAAGAACATAGCAGCACAGCTTAGGTTTGCAAAGCTGCATCTGAACAAAGCACAAGACTTCTGGAACAATGTCCTTTGGACAGACCAGAGCAAAGTGGAGATGTTTGGTCCTAATGCACAGCAGCACGTTTGGAGGAAACCAAACACAGCATATCAGCACAAACACCTCATACCAGCTGTCAAGCACGGTGGTGGAGGGCTGATGATCTGGGCTTGTTCTGCAGCCACAGGACCTGGGCACCTTGCAGTCATTGAGTCCACCATGAACTCCTCTGGATACCAAAGTATTCTAGAGTCAAATGTGAGGCCATCTGTCCCACAGCTAAAGCTGGGCTGAAACTGGCTCATCAACAGGACAAAGATCCCAAACACAGCAGCAGATCTACAGCAGAATGTGGGAAAAAGAAAAGAATCAAGGTGTTGCAATGGTCCAGTCAGAGTCCAGACCTCAGCCTGACTGAAATTCTGTGGTGGGACCTTAAGAGAGCTGTGCAGAAACCAATGCTGCAAACCTCAATGAGCTGAAGCAACGCTGGAGAGAAGAGTGGGCCAAAGTAAAATCAAAGAACTAAAACAAGGTGTTCTTTTTTTCACATTCACTGTACATTCACACACAGTATACATTATGGTTGGAGTACCACCAGCATACACTGATATGTGCCTGTGAGTTGTTATGGGTCTAAGCTTGAGACTTCCATCATAATGCTTATAAAGAGTATTTAACCTATGAAACATGATGCGATGACACTTTTTCGATTTCTAGTTTTTTTTTTTATGCTTGTTTGTTTTAACCTTTATTACCTGTGTGTCCATGAACCCAGATACTACATATGTCATCAGATATGTAATATATCTTGGTGGCAAACCATATGCGGTGCCCTCACATAAAATGTGCTTCAGCCAAGGACTAACAATGTTTAATTGTACTTTTTTTCTTTAGTTAATATCTATAATAACCACAATGGTTCAATCGGACAGTGAAACTGATAAACTTCCTGTATTTATAGACAGAGAATACAGATACTTTTCATAATCTCTTGACAAATTAACGACAAGTTGTTAAGGTTGTGAATTCTCAACTCTGGATGTTGAACACTTATTTGTGTTTCTTTCTTTCAGTATCACAGGTCAGATTTCTTGTAGACGAAGATAAGGGAGTATTCCCCATCAGAGCTTACAGCGGTCTCTGAGAGTGCTCAATAACACTCACCAACGTTATCTTTTGTGTTCAAATGCTTGGTCGACTTAACATGTTAAATGATGGATCACACTTTAGGAAGGAGCTTCCGTACCTCTGAAGCTTGGAAACCCTGGTGTCCTGCAGTTTGAGGATAATATATAGCACTTTCATCTCAACTGGCTGATTATTCATACCTCTGGTAGCATGAAAGCTAAGTCTAACTGAAGATATGATTAGTAATGTAGCCTGAAACAGCTTGATTATGCTTGTGTTCAACATTACCTTGTATAAGTTACCATGTTATAAACTCAGATTACACTCTTTTTATTTCAGTTTGTCATTATGGTGATGCAGTGACGCTGAGACTTCCTGTTTAAAAGATGAATGGTGCAGTCAGGAAATGCAGCTCCACAGCATAAACTGAATACTTGGCACATAGTAGATTCTTTTTCCTTGGAGATTTTATGTATTAAATGTAATCAACACTGAACACGACAGGAATTAAGTACCTTTCAATTGGTGTTCATAACCTCATCAGTGAGAGCTGCAGGAGGATGACCTTTAAATCATCTGTCAAAGGATTATCAAGACAACAATCAGTCACTCTAAGATACCAATTATAGGACATATTTCAAAGGAGAGATGAGCATTTTAAAAGATTGGCTGTTATAATTGACATTACTAATGATCAAAGCTGGACTGTATTTTAGCAGAAATGCTGTTAATGTATCATGATGACCAACCTTCAGCTGGGAGTGACAGCTGAGATAATCTGATGACACACTTACCTCTCTGATGTTCACCACTCTTTCACTTTTCAACTTCTCCACATGAAGGTAATTTATTGCTCACATAGTGACAGGCAGGAAGATGTAGTAACACACACTGGATAGAAGACTTTACATCTCCAGACTTTGGTCCTGACTCACAAATTGGACTCCAGAGCAGACTGGGAGATTTGAGTAAAAGACAAGGTTTATTTAAAGAATGGGTGACTCTGAGAGGAGAGGGAGATGGTTAGAGGAAATCGTTGCAAGTCATTTATGTTTATGTTTATGCATTTAGCAGACACTTTTATCCAAAGCAACTTACAAATGAAGATATAGCAAGCTATATATATATATATATATATATATATATATATATATATAAAAAGAAAAAAGCTAACAACAAACTACATAGAAGGAACCCACTAGTCAGGCTCTGTCAGAGGTGACAGAGTAGAGATAGAGTGCAGGCATAGAGGATAAAGTGCAGAAATAGAGGGGATAGGGACGTTTATCCAGGTGAAGGCGTGGGTTTTTCCTTACTGACTCCAAGAGGGTTTCCAGAGTGTGGGGGAGGGTGCTGGCTGTGGTGCAGAAGATGCAGAATTCTTTGGCTTGGAAATCCAGAGCGAAGCGAGCAATGGAGGAACAGACACTGGGAAAATGGGAGGACAAGGTAACTACATGTAGGATTTTACTTTGAAAGACGCACAGAAGATGGCCAAATTACATCTGCAGCAGTGAGTGCGAAGACTGGTTGCTCCTGGTGATCCTTAAGAAGGCGTCTTGACGAGTGAAGATAAGAAACAGGTGAGAGTGCAGGAGCTGAACCAGACCCGGGCTTCCTGGAAAAACCTACTCAACCCCGCCTAAGACCCAGAAACCAAGCAAACACCACAGCCAAGCATGATCATGACATCCTATGGACATTGGTATTTCTCAAACTATTGTTCTTTTAACAATGTTCTGATATTGCAAAAGTTGAAATGCATTCAGTATATCTCTAAAACTGTGAAGCTGGTCTCTACCTGCCAGATATATGCAGGGTATACATCCACAGCTGTTGCTTGCAAGCTGAACACAAGTAAAACATCTACACAACCAACATTATCACTACACTTACAATGCACTACCACTTACAATGCACCATTAAATCAACATCTGAAAAACATTTGGAATTTAGAAGCTTGGATGAAATACATAGCATACCTGTTTGTAACGTGAGTGACTGTGCAGTGTCTTCTTTGGTCAACCTTGAAAACAGACGATGCCTGTTTTTGGGACTAGATGTCTCAACTACAAAAATCTGTACCAGTGTGCAGTCCCATACATCTTGCCAACAAAACAAAGGAACCCTGCCCCCAGAGGTGAGGACGGCAGGTGGATAATGCCGGCTGCCAAGGAATGCGTGATGTATTTCTTAATGGCAGCCTCGGAATGGATGAGGTTGTAAAATTTACTAGATGGTAATGGGGCTCCAGGTAATAGATCTATCGCACAATCCTAGGGCAGTGTGGAAGTAGCGACAACACTCTAAAATAACAATTTAGCTAAGATCATGATAGGTTTTGGGAACATTTATCAAATCAGGAACTCCAGAGGCTATTCCAGAGGAGTCTAGGCAACCAGGGGGATTAGCTAAATATAAACTGGTAGAGTAACATGACTGACTATCATGACTGAGCAACAACTATATCAGTTTGCCAGTCAATGTGAGGATGATGTGAGTGGAACCATACCTCGAAATAACTCAGTTCTATCAAGGTGGTTATTAGAAAGTAGTAGAATAATGGGGGCTGTAGAGTGAGCTGCTTCTGTGGCAATTCCATTGTCCCAGGCTTTAACAATCTGTAGACATTTGAGAGGAATGATTAAGAGGCTAGATTCAGTGGTGCTGAGCTGCTCAAATCCTAATGAAATAATCCAAAATTGAGTGTTACAGATCTAAGGTGAAGGTACTTAATCCTGAAGAACAGGCAGAGGAAGAAAACAGGGTTAAGCAGGCAATCTCTTATCAGAACATGGGACTCAGAGTGCTTGGCCATACATGGAATGCAGACGAATTGCTCAAAAGAACTTTTCATTGCTGTCTGTCCGGTGCAGCCGAAAAGACAGAGCCCACCAGAAGAGGCAGGATTACTGGTGGGCAGAACACAAAGAGAGAATCCTCCTTTGCTAACCCTTCCTGTGACCGTTCAACTAAGCAACACCACCCAAGTTTTTGGCCTTAGTGGACTTGGGAGCGGAACAAAACCTCCTAGACCCTGGTGTGGCCTCCCATTTACATCTCCCTCTGTAGCCCCTGCCATCACCCATCACAGTATGCACCCTGGATGGAGGTAGTTTGACCACAATCACTCACAAGACCAAACCTGCTCTAATTGTCTCAGGAAATTATAGTGAAGTAATTGAGTTCCTCCCCTTCTACCTGGAGCACCCTTGCCATCGAGCAGGCTCTATAACTTGTCCCGTCCTGAGCATGAGGCAGTGGAGCGCTACATTTAGGAGTTTCTGGCAGCAGGAATTATTAGGCCATCTTCATCACCTGTGGGTGCTGGATTCTTTTTTGGGAAAAAGAAAGATAAGAGTCTGCAACCCTGCATTGACTGCTGAGGTCTTAACCAGATCATCTTTAAAAAATGGTGCGTAAATACCCTTTACCTATTATCTCCTCCGCTTTTGAAGCCATCCTGGGGGCGACTAACTTTATCAAGCTCGATCTCCGCAATGCCTACCACTTGATCAGAATTCGTCAGGGGGATAAATGGAAGATGGCATTCAACACACCACTTTTGGCCTCACAAAAGCTCCCGTAATCTTTCAAGCCCTCATTAATGACATCTTTTTGTCTTTATCCATCTGGATGACATCTTGATCTTTTCTAAGACCCCTGCAGAACACAGACAACATGTCCAGATAGCACTACAAAGACTCCTGGAGAACCGCCTCTTCGTCAAGACCGAGAAATGTGAGTTCCACGCATCCTCTGTAACCTTTCTCGGTTCCAGAGCGGTGAAGATGGATCCAGACAAGATTAAGGGTGTGTCAGACTGGCCGACGCTTTCTAACCATGAGCAGCTCCAAAGGTTTCTTGGTTTTGCAAACTTTTATCACAGAATCATCTGCAACTACAGCACCACTACATCGCCACAAACCAAATTAACTGTCACGATTTACGTTCTGTTCCAGATCTTGTCTTGTCATTTCCTGTTTTATTTTGAAAAATCACTAACTGTCTCCTCTCGTTTCAGGTATCTTGCCATTCCTCCCGTGTCAGGCGTCTAATTGTCTTCCCTGATTCCCAAAGTGTTTCCACCTGTTCCCCTTGGTCCCTCATGTGTTCAAATAGTCTGTGTCTCCCTTGTCTTGTACAAGTCTGTTGTCTCACCACATGAACATCATTACCAGCCTTGTCTTGAACCACAGATTCCACAGTCTTAGATTCCACGAGCCTGCAGTGAGCGATCCTCCTGCAGTGCTATCTTGTTTTGTCATTTATTCTTGTTCATAGTCTTATTTTATTTATTCTAAACGGTAAGTTTTCATAGCCTTGTTTGTCCTCCATTTTCAAGGAGAGATTTTTCATTGCAACCTTTCATAGTCGCCTCCGTTAAAGGAGAGCTTTAAGTTTCTTGTTAATATTTCATAGTGCCTCTGTTTTGTAAAGAGTGCGTCTTTTGTTTAAATCTGCCTCATTAGGAGAGCGTGAGAGTTTGTTTGTTGCTGTTCATAGCTTTTCTGTTTTCCTCCCAGTTTAGAGAGATTTATGATTTGTAACTTTCATAGCCGTGCTTGTCCTCTGCCATAGTTACTGAGGAGAGCGCTTAGGTTTTTCATAGCCAGTTACTTTGCTCTTCCTGGAGATCGCCCTGCCTTGCTGTGCTCTGTGTGCTTTGTTTGAAAAATAAACCCCTTTGAATCCAAACTGACCCTTCATCTGTGTCCTGAGTCCCCTGGTACCTGTCATTAACCTCTGTGAAAACCCTCTTTCACTGGACCCCTGAAGCTGAACTATTCCAACAACTCAAGGAGAGATTTACCAGAGCACTCATCCTCGTCCAACCCAAACCCGATCAGAAGTTCATTCTGGAAGTGGATGCTTTGGATCAGGTGTGGAGTAAGAGGGTAAGCTCCACCCCTTTGCATTTTTCTCTCGACAACTGTCAGCAGCAGAGCAGGATTATTTTGTTGGTAACGAGGAGTTGTTAGCTGTAACAAATGGCTGTGAAATATACAGTTCTTTACTGTAGTAAACACAGTAACGTTACTGTGTAGGATTTTTACAGTAGAATGCTGCAAATTTTAGAATAAAGCCTTGTCCACTTGATAAAATCACAGTATTACTTTGAAAATCACAGTAGACAAAGGGTTACTGTAAAGAAAATCACAATAGCTAGTGTATTACTGTAAATAGTAAGGTAAACTACTGTATTTTTTCCTTTATGTGTAATATATTTTTTGTGCAAGTGTATCATAATAAAAAACAATGATTGACTCTCTCTTTTATATGTGTATATATATTTATTATATTTTTAATACAATGTGGTGTGGTGGTTAGCACTGTCACCTCACAGCAAAAGGGTTCCAGGTTCAATCCCTGCCTGGGGCCTTTCTGTGTGGAGTTTGCATGTTCTCCCCGTGTATGCGTGGGTTCTCTCCACCATCCAAAAACATGCATGTCAGGTTAATTGGTGACTCTAAATTGTCCATAGGAGTGAGTGTGAGTGTGCATGGTTGTTTGTCTCATTTGTCTCTATGTGGCCTTGTGATGGCGACCTGTCCAGGGTGTACCCCGCCTTTCGCCTGATGACTGCTGGGATAGGCTCCAGCCCACCCGCTACCAGACTGACGGTATAGAAATTGGATGGATATTATATGTATGTCTTCTTATCTCATAATTTTGACTTATAACTCTGGGACTTTTATTTTGTATCAATGCTATCCATTTTTTTTCTTCATTCGCTTCACTTTCAATTCATCCAATGAGAATCAAGAGCGATCAATGGTCAAGTTTCAAACGGGCAAGTCACATCATGGCTAAACAAAAAAAACACTGTGAACTCAGCACTCGCAGCAAAGACGGCTAGCCTGCAGCTCTGACTCCATTATTGACAAGAATGCTCCATACTTATCGGTAGCAGTACATTTCGATTAGTCACACAAGGCTTTGTCTTGTGCTTGTGTAAATTGTTGTGTTTTTGTGCATTTTCATCGTCTTTGTTGATTTCTTTTACTACTCAGCAAAAAGACAGAGACGTCTCTACAGTCATTAGCCTACAGGTTATATAGACAAATTAGAGGTCTTTTTAAAAAAAATTTTTTACGTTATCTGAGACAGAGACGTGTTTAAAGCTTGCTCCTGGTGACTTGCTTGCTCCCTGCATTTGTCCGTCATTTGAGAAAAAAATAAAGTTGCAACTTTTGTGACACATTACGCAGTTCAAAGCCACAAGTACCGCTTCTACAAGAAAACAGTTAACATTAAAGGAGGACATGGCGGGGAAATCGATGGAGTTGATTTGGCTTGCACTGTTGAAGGTTGAAAGTATTTTTGTGTCCGTTCATCCTTTGCCTCACACTTGAACCAGAAACACAAAACGATTTCTAATGTTAGTTCTCCATGTGGAAGCCAAACTACTACCAGTGCTGCTAACATCACAGGTGCCTGCATGAATCCTTCATCAGACCATGAGCTAGGTCACACTTTTGAGACAGTCTTTGATGATGATGATAACACAAATAATTAAGTGGACACAGATGTTTTATGAACAATCTGGCTGTGTTTTATCTCAGATTGCAGACTAAAATGCTGTTACCAGCCAGTACAATTCAGACCTTAATAGAGATAATGCAAGAGGTGCACACCACTGGTTTGACTCATCTTTTGTCTTGGATTAGGGCTGGGTACCGAACTTCGGTTGGTTTAAGGCACCGACCGAAATGCTTCGTTAGCACCGAGTATCAAAACATGCCTCATCTTTCGGTGTCAAGTTCGGTACTCAGAGATTAATCATGTGATCAAGAACTGATCATGCTACCCTCGATTGGCTGTACTAATGTTACACTTTGCCGCACGAAGGAAAAAGTTGTTACGACCACAGACGGGTTCACGTGTATCTGCGTTGGGAACTGTAGTTGTGTGCGTGTTTTCGAACCAGTTAAACAATGCCACTGACGTCAAAAGCGTGGCTCCATTTCACTAAGATTGACGCCAATAGTGCGTGATGCAGTATATGCCAAAAAGTCATCGCTGCTAAGGCCAGCAACACAACTAATTTAATTAATTATTTGACTGCGCACAAAATCAATTTAAGAGCAGAAAGTTGCTCCATGTTTTACTGTAAGAAGGTCGGACTGCAATCATCCTCCTCTCAGCATTCAAGTCAGCCTGTGGACGCCACAGAGCCCGAGCGGCATAATTCAAAATCTCCACCACTGGACTCGGCTTCATCTAAGAGCACTGAGGACGGCGCAGTGTGCGGCATTTTAACAGGTAACGTTTGCGAAATCCGGCAGAAATCTCAATGTTACTGCAGCTTAATACTGCAGAAAGCAAGAAAGAAAGAATAGTATTGGACACCAACCTGTCACGTGTTTGCAACTATTTTGCACAGGAAATTATTTGTTATAAATTTTTTCTGTAAGAATTCTGCTTGGATTGGAAAAATAGACAACTTTATTAATCCCTTTGGGAGGTTCCCCCAGGGAAATTGAAATACTGAGCTGAAAAATAAAACTGAAGATTTGTACTGTTATGTGTAATGTAATTTCCTTGTTGTTAGAATTCATATTATAAAATTGGTATCGAAAAAAGTATCGTTCAGGAACCAGTATCAAAGTGAAGGTATTGGTATTGGTATTGAAATATTTTGATTGATACCCAACCAATCTAGGATGCGTCAAGAGTTAACAAAGCTGAATGTGCCTCAAAGTGACATTAAGAGGCTTCTTGATGATCTCTCAAAAGATAACCTTCTGAAAATGTGTAATGAAGGAGTGTTTAGAACAGATCAAACCCATAAAACCTTCTTTAAGAGCAGATTTAACTATGTTGAGCCTGTTAAGACTTACTTGGGCATTGACGCTAAAGGCAAAGAGAGGTTCTATCAGCATGTGCCCATCAAGGATACAATCAAATCACTCCACACTCAGAGCTCTTTTAAAGAGCAGTGTGCTAAAGCTGACACAGAAACAACTCCTAATGTTTTGGAAGATGTGTCAGATGGCAGAAACATTAAAGAAACCATACTTTTACAAGAATCACCGTCTTCATTGTCTGTCATCTTGTATCAGGACTCATTTGAAGTTGCAAACCAGCTGGGCTCAGGGAGAAAAAAACACAAAATATTGTCAATGTACATGACACTTTCAGAGATTGCGCCACACAACAGGTCTTCCATTGAACCAATGCAACTTGTTATGTTGTGCAGAGAGGAGGATTTCCGTTTTTTCGGACAAGAAAAAGTCTTCTCCACTTTAGTCAATGACTTAAAACAAATGGAGGAAAATGGAAATTGAATATGGTGATGGGGAGACGGTAAAAGGCTCTGTGATTACCATTACTGGATATAATCTGGGGTCACACAGTATTGGTGGGTTTAAAACTTCAGTAAAAGCACACATTTTTGCCGGTACTATCATTGACAGATAATCTTTTAAGACAGATCCCACCAAATCTGGTGCTAAAAGAACCCTGGAGAGTTACATAAACAGTGTGGCACAGATAGCCTCAAGCACGGAAATGACCAATAAAGTTTGACTCAGTTTTCAATCAGTTGAAATATTATCATGTTTGCCAGCCAGAACTCCCTCCTTGTCTGGGTCATGACCTCTTTGAAGGGGTTGTTTCAGTTGATCTTGCTATGTAAATTAAACACTTAGTGAAAGCACTTTACCTATGGTCAACTGAATCAGACTATATCACTGTGTTAGAAAAATTATATAGTTATACTATGAGAAAAGCTGCAAGAATAAGAGTTTCTGTGATGGTGGGAGGCCTCCTCCTGTCTTTTGGTTTTCATAATACTATATAGCAAGCAAAAGTGTTTTGACTGTCTGAACTCGTCTTCCCATAACATTAAATGGCTAGTAATGCCTTTTCCTATAACATTGAATATCCCTTTCCCATAACATTGTGTGGCCAGCAAACATAAACAATATAAATAGGAAGAGCACCATTTTGTTGTCAGACAACTCTGAGCAGCTTCCTGACAGGTTGTGCGGACTTGTCTCTTTCTTACAAGAAATAAATGTTTTGTGTTAATCGTATCCAGCGACTCTGAGCCTAATTTTGAGAGAATTTTTCTAACACACAGTTAACATACCTAGGCAGTGATGCAAATAACAAGCCATGCGATGTAAAATCTGATGGGGAAAAGCTGGGAGGGCATGCTGCTCAGAACTGGTGCCTCTTATGTCTCTTTCCTATTCTAGTTGGAGACAGAATCAAAAATCCACTTGATGAAGAGGTGTAGCAGTTGTATTTAAAGCTCAGAGAAATTGTGATCCATACCAACCAAGAAGCGTGTCTTAAGATTCACATTGAGGATTACATCCAGCTAAGAACTGTCACATTCCCAGAAAAGACAGTACAAGCCAAACACCACTATCTTGTCCATTTCCCAGAACTCATTGTTCGGTTTGGTGCCCTCATTAGGTTGTGGACATTGCGCTTCGAAAGCAACCACTCCTATTTTAAGCAATGTGCAAAGAAACTTCACAATTTTAAAAACCTCTGCAGTGCCTTAGCAGAACGACACCAGTTGCTACAAGCATATTTACATGCTGGTAGCTTATTTCCACCAATTCTGCAAATGGGCCAACCAAATAAATTTGATGACCAGCTGTACCAGATTGACATTCAGAGAGCTGTCAGTCTCAAGGGTCTCTGCCCAGAACACACTATTGAAACATCCTCTGTCACTTTCAAAAGCCCTCTGTAGAAAAGAGGCATGACTGTTGTAGTGGACCAAAATGATGCAGGGAATCTATTTGGGAAAATACTGTTGATTCTGATAAACGAGTCAAATGTGCATTTTGTTGTCAGCAGTATCAGTCTGTGCCTGTTGTGGATCTTAGTGTGTATTGCTTACAAAGCAACTCAGAAGCACAGTACACGTGTTTGACTGTAGACCAGCTTGCAGATTATTACCCTCTTTCTGTATATAATCAATTTGGTCTTAATCTTGTTGCTCTGCATCATTCTGTGTTTCAGAAGAATGAATGATGGACTCCATTGAGAAGGCAATACAGACCGTGCTACCACAGCTAGGAGAAGCGAAACTTGAAACTTTGGTCAATGAGTTGGTGACCAATGTAGGTGTTGAAGGACCAGATGATCTGGAGTTCATTCAAGAAGATGACATCAAACAGCTGCTCTCCCCCATTCAGTGCAGAAAGATTCTTCGTTCCTTCAAAGGAGGTGAGGTTACAGTTAGCCCACTTTAATTAACATATTTGTTAGTTGTAACAATTAATCAATAACTAAATTAATCAGCTATCATTTGATCATCATTTTGTAAAGAAAAACAAGTTAAAATTCTCTGATTTCAGCTTATTAGATGGGAGGTTTTTCATCAGAGATTTATGACTTCATAATGACAGAGCGTATTCAATTGTTTTCCTGCACTTTTGTTTGTTTCTTGAGAATTGAAGTCTCTTCCAGATAATGATTGACAGATTCATCAAGTCTGCTTGCGGACCTACAGTATGTCTTAATATGGGGTCATATAGAAAATGTGGAGGGCACTATTTTGTGGTATCAAAATGGTTACAACCTTTTGTGTACTTTCTCTCATGTGTGTGCAATGCAGGTCATGCCAATCCCCAGCTGAGCTCGTCAGCGCCTGCTTCTTCCAGCACATACCCCATATCACCCACTAGTCCCATGTCTGCATGAGTGGACAGTTTTGAGGTGCCATGGAACAAAGTGAGGTTGAGTCTTAGAAGAGCAGTAGCTGCTGGTGAGAGGCCATCACCGGACGATCGCAGACACTTGATGAGAATCACCATTGATGCGATGAGAAAGCAATCCTTGAACCCTACTCGCAAAGAGTGTGTGGTAGTAGCAAAAGCTATAACTCAAAAATATCCAAATAGCTTTTTAGACAAAGCTGAAGAGGGAGAGCTCATTGGATGTGGATATTTCAGTGTTATAAATCAGCTCAAGACCAGAGTAGAATATTTGAACTGAGGCAACACTCTTTCCCGTCTGAGGAAGCCCAAGCGATGAGAATGGTGGTGATGAACAGCCAGCAGTAGCTACATGTGTAAGAGACAGTTATGGGTGTGTTCGTTGGCAGCCAGAGGACTATCCAGATGGAGAAACATCTGCTTCATTAGAGGAAAAGAAGCTTGAGATGTTGGATACATTCAGCCAAGAGGGACTCAAGGGCACTGAGAGAGGAAGGGTTGAAGACCTAATGGCAATCACTTATGCCAGACTTATGCCGGGAATACATCAATGCAAACCTTTCAACAAGCATTCTGGATGTGGGTAAAGAGTGGCCATTTCTCTTTACACAGAAGTTTTTATTGTCACACTTCACCACTCTCACCAATGTTGAACTGCACAGAAGACTGAACGAAGACTTGGACAAAAAGGGTAAAAGACTCCTGGATTTCTTTAGTTGTCAGATTACAAGGTGGAGGAAGGAAGTAAGAGCTGTTCTGAAGGAAGCCCTAAAGGATGGCCGAGAAGGAACTGATGGCCTAGCTGCGATGCTTGTGATGCTGGATTCACTTTTTCTCCTTGCTGATGTAAATTCCTCCTCCGTTTTCAACAATTAATTGTCATATTTATTGCTACCAGAATAATTTTCCCCGTTTAGAGTGAAACATACAAACACCCCCCAAATTATATTGTAGGTTGATGAGCCTCCAATGGCATCTTGTACTTGGATTCAAGTAAATACAGGTGTGCGTCTCGCAATCCTGTCTTTGTAGGAGTGTGTAGTTTATGTTTCTTAATAGTTTGACACAATGGGTTGTATTGTTTGAGGGCACCTTTATGTTTTTGATGATTGAGCACTTTTGATTTGATTGACCTCATCTCACACTATGACCCGCATGGTGCAAGCTTCTATCTCAATTATTTTGTAAAGCATGCTGGGTTTAGTCATTGTTGTCCACTTAATGCACAATATTTGAATTATTAAGAGAAAACTGATATAGTCTTAGTAGCATAGGGTTAGTGTAGCACTTTTTTTTATTTCCAAGGGGTGTAAACATGCTTAAACCATCAGAGCAAAAAAAAACATCGCACCTTGCATTCTTATCAACAAATTTTTAAAAGAAAAACCTTTTTCCCCCCAGAGATAATACTGTCTAATTTGGTTAAAATAACTGTTATCTTTCTGTACCTCCATTCATAGGTGACTACTGTAGCGTACTCGTGAGGACCAGTAAATGGGGGGAGACCCAAAGGAATCCTTTTGCTTTGATCTTTTAGGAGTGGTTTCAAAATAACAAACCCCTTAATTTACAATCATGAGAAACTTGTTACCTTTTTGAGACACTCATTTCCTAAGCAAAACCCACGGGGCAGACTCAACCAATAATCTCCCTTTTTGACCAAGTTTACTAGAAAACCCAATTTTTGTTGGGGTTATTTTGACTCGACCCCGCTCAAAAGCCACTCAGCCACCTGCCAGCACCCGTCGGCAAGAAGGGGAGACGAGATACCGCATCAGGTGCCTTCAAGCCGAACCAGAACCAGAGACTGGACCGCACGCTCCAAGGATCCTGAGCTGCAACAACGGCCACCATTCCGTCGGAGAAAGAGAATCTACCAGCTACCAGATCCAAACTCCTGGGAAGGCGGCGGCCAAATTCTCTGGATTCTGCTCAAAGTAAGGTCCACCCTTGTCTCCTCTCAAGGAGCATCGGCTGTGGTTTGGTAATAAATAGGGCCGAGTTAAAATAACCAAGTTTTCATTCACGCAGTAAACTCATCCCTATAATTAGCCAGAGACCGCTATAGAAATATTAAGTCCTATGTCTCTCTTATCCTTGGGCTCTTGAATTAAATCTTTGGTGTTATGTCTTCATTACCATACGTACTGTCTTACCCCCATGTTAAATAATGTTTCTTAAGTAATTCCGGTCAATTCGGAGAGAATTCTAACCTTCAGTAATGACTCTTAATGTGAACATTTTCATACGTTCCTGCCAGCGTAAATGGTAGGTGGTGACCTCTTAAGAATTAACATCATAGCTAGAACGCTACACTACCACTCCTGTAGTCGCAGAGGTCCAGCTGTCTCTCCCCATCACTTCAAGGATCATCATGCTTGGTAAGTTTCACATTCAACACTAACAAATCCTTTGAATGTAGAGGGCACAAGCAAAGAAAGTCTAGTCTGGAAACACTAGTGAATGCAGCTTGTGACGCGTGATTCACTGCCTCTGCACCAGAGATGGAAGTTAACGAAAAAAAACAAGATCCAAGAACGATCTCCAATTTAAAAACAACTTTTCTCCACTAGATGGCGGACTAACACCATAAAATGACTCTGCGTCGCCGCTCTCATTAAAAAGGCTGAACCATCAAGTGGCCTACTAGCCAGAAAATTCTACTCATTTGAGAAAGTGTTTATTGAGTTGTATTTTAAGTCATATTTGATACATCTGGAAGTTTTAGCAGAATCACTGTTTTGTGCAGGATTTAATGAGAAAAGATATTTTTCTGAAACGTTAACCGAGAAAGTGTGTTTCTTTTTTGAGTCTCATGGGTTGCGGGTGGCTAACTTCCATTCCTGATCTACACCATCAGGATTTCCAGCTTGCACAATGTACCACTTAATTAACATTGTATTTGACATTGTGTGAGTAGAAATAGAAACTCCACCACGACCCACTGTGGTGAACACATAGTAAAGAAATAATAAGATTTAATATATATATATATATGTTTATTGATTCACTGAAGTTTAATCATGTTAAATGTTTGTCGAAACCTTTTTCTCTAAATACTTCTCTTACTCTTGTGATCCTTCTGAAGCAATATTCAGAAGCTTTTATATAAATAGTAATAATATCATACCACAAAAAATAACAATGCTTAACTGTTTTTATTTGTACAGTAAACCAGTAACTGAAATCACAGTATTTAAATGTTTTTTTATTTTACAGTAAATAAACAAAAACTGTAAAAGCAACTTAAATCACAGTATGTAAATGTTTTTTGATTTTACAGTAAATAAACAAAAACTGTAAAAGCAACTAGAATCACAGTATTTAAATGTTTTCTTTAATTTTACAGTAAATAAACAAAACTGTAAAAGCAAGTGAAATCACAGTATTTAATTCTTTTTTATTTTACAGTAAATAAACAAAAACTGTAAAAGCAACTGAAATCACAGTATTTAAAAGTTTTTTTATTTTACAGTAAATAAACAAAAACTGTAAAAACAACTTAAATCACAGTATGTAAATGTTTTTTGATTTTACAGTAAATAAACAAAAACTGTAAAAGCAACTAGAATCACAGTATTTAAATGTTTTTTTTTAATTTTACAGTAAATAAACAAAACTGTAAAAGCAAGTGAAATCACAGTATTTAATTATTTTTTATTTTACAGTAAATAAACAAAAACTGTAAAAGCAACTGGAATCACAGTATTTAATTGTTTTTTTATTTTACAGTAAATAAACAAAAACTTTAAAAGCAACTGAAATCACAGTATTTAAATGTTTTTTTATTTTACAGTAAATAAACAAAAACTGTAAAAGCAACTGAAATCACAGTATTTATTTGTTTTTATTTTACAGTAAATAAACAAAAACTGTAAAAGCAACTGAAATCACAGTATTTATTTGTTTTTATTTTTATTTTACAGTAAATAAACAAAAACTGTAAAAGCAACTGAAATCACAGTATTTAAATGTTTTTTTTACAGAAAATATACAGAAATTGTAAAAGCAACTGAAATCACAGTATTTAAATGTTTTTTTTACAGAAAATATACAGAAATTGTAAAAGCAACTGAAATCACAGTATTTAAATGTTTTTATTTTATTTTACAGTAAATAAACAAAAACTGTAAAAGCAACTGAAATCACAGTATATAAAGTTTTTTATTTTACAGTAAATAAACAAAAACTGTAAAAGCACGTGAAATCACAGTATTTAATTATTTTATTATTTTACAGTCAATAAACAAACTATAAAAGCAACTGAAATCACAGTATTTAAATATTTTTTTGTATTTTACAGTAAATAAACAAAAACTGTAAAAGCAACTGAAATCACAGTATTTGAATGTTTTATTTAATTTTACAGTAAATGAACAAAAACCGTAAAAGCAACTGAAATCACAGTATTTAAATGTTTTTTTTATTTTACAGTAAATAAACAAAAACTGTAAAAGCAAGTGAAATCACAGTATTTAAACGTTTTTTTAATGTTTTAGTAAATAAACAAATACTGTGAATGTAAGTACAGTATGTCTATACTGTAAAACATAATTACAGTAACTTACTGGCCAATTGTTTCCAGTTTGTAACGGTAACTTTTAAGGTAATTTTTTTATAGTGCATCAAACTGGCTTTGGAGAAATGGAGACGTTTGTTGGATGGAGTAAAACAGTGTTTTGTAGTTTGGACCGACCATAAGAATCTCACTTACCTCCAGAATCCTAAAAAAAAAAAAAACAGGGTCCTCTCTGACGTCTTCTTTTGCTCTACAGGTCTCCCCAGGGCTGTGTATTTTTGCCACTTTTTTTCACAGACAGTGACAACTGTTGCAACCAGTATCCACAGGATTCCATTTTAAAGTTTGCTGATCACTCTGTCATCCTGTCCCTTGTCAGAAGTGATGTCCCTGATCATTGATCATTTTGAAGTCTCACTCACAATGTTCAATATGATGTTATAATAAAGTATTACTATGAAAGTGGTCAGGTGAAAAAGCGTCTTCTTTCTTGAGTGTGCAGAGTTGATACATAAAATGTACCAGTTATGTGTGTACTATAAAAGCCATTTTAATGATTTTCTTAGCTGATGCTGTCAGTGCTATTTAATTTGAGGGATGCATTAGCTGGTGAAGGTATGGAGGAGGGGAAGTCTTTTGTTTTTGACTACCAAGGAAAAGTTAATTTGCATTTGCTGGGAATTTTTTTAATCTCATTTACTGAAAATTTATAGACTGGCTTAATAAACAAAGGATGAAAAGCATTAAATGTATGCCATCTCCACCAAGCTATTAGTTTATTGAAGGCAAAATAAACGGTGCATCATCACATTCTGTTTAAAGCCATTACCATCCACTAACCTCGCTGATGTAGTCTATAAATATAACATAATAGGCTTATCATGAAAGGGAGTTGGTAATGTTTCAGTAAGGGTTGTTGAAGAGTCACTTCAAGAAGAGAGGGGTAAAAAAAAAAAAAACTGTCTTTACTTGCCTTTACAGGTCTACCTAAAAAGTCAGTTAGACAACTGCAGCTCATCCAGAACTCAGCTGCTCGAGTCCTCACTAAGACCAAAAAAGTGGAGCACATCAGTCCAGCTCTGAGGTCTTCACACTGGCTGCCTGTCCATCAGAGGATAGACTTTAAGGTTCTGATGCTGGTCTATAAAGCTCTGAATGGTCAAGGACCAAAATACATCAGTGACCTCCTGACCCACTATGAACCTTCCAGACCCCTCAGGTCATCTGGATCCGTTTTTTTATCAGTTCCCAGAGTGCCAGACATGAAGAAGCTGCATTCAGCTTCTATGCTCCACATGTCTGGAACAAACATTATTATTCAATTTTATGTTTATCATTCTGATTTTATCTATTGTTCTTTCTTTTTTGTCTAAATTTTAAATCTTGCTTTTTATTTTGTTTTAATGTTTCTGTAAAGCACTTTGAATCACCTTGTTGTTGAATCATGCCATACAAATAAACTTGCCTTGCCTTGCGTTTTGTGCATTGCCAGTAATTTGACATAAATTTGGTAGCACTTTATATTACAGCAAGGTAATAAGATGGTAATAGCATGGTTATGGGGTTGACATAAAGAAGTAATAATCAAGTATCACATTGTAACAAACAGGTAATAGCCAGATAAAAATAATGGGTACATCAGCATTATAACTGAAGTTACAGGTTAACTGGGCGCTTGCAGGAGCGGCTGGTGTTGTGATGCGATGTGAGTGACATGAGCAACATGAGCGACGCGAGCAATGAGAGCGACAAGACGAAAGTTGAGAGAGGCACAACTTTGTGCAAATCAGCAGCGGCGCGACAGCCAATTGTGGGCCAATCTGGATTCTGATTTTGTGTCGCAAATATGCAGCACAAAGGAGGCTGCCCAGAGTGCAATCCATGGTGAAAGAGGGAACCGATGTAAAGATGGATTATTATGTATGCCTGCTGTTTGAAAGACCTGTCCCTCGGTTATGTCCAAACGAATGGAACAAATACTCCCACACTTAATTCATAATGATCAGACAGGTTTCATCAACAAACGACAAGCACAGGATAATATACGACAATCACTACACATTATGAACTACATACAAAATCAACAAAACAAGGCAGTAATAATGAGCCTGGACGCTGAGAAAGCCTTTGACTCTGTTAGCTGGCCTTATTTATTTAAAGTATTGCATACATTTCAAATAGATGATTTAATAATAAAAAACATTGGGGCCCTCTACGATAGCCCAACATCAAGAATAAAAGTTATTGGCCATTTGACGGATCCGCTAATCCTGGAAAGTGGGGTGAGACAGGGTTGTGCCTGGTCCCCCCTCCTGTTTGCTCTGTATTAGGAACCACTGACTCAATATATTAGACAATCAGAAACAATTTATGATGTCACAATTCACGGGAAGTAACATAAAATTGCTTGTTATACAGATGATATCTTACTGTTTCAAACCAAGCCAGATATATCCAAACCTAAGGTGAAGCATGAAAATGGCCCAATGTCTGGATACAAACTGAATGTTCAAAAAACTGAAATTTTTATCTTATTGGCAACCCCCATTAACATTTCGAATGACCTATCCATTTAAATGGCAAACAGAATCCCTCAAATATTGTGATTCTTCATAAAGACTTCTAGAAAAAAACTACACTACTCTTTATTTGTTTATAAAGAAAGACCTTGAAAAGTGGAACCCCATTCCATACCTAAATCTAAGCCAAAGGACTGAAACTGCCAAAATTAATATCTTGCCCAGATTCCTCTATCTCTTCCAGACACTACCAGTTTCTATCCCCAAGCAGTTGTTTGAGGAGTGGAATAAAACAATCTCTGGATTTATATGGCATGGTAAAAAACCTTGAATCCGTTTCAGGACCTTACAACTACCAAAATAAAAAGGAGGTTGGGGCCTTCCCTGCCTGAAGAGTTACTTTAACTCAGCTCAGATCAGAGCAATGTTGTACTGGTGTGACCCGGAGTACGACACACAATGGAAGAACATCGAATGTAGTGTGATGTCGCGGGTTCCTCTACAGGCCCTACTTGCAGATGACAAACGGCTGAATCTGGAACACAAGGAATCAAATAATAGGCTTCGGAGGCTAGGATGAAGACTGTTAGGTACAACACACTTGCCACAAGACAAGGGAAGACAAAGACTATATACACATGAGGATCCAAGAGGAACAGGTGGAAACACTTGGGTAATCAGGGGAGACAGGGGAGAAAAAGCAAGTTAGCTGAAACGAGAGGAGAAGTTAACATTCAAAATAAAACCGACAAGGTACAAAACTAAAAGTGTTCGAGAATCATGACATTTGTTCTGTTTTATTTAAACTTGTTTTTATTTTACTGTATCCTTGTTTTTAATTTTACGATTTTTACTTTTTCTTCAATATTAATATTATATATAACCTTTGTGTTGCTGCTTATTTTTCACTGAGTTGATTTTGTGTTACTAGTATATTGTTTTTGAAATATACAATATGAATGAAAAGTTGCCTTGAAAATCAGTCTTGCCCTAAAAAAGAGAACATAGAGCAGGGCTACTCAATTACACATTCAGGTGGGCCAGGTTTTCAAACCAAATAAATTAATGGGGATAGAAATTGTCTTTGACCAGCAAGTAGCAGTTAAAACTCGAACACATCAAAAGAGAATAAAAAACTAATTCATGTTTTGAAAAATGACCAAAGTTTTTCTGTTGAATGTAGTCAGATCTGACAAAGGCAGTTGAAAAAATGCACATTATAAAATAATGAAAATTATTAACGCGAGGGGATGCTGCAGCAGCTCTTTCTTGGGCCGTGCATGACCGCACTATGGTTGTACAGCTCCTGTTGTAACAAGTCAAACTCTTTAACAAGTTAGCAGCCCTCTCCTCAGTCTCCTGATCCCTCGGGAATGTTTGCACGGCGAGTTTGGTGTTTCTCGATGTGGTGCCTCCGCATTGTGGTCTTTTAACACGGGCGCACGCTCATTACAAATTAAACACATCGATTTTTGCGTTTGAATATGACGGTAAAATAAAAAAGTATTTGTCTGCCAAGGTGGGCTTAAATCTACCGTTTCTGTTATTAATTTAATCTGTCTGCTCTCTGTCCTCCTGTCTGCTCTCTGTCCTCCTGTCTGCTCTCTGTCCTCCTGTCTGCTCTTTGTCCTCCTGTCTGCTCTTTGTCCTCCTGTCTGCTCTTTGTCCTCCTGTCTTCTCTCTGTCCTCCTGTCTTCTCTCTGTCCTCCTGTCTGCTCTTTGTCCTCCTGTCTTCTCTCTGTCCTCCTGTCTTCTCTCTGTCCTCCTGTCTGCTCTCTGTCCTCCTACCTTCTCTTTGTCCTCCTGTCTGCTCTTTGTCCTCCTGTCTTCTCTCTGTCCTCCTGTCTTCTCTCTGTCCTCCTGTCTTCTCTCTGTCCTCCTGTCTGCTCTCTGTCCTCCTACCTTCTCTTTGTCCTCCTGTCTGCTCTTTGTCCTCCTGTCTTCTCTCTGTCCTCCTGTCTTCTCTCTGTCCTCCTGTCTGCTCTCTGTCCTCCTACCTTCTCTTTGTCCTCCTGTCTGCTCTCTGTCCTCCTGTCTGCTCTGGAGCTTTTCCCAGCGGTCATTGGGCGAGAGGCGGGGTGAACCCTGGACAGGTCACCAGTCCATCATAGAGACACACAAGACAAACAACCACACACGCTCACACTCACTCCAAAGGACAATTTTAGAGACACCAGTTAACCTAAGATGCATGTTTTTGGGTGGTGGGAGGAAACCGGAGAGAACCCACGCATACACGGGGAGAACATGCAAACTCCACACAGAAAGAACCAGGGAGTTGAACCATGAACCCTCTGCTGTGAGGTGACGGTGCTAACCACCACACCACCGTGCAGCCCGCGTTCAGTACACATGGATGTTAATTGTTCAACAACCAAAATAGATTAAACTGTTGCATACCTGAGTGAATACTGAGCGCCCCCCCCCCCAAAAAAAAACTAAAAAAAAACAAAACAAAACAAAAAACTCACATGCATGTTGAGACACAGGTAGAGACACGTGAGATAAACAGTGAAAGCTAGGAGAAAATGAGGTTGGATCCTTCATGGGGCTCCTTGCTGACAGCTCTTCCATGTCTGCATCTTAGCGCTGTGTTCACATGACTTAAAGTAAAGAAGTAAAGCTTGTGTTCCCCCTGACAGGAGAGGATCAATAAGCAACAATCAGCTGTGTTGATCTGTATGCGACTGCACAGACCCAGGTGGGGTGTGCAAGTGTTTACAGTGACGCCATGTTTAAACCCATGGCTCTAAGTTTCTGAAAATAAAACAAGAAAAGGAAAAAATCTTGGAATTATTCATAGCATACAGGAAGATAACAGCAGGAAGCACAAGCAGTGACAGACACCCGGCCCCATGGTACATTTCTGAGAAATAAACTGAATCAATATCTCTTCTGTTGATAGCATGTGGCAGACTGATCCTCTGTCAGTGTGGATGAAATATGCATGCCCCTCAAAATCCAAAAAGATTGTTTTCTGTGCCAAACCATTTGACTGCAGCAAACTTTTAGATTGTGTTACAGGCAGCTAAGAATACACACATGTCCATCCTTTGTGGCAATGATCAATATCCAAAACCCAGATTAAAGACAGTCACTGGATGCTACTATCCACCGATTGCCTCATAAGAACAAGCAGGCAAATCCTTGAATATCATGAGACACTAAACTTGATGGATTTTTAAGCATTTCATTATCAGGTGAAGTTGTGTACATAAATGTGAAGCAGTTATAGCCATAGTTTTATAGTTAAGCCAATAAAATCCAATTAAATAAATAAAAAATAGCCCAATTCATACCTATAGAGCCAGTTCAAAAACTATTTCCTCACTAAGGATAACCAACAGACTGCAGCGCAATTTCTATTTGATCCAATCTCCCGTACTGAGCTGCACAAGGCGACTGTGGAGAGAAAAAACTCCCTTTTAACAGTAAGAAACCTCCATCAGAACCAGAACCAGGAAGGGCGGCCATCTGTCTCCACCAGCTGGGGGCTGAGAGGACAGGAAAGAGGGGACAACAAGCAGCGTAACACCAGGCCAGAGATACCTGCTGAGAGAGAGAAACACAAGTTAATGACAGCAATGATGTCCAGACCTGATGCTGCAGGACCTTGGAAGGGTCAATCTTATGATATATGGTACCAGTGGGTTCAAAGACAACTTACAACAACATGGTACCAATATGTTTGGACTTTCCTTAGAGAAACCATGTGAAAAAGATAACACCTAAAGACAGAAGTGTTGTTGTGCACGCACCTTAGAGTAAAAATAAGACCTGATTTATTTGTTCGAGGTCTTACCGCTGATGCATTCAAGCTGTATGAACCGGTGTACACAGTATTAAAGAATATCCTCTATGAATGATTCTTGCTTACAGTCTCATTGATTCCAGCCTCATCTACTTTGTCTCTTGGTCCTGATGAAAACAGAACAGCTGCCCAGGAAACCCTCCTTACAATAAGCTTTATCAAAAAGGAAAGTTTTAAGCCTGATCTTAAAGGTAGAGAGGGTGTCTGCTTCCTGAAGCCAAACTGGCAGCTGGTTCCACAGAGAAGGGCCTGATAACTGAAGGCTCTGCCTCCCATTCTGCTTTTAGAAACTTTGGGAACAACAAGTAAACCTGCAGTTTGGGAGCGAAGTGCTCTGTTGGGGAAATATCCAACTATGAGATCTTTAAAATATGATGAAGCTTGGTCATTAAGAGCTTTATATGTGAGAAGAATGTTATTTCAAGTTAAACACAAGAAACTTGTGCTAAAGAAAAAATGGACCAGACTCAGTGAATAATTCCCTATAATCCCTATATAGACCAGTGAGCAGTGTTGACCAACATGTCATTGGAGTCATCAGATGGGAACCTCCTTTATTTTTCAACAACCACAAGCGACCCCAGCCTCTCACCAACTGGACACCAGCCATAGTGGGGTGGGGATACAAACCCTGGTTCGGGTAGGGGGTAATGAAAGTAAAGAGGGTGCCAGAGGTAGAGGCAGGACAAGACACACAAGCAGATTCAGCAGACAAACTCACCTAAACAGTCCTAAGCTTACCTCTTAAGTCTACCTGCATCTCCCAATCATCCCTACGGACAATTTTAGAGTCACCAATTAACCTGACATGCATGTTTTTGGATGGTGGGGGGAAGCCGGAGAACCCGGAGAGAACCCACTTATACACGGGGAGAACACGCAGACTCCACACAGAAAGGCCCCAGGCGGGGATTGAACCTGGAACCCTCTTGCTGTGAGGTGACGGCACCACACCACCGCGCAGCCGTAAAAAGGTTTCAATGGTGGAGAAAAGAATTCCCTTTTAAGAGGAAGAAATCTCTGGCAGAACCAGACCCAGCATGGGTGGCCATCTGCTTCAGTCAATTAACATACATACATACATTTCCTATACCTGCTTAATCCAATTTAGGGTCGTGAGGGGGCTGGAGCTTATCCCAGCTGTCATTGGGCGAGAGGAAGGGTACACCTGGACAGGTAACCTGTCCATCATAGGGTCACACAGAGACACTCACTCACTCACTCCTTTAATTTAATCTGTTAACCTGGCTTTCATGTTTCTTGATGGTGGGAGGAAGCTGGAGTACCCAGAGAGAACCCATGCATACATGGGGAGAACATGCAAACTCCACACGGAAAGAACCAGCTGGGATTAGAACCAGGAACCCTCAGCTCTGAGGAGACGGTGCTAACCACTACACCACCATTTTTCACAAATGGTTAATTGACGATGATAGAAATAATTTTGAAGTTGTATCATTGTGATGAAATAGTGAGCTGATAAGCCTTTTATATAGTGGGTTCTTTGTTCTGCTTAGTTGTCTTAAAGGCATCTTCCTGATATGTCGCATGTGTGTCAAGGAGTGAGTTTTCTCTAATATGTGTCAAAAATGAATATTTTTCTGAAGGCTAAAAGGTGAATGTCTTACTTGGAGATGTTATCCACACAGCTGATGATAAAAATCTAATTACCAGAGTGGAACAGTAGTGTTCTCAGTCTAATGATGATTTTATTACTCACAGGGCCAGGGTTATAGTAACTTTGGAAACTAAGTTTCATAAAGGTTTTGAGTTGATTTACACGTGACATGTTTTGAATATCACAATACTCTCATGTAACATCTTTAGTTTCACATACTCATTATCAGTGTTGTAATGGGATCATAAACAAGCCACTTGTCATAACTTTCAGATAACTTATTATTTAGGTGCAATACCTGGTTATGTCAGTTGACTGGAGCCCCCATGTCGACTCTCCGTCATTACAAGGTGAAGAGTCGCACCTGTGTCGTCTGCTAATTTAACCTTTGTTACCAGGTTAGTGTTGTGTAAAGTAAGCACAAACATTTGTAAGAATATTTTAGTGAAGAAGAGGTGCATCCAAGAAGCTGATTGGATGCACTCCAGAAAATAAGTATTGTATTTCAATCGGAGAACCGGCCTGGTTCTAACATGAGGGCGGGTTCTGAAACATTGTGCCATGCAACTGCCAGACATTTTTACATTTATGTTCCAGTTATGCATACAGCTACATATGATTCCTCATCCAGAGAGGACTCTGTAGTTTTTTCTAAACCCCAAAAACACTTCTCTTCTTGTAAGTCATTTGAACGGGAGAGACAGATACTGCAGGTGTTTACTTTGCTGTTCTGTATCATGACTAACAGGAAATACACAACATTACAACAGCAGTGTGTTCATTCCTCATCAGACACTAAAACATGAGATATAACCTCATCGTTATTGTGGTGGAAATTTAGTAATGAACAGAGTCAGTTATTTTCTTCTGAGGAGATAAGATGCTCTCATAATAATATCTTGCAAGAGAGAACAACACAGTACAAAATACAAAAGAGTTGCTCTGACCACTGAGGAGAAAACAGTGTTATTGCCCACTTATCACGTCATCTTTCTTTGGGTATAGTTGATTGTTCTTCTATCTTTCCTCCCCAACCATCAGTTGAGGTTACCCAGACACAGTCGTAAATACCAGCTATCTCATTATAACAAGCCAAAAGAGGAATTTCAGAAAAACAGGACCGGGTGGTACCTTGCAGCTCGGTCATTTGCAGGTCATACACAGTAACACACAATACAATGCATATAAGAATTAATTTTCCGTTACATTCCTCCCTTTTGATTATAATAATACCATTATATTAATCAACCCAAAAGAAACAAGGAAAATAAAACTTTATATGAAAAAAAAAAATTCATCCTGCATTTGCACACTATAGGAGTTTAAAATGCAGGCATGATTGTCACGGGGCTGGCAGGAACCAGGATGCAGGGTCTTTCAGGGTAAGATTGTTTGTTGATATAAACCACTGGTGATTCTCCAGAACAGAGAGAAAACAAGAGGCTGTGAAAAACCTGAAGCGCTCCTCAATAACTATAATTGAGGAGGGTGCAGCTATGAAAATTATCAAAACCAAAAACTCCAGGAGGAAAACAGAAAGGGCTATAAACAATTACATATAAACGCTCTCCTAATGAGGTGGACTTAAACAAAAGACGCTGTCCCGATAAAGGGGGCACAAACACGATAGAACATAAATCTCTCCACGAAGGGAGGCACTACAAAACTTAACTCTTAACACTAGGCTCTCCTTTAACGGAGGCACAAAGAGCTCTATAAACAAAACACAAAATCTCTCCACTAGTGGAGGAACTATGAAGCTTGAACAATAACTTAAACACGCAACACTCCTCTATCGGAGGTATTATCGGAGAAACATTAACGAGAACAGAAACCACTCCTTAACAGAGGAACAAAACAGGCTATGAACTTACCATGGGCTAAACTATGACTATGGAATAAATTACAAAACAGAGATAGCTCTGTAGGAGGATCGCTCAACTACAGGCTCAAGGATTCGAGGCTATGGTTTTTGTGATTCAAGGCGCTAGAGTGAAAAACATGGAAAGTTACGACAAACTGGCACAAGACAAGGGAGACGAAGACTATTTGAATACACGAGGAGCCATGGGGAACAGGTGGAAACACTTTGGGAATCAGGGAAGACTATCAGACACTGGACACAAGAGGAAGGGCAAGATACCTGAAACGAGAGAGAAGTTAATATTTCAAAATAAAACAGGAAATGATGAGACAAGACATGGATCAAAACATAAAATGTGACAGTGATAAAGGGTCCAAAGATAAACAATCGAAACATGACCAATTTAACATGATTATCTTCATCCCTCTCTAAGTCAGTGTCACTTGAGGAAACATTTTGAAAGCAAAGAAGTTCTTTGAGTCATTTGAATCATTTAGTGAGATACATACAATGAGGCCTTGCACACAGAGAACAATACAGCAGCCCTGTATTATTGTTTCCTGTCAAATAGAGATAAAATGTGCACATGCTGGTTACAAATAAGAAAATACAAATAACAAACACTTTCTTCCATGGTTCACACGTATGATCATCACATCGCTTCATCGCAGGTCTCAGTAAGGATGTTTCAATCTTCGGTGTCAGAGATTATTAGCACTTAACACACCGGTGGAGTACAGCTTTTACTGCTGACTCTTATCTTTGTCCTTCCGGGCGTGTTGGTTAGGCTGATGTATGTCAGGGTGGAAGTCATCTACTGGTTCTGGTACCTTCTTCCAGTGACTGGCATGAATCCAGGTTGTTCTCTCTGCAACTTTAACAGCTGTGTGAGTGACCAGTAGCATCTGGAATGGGCCTTGCCAACGTTTGGACTTCCAGTGTTTCCTGCAAAGTATAGGAGCGAATCGTAACCACAATTCAAATTAAAATGCATTTGCAGAAATGCTTTTTCATTTCAAGAATGTGGCTGCATTGATGGACTCATAAATAAAATTAGTAATCAATCCTTCCATTTGCATTTTATTCTTCAAGACTGCACATTATTGCTTTTTCATTTTCATGGTCTGCCCGCAAAGTACTGCCCATAATTCGAAAAGGAAAAAGCAATCTGAGCGGGGCAGCAGAGTGATGTCAGCTCTTCTTCAGCTCCCTGCTGACTGAGCTACCCATCTTGTTCGGTAGGGGGCAGTGTGCACATCTGCATTGCATTACATTGCAAATGTGCCGGGAAATTGATTGAATTGCCGGGTCTTTAGAGGACGCATAACAGATCATGGCGCTCCCTCAAATTGTGCAAACACTGTTAGAATTAGCTGAGCAGGTAGAATCTAATAATGTATCTGGGTCTGATGCCCGTGACCGAGTAGAACAAGTCAGAGAGCTTGGCTGCATGCTCTGCCGTCACAGATTTAAACATTAATGAGGTTGCCATAGTAAACTTCTGTTCAGTCCTGGAACGGCTGGATGCTGTGGAGCCTCAAATGGGATGAGGACGACCAACCACCAACATCCGTTCAGTCCATTGAAAGCTATTTATTAAATGGTTTCAAAATAAAGGAAATAGCGGAGCTGGACTACAACTTTTTTCGTTAGCTGGACTACAACTTATTTTGTTGGCTGGACTACAACTTTTTTTGTTAGCTGGACTACAACTTTGTTGTTAGCTGGACTACAACTTTGTTAGATTGACTACTACTTATTTTGTTAGGTGGACTACATGTTATTTTTTAGCTGGACTACAACTTATTTTGCTAGCTGGACTACAACTTTTTTCGTTAGCTGGACTACAAATTATTTTGATAGCTGGACCAAAACTTATTTTGTTAGCTGGACTACATACTTGTTAGCTGGACTACAACTTTTTTAGCTGGAATACACATTTTTTGTTAGCTTAACTAAAACTTATTTTGTTAGCTGGACTAGAACTTACTTTTTTAGCTGGACTACAACTTGTTTTGTTAGCTGGACTACAACTTTTTTCGTTAGCTGGACTAGAACTTATTTTTTTAGCTGGACTACAACTTGTTTTGTTAGCTGGACTACAACTTTCTTCGTTAGCTGGACTACAAATTATGTTGATAGCTGCACTATATCATTTTTTGTTAGCTTGACTACAATTTTTTTTTAGCTGGACTGCAACTTATTTTTTAGCTGGACTACAACTTTTTTGCAAGCTGAACGACAACTTTTATTGTTAACTTGACAACTTTTTTGTTAGCTGGACTACAATTTTTCTAGCTGGACTACATCCTTGTTAGCTGGACTACAACTTTTTTGTTAGCTGGACTGCAACTTATTTTGTTAGCTCCATTATAACGTTTTTGTTAGCTATACTACAAAATATTTTGTTAGCTGGACTACAACTTTTTTTGTTAACTGGACAACAAATTATTTTGTTACCTGGATTACAACTTAATTTTTAGCTAAACTGTAACTTTTTTTGTTAGCTGAACTACAACTTATATTGTTAGCTGGACTACAGATTATTCTGTTAGCTGAACTACAGCTTTGTTGTTAGCTGGACTACAACTCATTATTTTAACATGACTACAACTGATTTTGTTAGCTGGACTACAACTTTGTTATTTGGACTACAACTCATTATTTTAGCTGGACTACAACTGACTTTCTTAGCTGGACTACAACTTAATTTTTAGCTAAACTACAAACTTTTTTGTTAGCTGAACTACAACTTTTATTGTTAGCTGGACTACAGATTATTTTGTTAGCTGAACTACACCTTTCTTGTTAGCTGGACTACAACTCATTATTTTAACATGACTACAACTGATTTTGTTAGCTGGACTACAACTTTGTTATTTGGACTACAACTCATTATTTTAGCTGGACTACAACTGACTTTCTTAGCTGGACTACAACTTTGTTAGCTGGACTACAGCTTTGTTGTTAGCTGGACTACAACTTTTTTAGCTGGAATACAACTTACTTTGTTAGCTGGACTAAAACATACTTTGTTAGCTGGACTAGAACTTACTTTTTTAGCTGGACTACAACTTTTTTCGTTTGCTGGACTACAAATAATTTTGATAGCTTGACTAGAACTTATTTTGTTAGTTGGACCACAACTTTTTTAGCTGGAATAAACCTTTTTTGTTGGCTGAACTACAACATGTTTTGTTAGCTGGACTACAACTTTGTTAATTGGACTACAATTCATTATTTTAGCTGGACTACAACTGATTTTCTTAAATGGACTACAACTTTGTTAGCTGGACTACAGCTTAATTTTTAGCTAAACTACAACCTTTTTTGTTAGCTGAACTATAAATTTTATTGTTAGCTGGACTACAGATTATTTTGTTAGCTGAACTACACTGTTCTTGTTAGCTGTATTACAACTCATTATTCTAACATGACTACAACTGATTTTGTTAGCTGGACTACAACTTTGTTAATTGGACTACAACTCAGTATTTTAGCTGGACTACAACTGATTTTCTTAGCTGGACTACAACTTTGTTAGCTGGACTACAGCTTTGTTGTTAGCTGGACTACAACTTCTTTTGTTAGCTGGACTAAAACTTTTTTCGTTCGCTTGACTACAAATTATTTTGTTAGCTGGACTACAAATTTTTTCGTTTGCTGGACTACAACTGATTTTGATAGCTTGACTACAACTAATTTTTTTAGCTGGACTACATCTTTGGTAGCTGGACCACAACTTTTTTAGCTGGAATAAACCTTTTTTTTTGGCTGAACTACAACTTGTTTTGTTAGCTGTACTACAACTGATTTTGTTAGCTGGACTACAACTTTGTTAATTGGACTACAACTCATTATTTTAGCTGGACTACAACTGATTTTCTTAGCTAGACTACAACTTTGTTAGCTGGACTACAGCTTAGTTGTTAGCTGGACTACAACTGATTTTGTGAGCTGGACTACAACTTTTTTCATTTGCTGGACTATAAATTATTTCGATAGATTGACTACAACTTATTTTGTTAGCTGGGCTACATCTTTGGTAGCTGGACCACAACTTTTTTAGCTGGAATAAACCTTTTTTGTTGGCTGAACTACAACTTATTTTGTTAGCTGGACTAGAACTTATTTTTTTAGCTGGACTAAAACTTGTTTTGTTATCTGGACTATAACTGATTTTGTTAGCTGGACTACAACTTTTTTCGATCGCTGGACAAGAACTTATTATTTTAGCTGGACTACAACTTGTTTTGTTAGCTGGACTACAACTGATTTTGTTAGCTGTACTACAAATTTATTCGTTTGCTGGACTACAACTAATTTTGATAGCTTGAAAACAACTAATTTTGTTAGCTGGATTACATCTTTGGTAGCTGGACCACAACTTTTTTAGTTGGAATTAACCTTTTTTGTTTGCTGAACTACAACTTGTTTTGTTGGCTGAACTACAACTTGTTTTGTTAGCCGGACTATAACTGATTTTCTTAGCTGGACTACAACTTTGTTAATTGGACTACAACTCATTATTTTAGCTGTACTACAACTGATTTTGTTAGCTGGACTACAACTTTGTTAGCTGGACTACAGCTTTGTTGTTAGCTGGACTACAACTTAATTTTTAGCTAAACTACAACCTTTTATGTTAGCGGAACTACAACTTTTATTGTTAGCTGGACTACAGATTATTTTGTTAGCTGAACTACACCTTTCTTGTTAGCTGTACTACAACTCATTATTTTAGCTGGACTACAACTGACTTTCTTAGCTGGACTACAACTTTGTTAGCTGGACTACAGCTTTGTTGTTAGCTGGACTACAACTTTTTTAGCTGGACTACAACTTAATTTTTAGCTAAACTACAACCTTTTATGTTATCTGAAATACAACTTTTATTGTTAGCTGGACTACAGATTATTTTTTTAGCTGAACTACACTTTTCTTGTTAGCTGTACTACAACTTATTATTTTAGCTGGACTACAACTGACTTTCTTATCCGACTACAACTTTGTTAGCTGGACTAAAGCTTTGTTGTTAGCTGGACTACAACTTTTTTAGCTGGAATACAACTTATTTTGTTAGCTGGACTAAAACTTACTTTGTTAGCTGGACTAGAACTTACTTTTTTAGCTGGACTACAACTTGTTTTGTTAGCTGGACTACAAATGTTTTCGTTAGCTGGACTAAAAATTATGTTGATAGCTGGACTACAACTTTATTTTGTTTGCTGGACTACAACTTTTTTGCAACCTGAACGACAACTTTTATTATTAACTTGATAACTTTTTTGTTAGCTGGACTACAACTTGTTTTGTTAGCTGGACTACAAATGTTTTCGTTAGCTGGACTAAAAATTATGTTGATAGCTGGACTACAACTTTATTTTGTTTGCTGGACTACAACTTTTTTGCAACCTGAACGACAACTTTTATTATTAACTTGATAACTTTTTTGTTAGCTGGACTACAACTTATTTTGTTAGCTATACTACAAAATATTTTGTTAGCTGGACTACAACTTTTTTTGTTAGCTGGACAACAATTAATTTTGTTAGCTGGACTACATCTCTTTTTGTTAGCTTGACTACAACTTTTTTTAGCTGGACTGCAACTTATTTTGTTAGCTGGACTACAACTTTTTTGCAAGCTGAACGACAACTTTTATTGTTAACTTGATAACTTTTTTGTTAGCTGGACTACAATTTTTCTAGCTGGACTACAACCTTGTTAGCTGGACTACAACTTTTTTGTTAGCTGGATTACAACTTATTTTTTTGGCTCCATTACAACTTTTTTGTTAGCTATACTACAAAATATTTTGTTAGCTGGACTACAACTTTTATTGTTAGCTGGACTACAGATTATTTTGTTAGCTAAACTACACCTTTCTTGTTAGCTGGACTACAACTCATTATTTTAACATGACTACAACTGATTTTGTTAGCTGGACTACAACTTATTTTGTTAGCTGGACTACAACTTTGTTATCTGGACTACAGCTTTGTTGTTAGCTGGACTACAACTTTATTAGCTGGAATACAACTTATTTTGTTAGCTGGACTAAAACTTACTTTGTTAGCTGGACTAGAACTTACTTTTTTAGCTGGACTACAACTTGTTTTGTTAGCTGGACTACAACTTTTTTCGTTAGCTGGACTACAAATTATGTTGATAGCTGGACTACAACTTATTTTGTTTGCTGGACTACAACTTTTTTTGCAAGCTGAACGACAACTTTTATTGTTAACTTGATAACTTTTTTGTTAGCTGGACTACAGATTATTTTGTTAGCTGAACTACACCTTTCTTGTTAGCTGGACTACAACTCATTATTCTAACATGACTACAACTCATTATTTTAGCTGGACTACAACTGATTTTCTTAGCTGGACTACAGCTTTGTTGTTAGCTGGACTACAACTTTATTAGCTGGAATACAACTTATTTTGTTAGCTGGACTACAAATTATGTTGATAGCTGGACTACAACTTATTTTGTTTGCTGGACTACATCTTTTTTTGTTAGCTTGACTACAACTTTTTTTTAGCTGGACTGCAACTTATTTTGTTAGCTGGACTAAAACTTACTTTGTTAGCTGGACTAGAACTTGTTTTGTTAGCTGGACTACAACTTTTTTCGTTAGCTGGACTACAAATTATGTTGATAGCTGGACTACAACTTATTTTGTTTGCTGGACTACATCTTTTTTTGTTAGCTTGACTACAACTTTTTTTTAGCTGGACTGCAACTTATTTTGTTAGCTGGACTAAAACTTACTTTGTTAGCTGGACTAGAACTTACTTTTTTAGCTGGACTACAACTTGTTTTGTTAGCTGGACACAACTTTTTTTTAGCTTGACTGCAACTTATTTTGTTAGCTGGACTACAACTTTTTTTGCAAGCTGAACGACAACTTTTATTGTTAACTTGATAACTTTTTTGTTAGCTGGACTACAACTTATTTTGTTAGCTGAACTACACCTTTCTTGTTAGCTGGACTACAACTCATTATTCTAACATGACTACAACTCATTATTTTAGCTGGACTACAACTGATTTTCTTAGCTGGACTACAGCTTTGTTGTTAGCTGGACTACAACTTTATTAGCTGGAATACAACTTATTTTGTTAGCTGGACTAAAACTTACTTTGTTAGCTGGACTAGAACTTACTTTTTTAGCTGGACTACAACTTGTTTTGTTAGCTTGACTACAACTTTTTTCGTTAGCTGGACTACAAATTATGTTGATAGCTGGACTACAACTTACTTTTTTAGCTGGACTACAACTTGTTTTGTTAGCTGGACTACAACTTTTTTCGTTAGCTGGACTACAAATTATGTTGATAGCTGGACTACAACTTATTTTGTTTGCTGGACTACATCTTTTTTTGTTAGCTTGACTACAACTTTTTTTGTTAGCTATACTACAAAATATTTTGTTAGCTGGACTACAACTTTTATTGTTAGCTGGACTACAGATTATTTTGTTAGCTAAACTACACCTTTCTTGTTAGCTGGACTACAACTCATTATTTTAACATGACTACAACTGATTTTGTTAGCTGGACTACAACTTATTTTGTTAGCTGGACTACAACTTTGTTATCTGGACTACAGCTTTGTTGTTAGCTGGACTACAACTTTATTAGCTGGAATACAACATATTTTGTTAGCTGGACTAAAACTTACTTTGTTAGCTGGACTAGAACTTACTTTTTTAGCTGGACTACAACTTGTTTTATTAGCTGGACTACAACTTTTTTCGTTAGCTGGACTACAAATTATGTTGATAGCTGGACTACAACTTATTTTGTTTGCTGGACTACATCTTTTTTTGTTAGCTTGACTACAACTTTTTTTTAGCTGGACTGCAACTTATTTTGTTAGCTGGACTACAACTTTTTTTGCAAGCTGAACGACAACTTTTATTGTTAACTTGATAACTTTTTTGTTAGCTGGACTACAGATTATTTTGTTAGCTGAACTACACCTTTCTTGTTAGCTGGACTACAACTCATTATTCTAACATGACTACAACTCATTATTTTAGCTGGACTACAACTGATTTTCTTAGCTGGACTACAGCTTTGTTGTTAGCTGGACTACAACTTTATTAGCTGGAATACAACTTATTTTGTTAGCTGGACTAAAACTTACTTTGTTAGCTGGACTAGAACTTACTTTTTTAGCTGGACTACAACTTGTTTTGTTAGCTGGACTACAACTTTTTTCGTTAGCTGGACTACAAATTTTGTTTGCTGGACTACATCTTTTTTTGTTAGCTTGACTACAACTTTTTTTTAGCTGGACTGCAACTTATTTTGTTAGCTGGACTAAAACTTACTTTGTTAACTGGACAAGAACTTACTTTTTTAGCTGGACTACAACTTGTTTTGTTAGCTGGACTACAACTTTTTTCGTTAGCTGGACTACAAATTATGTTGATAGCTGGACTACAACTTATTTTGTTTGCTGGACTACATCTTTTTTTGTTAGCTTGACTACAACTTTTTTTTAGCTGGACTGCAACTTATTTTGTTAGCTGGACTACAACTTTTTTTGCAAGCTGAACGACAACTTTTATTGTTAACTTGATAACTTTTTTGTTAGCTGGACTACAGATTATTTTGTTAGCTGAACTACACCTTTCTTGTTAGCTGGACTACAACTCATTATTCTAACATGACTACAACTCATTATTTTAGCTGGACTACAACTGATTTTCTTAGCTGGACTACAGCTTTGTTGTTAGCTGGACTACAACTTTATTAGCTGTAATACAACTTATTTTGTTAGCTGGACTAAAACTTACTTTGTTAGCTGGACTACAACCTTTTTTGTTAGCTGGACAACAATTTATTTTGTTAGCTGGACTACATCTCTTTTTGTTAGCTTGACTACAACTTTTTTTTAGCTGGACTGCAACTTATTTTGTTAGCTGGACTACAACTTTTTTCGTTAGCTGGACTACAAATTATGTTGATAGCTGGACTACAACTTATTTTGTTTGCTGGACTACATCTTTTTTTGTTAGCTTGACTACAACTTTTTTTTAGCTGGACTGCAACTTATTTTGTTAGCTGGACTACAACTTTTTTTTGTAAGCTGAACGACAACTTTTATTGTTAACTTGATAACTTTTTTGTTAGCTGGACTACAGATTATTTTGTTAGCTAAACTACACCTTTCTTGTTAGCTGGACTACAACTCATTATTTTAACATGACTACAACTGATTTTATTAGCTGGACTACAACTTTGTTAATTGGACTACAACTCATTATTTTAGCTGGACTACAACTGACTTTCTTAGCTGGACTACAACTTTGTTAGCTGGACTACAGCTTTGTTGTTAGCTGGACTACAACTTTATTAGCTGGAATACAACTTATTTTGTTAGCTGGACTAAAACTTACTTTGTTAGCTGGACTAGAACTTACTTTTTTAGCTGGACTACAACTTGTTTTGTTAGCTGGACTACAACTTTTTTCGTTAGCTGGACTACAAATTATGTTGATAGCTGGACTACAACTTATTTTGTTTGCTGGACTACATCTCTTTTTGTTAGCTTGACTACAACTTTTTTTAGCTGGACTGCAACTTATTTTGTTAGCTGGACTAAAAATTACTTTGTTAGCTGGACTAGAACTTACTTTTTTAGCTGGACTACAACTTGTTTTGTTAGCTGGACTACAACTTTTTTCGTTAGCTGGACTACAAATTATGTTGATAGCTGGACTACAACTCATTATTTTAACATGACTACAACTGATTTTGTTAGCTGGACTACAACTTATTTTGTTAGCTGGACTACAACTTTGTTATCTGGACTACAGCTTTGTTGTTAGCTGGACTACAACTTTATTAGCTGGAATACAACTTATTTTGTTAGCTGGACTAAAACTTACTTTGTTAGCTGGACTAGAACTTACTTTTTTAGCTGGACTACAACTTGTTTTGTTAGCTGGACTACAACTTTTTTCGTTAGCTGGACTAAAAATTATGTTGATAGCTGGACTACAACTTATTTTGTTTGCTGGACTACAACTTTTTTGCAACCTGAACGACAACTTTTATTATTAACTTGATAACTTTTTTGTTAGCTGGACTACAACTTATTTTGTTAGCTATACTACAAAATATTTTGTTAGCTGGACTACAACTTTTTTTGTTAGCTGGACAACAATTTATTTTGTTAGCTGGACTACATCTCTTTTTGTTAGCTTGACTACAACTTTTTTTTAGCTGGACTGCAACTTATTTTGTTAGCTGGACTACAACTTTTTTCGTTAGCTGGACTACAAATTATGTTGATAGCTGGACTACAACTTATTTTGTTTGCTGGACTACATCTTTTTTTGTTAGCTTGACTACAACTTTTTTTTAGCTGGACTGCAACTTATTTTGTTAGCTGGACTACAACTTTTTTTGTAAGCTGAACGACAACTTTTATTGTTAACTTGATAACTTTTTTGTTAGCTGGACTACAGATTATTTTGTTAGCTAAACTACACCTTTCTTGTTAGCTGGACTACAACTCATTATTTTAACATGACTACAACTGATTTTATTAGCTGGACTACAACTTTGTTAATTGGACTACAACTCATTATTTTAGCTGGACTACAACTGACTTTCTTAGCTGGACTACAACTTTGTTAGCTGGACTACAGCTTTGTTGTTAGCTGGACTACAACTTTATTAGCTGGAATACAACTTATTTTGTTAGCTGGACTAAAACTTACTTTGTTAGCTGGACTAGAACTTACTTTTTTAGCTGGACTACAACTTGTTTTGTTAGCTGGACTACAACTTTTTTCGTTAGCTGGACTACAAATTATGTTGATAGCTGGACTACAACTTATTTTGTTTGCTGGACTACATCTTTTTTTGTTAGCTTGACTACAACTTTTTTTTAGCTGGACTGCAACTTATTTTGTTAGCTGGACTACAACTTTTTTTGTAAGCTGAACGACAACTTTTATTGTTAACTTGATAACTTTTTTGTTAGCTGGACTACAGATTATTTTGTTAGCTAAACTACACCTTTCTTGTTAGCTGGACTACAACTCATTATTTTAACATGACTACAACTGATTTTATTAGCTGGACTACAACTTTGTTAATTGGACTACAACTCATTATTTTAGCTGGACTACAACTGACTTTCTTAGCTGGACTACAACTTTGTTAGCTGGACTACAGCTTTGTTGTTAGCTGGACTACAACTTTATTAGCTGGAATACAACTTATTTTGTTAGCTGGACTAAAACTTACTTTGTTAGCTGGACTAGAACTTACTTTTTTAGCTGGACTACAACTTGTTTTGTTAGCTGGACTACAACTTTTTTCGTTAGCTGGACTACAAATTATGTTGATAGCTGGACTACAACTTATTTTGTTTGCTGGACTACATCTCTTTTTGTTAGCTTGACTACAACTTTTTTTAGCTGGACTGCAACTTATTTTGTTAGCTGGACTAAAAATTACTTTGTTAGCTGGACTAGAACTTACTTTTTTAGCTGGACTACAACTTGTTTTGTTAGCTGGACTACAACTTTTTTCGTTAGCTGGACTACAAATTATGTTGATAGCTGGACTACAACTCATTATTTTAACATGACTACAACTGATTTTGTTAGCTGGACTACAACTTATTTTGTTAGCTGGACTACAACTTTGTTATCTGGACTACAGCTTTGTTGTTAGCTGGACTACAACTTTATTAGCTGGAATACAACTTATTTTGTTAGCTGGACTAAAACTTACTTTGTTAGCTGGACTAGAACTTACTTTTTTAGCTGGACTACAACTTGTTTTGTTAGCTGGACTACAACTTTTTTCGTTAGCTGGACTAAAAATTATGTTGATAGCTGGACTACAACTTATTTTGTTTGCTGGACTACAACTTTTTTGCAACCTGAACGACAACTTTTATTATTAACTTGATAACTTTTTTGTTAGCTGGACTACAACTTATTTTGTTAGCTATACTACAAAATATTTTGTTAGCTGGACTACAACTTTTTTTGTTAGCTGGACAACAATTTATTTTGTTAGCTGGACTACATCTCTTTTTGTTAGCTTGACTACAACTTTTTTTTAGCTGGACTGCAACTTATTTTGTTAGCTGGACTACAACTTTTTTCGTTAGCTGGACTACAAATTATGTTGATAGCTGGACTACAACTTATTTTGTTTGCTGGACTACATCTTTTTTTGTTAGCTTGACTACAACTTTTTTTTAGCTGGACTGCAACTTATTTTGTTAGCTGGACTACAACTTTTTTTGTAAGCTGAACGACAACTTTTATTGTTAACTTGATAACTTTTTTGTTAGCTGGACTACAGATTATTTTGTTAGCTAAACTACACCTTTCTTGTTAGCTGGACTACAACTCATTATTTTAACATGACTACAACTGATTTTATTAGCTGGACTACAACTTTGTTAATTGGACTACAACTCATTATTTTAGCTGGACTACAACTGACTTTCTTAGCTGGACTACAACTTTGTTAGCTGGACTACAGCTTTGTTGTTAGCTGGACTACAACTTTATTAGCTGGAATACAACTTATTTTGTTAGCTGGACTAAAACTTACTTTGTTAGCTGGACTAGAACTTACTTTTTTAGCTGGACTACAACTTGTTTTGTTAGCTGGACTACAACTTTTTTCGTTAGCTGGACTACAAATTATGTTGATAGCTGGACTACAACTTATTTTGTTTGCTGGACTACATCTTTTTTTGTTAGCTTGACTACAACTTTTTTTTAGCTGGACTGCAACTTATTTTGTTAGCTGGACTACAACTTTTTTTGTAAGCTGAACGACAACTTTTATTGTTAACTTGATAACTTTTTTGTTAGCTGGACTACAGATTATTTTGTTAGCTAAACTACACCTTTCTTGTTAGCTGGACTACAACTCATTATTTTAACATGACTACAACTGATTTTATTAGCTGGACTACAACTTTGTTAATTGGACTACAACTCATTATTTTAGCTGGACTACAACTGACTTTCTTAGCTGGACTACAACTTTGTTAGCTGGACTACAGCTTTGTTGTTAGCTGGACTACAACTTTATTAGCTGGAATACAACTTATTTTGTTAGCTGGACTAAAACTTACTTTGTTAGCTGGACTAGAACTTACTTTTTTAGCTGGACTACAACTTGTTTTGTTAGCTGGACTACAACTTTTTTCGTTAGCTGGACTACAAATTATGTTGATAGCTGGACTACAACTTATTTTGTTTGCTGGACTACATCTCTTTTTGTTAGCTTGACTACAACTTTTTTTAGCTGGACTGCAACTTATTTTGTTAGCTGGACTAAAAATTACTTTGTTAGCTGGACTAGAACTTACTTTTTTAGCTGGACTACAACTTGTTTTGTTAGCTGGACTACAACTTTTTTCGTTAGCTGGACTACAAATTATGTTGATAGCTGGACTACAACTTATTTTGTTTGCTGGACTACATCTTTTTTTGTTAGCTTGACTACAACTTTTTTTGTTAGCTATACTACAAAATATTTTGTTAGCTGGACTACAACTTTTATTGTTAGCTGGACTACAGATTATTTTGTTAGCTAAACTACACCTTTCTTGTTAGCTGGACTACAACTCATTATTTTAACATGACTACAACTGATTTTGTTAGCTGGACTACAACTTATTTTGTTAGCTGGACTACAACTTTGTTATCTGGACTACAGCTTTGTTGTTAGCTGGACAACAACTTTATTAGCTGGAATACAACATATTTTGTTAGCTGGACTAAAACTTACTTTGTTAGCTGGACTAGAACTTACTTTTTTAGCTGGACTACAACTTGTTTTATTAGCTGGACTACAACTTTTTTCGTTAGCTGGACTACAAATTATGTTGATAGCTGGACTACAACTTATTTTGTTTGCTGGACTACAACTTTTTTTGCAAGCTGAACGACAACTTTTATTGTTAACTTGATAACTTTTTTGTTAGCTGGACTACAGCTTATTTTGTTAGCTGAACTACACCTTTCTTGTTAGCTGGACTACAACTCATTATTCTAACATGACTACAACTCATTATTTTAGCTGGACTACAACTGATTTTCTTAGCTGGACTACAGCTTTGTTGTTAGCTGGACTACAACTTTATTAGCTGGAATACAACTTATTTTGTTAGCTGGACTACAAATTATGTTGATAGCTGGACTACAACTTATTTTGTTTGCTGGACTACATCTTTTTTTGTTAGCTTGACTACAACTTTTTTTTAGCTGGACTGCAACTTACTTTGTTAGCTGGACTAGAACTTACTTTTTTAGCTGGACTACAACTTGTTTTGTTAGCTGGACACAACTTTTTTTTAGCTGGACTGCAACTTATTTTGTTAGCTGAACTACACCTTTCTTGTTAGCTGGACTACAACTCATTATTCTAACATGACTACAACTCATTATTTTAGCTGGACTACAACTGATTTTCTTAGCTGGACTACAGCTTTGTTGTTAGCTGGACTACAACTTTATTAGCTGGAATACAACTTATTTTGTTAGCTGGACTAAAACTTACTTTGTTAGCTGGACTAGAACTTACTTTTTTAGCTGGACTACAACTTGTTTTGTTAGCTTGACTACAACTTTTTTCGTTAGCTGGACTACAAATTATGTTGATAGCTGGACTACAACTTACTTTTTTAGCTGGACTACAACTTGTTTTGTTAGCTGGACTACAACTTTTTTCGTTAGCTGGACTACAAATTATGTTGATAGCTGGACTACAACTTATTTTGTTTGCTGGACTACATCTTTTTTTGTTAGCTTGACTACAACTTTTTTTGTTAGCTATACTACAAAATATTTTGTTAGCTGGACTACAACTTTTATTGTTAGCTGGACTACAGATTATTTTGTTAGCTAAACTACATCTTTCTTGTTAGCTGGACTACAACTCATTATTTTAACATGACTACAACTGATTTTGTTAGCTGGACTACAACTTATTTTGTTAGCTGGACTACAACTTTGTTATCTGGACTACAGCTTTGTTGTTAGCTGGACTACAACTTTATTAGCTGGAATACAACATATTTTGTTAGCTGGACTAAAACTTACTTTGTTAGCTGGACTAGAACTTACTTTTTTAGCTGGACTACAACTTGTTTTATTAGCTGGACTACAACTTTTTTCGTTAGCTGGACTACAAATTATGTTGATAGCTGGACTACAACTTATTTTGTTTGCTGGACTACATCTTTTTTTGTTAGCTTGACTACAACTTTTTTTTAGCTGGACTGCAACTTATTTTGTTAGCTGGACTTCAATTTTTTTGCAAGCTGAACGACAACTTTTATTGTTAACTTGATAACTTTTTTGTTAGCTGGACTACAGATTATTTTGTTAGCTGAACTACACCTTTCTTGTTAGCTGGACTACAACTCATTATTCTAACATGACTACAACTCATTATTTTAGCTGGACTACAACTGATTTTCTTAGCTGGACTACAGCTTTGTTGTTAGCTGGACTACAACTTTATTAGCTGGAATACAACTTATTTTGTTAGCTGGACTAAAACTTACTTTGTTAGCTGGACTAGAACTTACTTTTTTAGCTGGACTACAACTTGTTTTGTTAGCTGGACTACAACTTTTTTCGTTAGCTGGACTACAAATTATGTTGATAGCTGGACTACAACTTATTTTGTTTGCTGGACTACATCTTTTTTTGTTAGCTTGACTACAACTTTTTTTTAGCTGGACTGCAACTTATTTTGTTAGCTGGACTAAAACTTACTTTGTTAGCTGGACAAGAACTTACTTTTTTAGCTGGACTACAACTTGTTTTGTTAGCTGGACTACAACTTTTTTCGTTAGCTGGACTACAAATTATGTTGATAGCTGGACTACAACTTATTTTGTTTGCTGGACTACATCTTTTTTTGTTAGCTTGACTACAACTTTTTTTTAGCTGGACTGCAACTTATTTTGTTAGCTGGACTACAACTTTTTTTGCAAGCTGAACGACAACTTTTATTGTTAACTTGATAACTTTTTTGTTAGCTGGACTACAGATTATTTTGTTAGCTGAACTACACCTTTCTTGTTAGCTGGACTACAACTCATTATTCTAACATGACTACAACTCATTATTTTAGCTGGACTACAACTGATTTTCTTAGCTGGACTACAGCTTTGTTGTTAGCTGGACTACAACTTTATTAGCTGGAATACAACTTATTTTGTTAGCTGGACTAAAACTTACTTTGTTAGCTGGACTAGAACTTACTTTTTTAGCTGGACTACAACTTGTTTTGTTAGCTGGACTACAACTTTTTTCGTTAGCTGGACTACAAATTATGTTGATAGCTGGACTACAACTTATTTTGTTTGCTGGACTACATCTTTTTTTGTTAGCTTGACTACAACTTTTTTTTAGCTGGACTGCAACTTATTTTGTTAGCTGGACTAAAACTTACTTTGTTAGCTGGACAAGAACTTACTTTTTTAGCTGGACTACAACTTGTTTTGTTAGCTGGACTACAACTTTTTTCGTTAGCTGGACTACAAATTATGTTGATAGCTGGACTACAACTTATTTTGTTTGCTGGACTACATCTTTTTTTGTTAGCTTGACTACAACTTTTTTTTAGCTGGACTGCAACTTATTTTGTTAGCTGGACTACAACTTTTTTTGCAAGCTGAACGACAACTTTTATTGTTAACTTGATAACTTTTTTGTTAGCTGGACTACAGATTATTTTGTTAGCTGAACTACACCTTTCTTGTTAGCTGGACTACAACTCATTATTCTAACATGACTACAACTCATTATTTTAGCTGGACTACAACTGATTTTCTTAGCTGGACTACAGCTTTGTTGTTAGCTGGACTACAACTTTATTAGCTGTAATACAACTTATTTTGTTAGCTGGACTAAAACTTACTTTGTTAGCTGGACTAGAACTTACTTTTTTAGCTGGACTACAACTTGTTTTGTTAGCTGGACTACAACTTTTTTCGTTAGCTGGACTACAAATTATGTTGATAGCTGGACTACAACTTATTTTGTTTGCTGGACTACAACTTTTTTGCAAGCTGAACGACAACTTTTATTGTTAACTTGATAACTTTTTTGTTAGCTGGACTACAACTTATTTTGTTAGCTGAACTACACCTTTCTTGTTAGCTGGACTACAACTCATTATTCTAACATGACTACAACTCATTATTTTAGCTGGACTAAAACTGATTTTCTTAGCTGGACTACAGCTTTGTTGTTAGCTGGACTACAACTTTATTAGCTGGAATACAACTTATTTTGTTAGCTGGACTAAAACTTACTTTGTTAGCTGGACTAGAACTTACTTTTTTAGCTGGACTACAACTTGTTTTGTTAGCTGGACTACAACTTTTTTCGTTAGCTGGACTACAAATTATGTTGATAGCTGGACTACAACTTACTTTTTTAGCTGGACTACAACTTGTTTTGTTAGCTGGACTACAACTTTTTTCGTTAGCTGGACTACAAATTATGTTGATAGCTGGACTACAACTTATTTTGTTTGCTGGACTACATCTTTTTTTGTTAGCTTGACTACAACTTTTTTTGTTAGCTATACTACAAAATATTTTGTTAGCTGGACTACAACTTTTATTGTTAGCTGGACTACAGATTATTTTGTTAGCTAAACTACACCTTTCTTGTTAGCTGGACTACAACTCATTATTTTAACATGACTACAACTGATTTTGTTAGCTGGACTACAACTTATTTTGTTAGCTGGACTACAACTTTGTTATCTGGACTACAGCTTTGTTGTTAGCTGGACTACAACTTTATTAGCTGGAATACAACATATTTTGTTAGCTGGACTAAAACTTACTTTGTTAGCTGGACTAGAACTTACTTTTTTAGCTGGACTACAACTTGTTTTATTAGCTGGACTACAACTTTTTTCGTTAGCTGGACTACAAATTATGTTGATAGCTGGACTACAACTTATTTTGTTTGCTGGACTACATCTTTTTTTGTTAGCTTGACTACAACTTTTTTTTAGCTGGACTGCAACTTATTTTGTTAGCTGGACTACAACTTTTTTTGCAAGCTGAACGACAACTTTTATTGTTAACTTGATAACTTTTTTGTTAGCTGGACTACAGATTATTTTGTTAGCTGAACTACACCTTTCTTGTTAGCTGGACTACAACTCATTATTCTAACATGACTACAACTCATTATTTTAGCTCGACTACAACTGATTTTCTTAGCTGGACTACAGCTTTGTTGTTAGCTGGACTACAACTTTATTAGCTGGAATACAACTTATTTTGTTAGCTGGACTAAAACTTACTTTGTTAGCTGGACTAGAACTTACTTTTTTAGCTGGACTACAACTTGTTTTGTTAGCTGGACTACAACTTTTTTCGTTAGCTGGACTACAAATTATGTTGATAGCTGGACTACAACTTATTTTGTTTGCTGGGCTACAACTTTTTTGCAAGCTGAACGACAACTTTTATTGTTAACTTGATAACTTTTTTGTTAGCTGGACTACAGATTATTTTGTTAGCTGAACTACACCTTTCTTGTTAGCTGGACTACAACTCATTATTCTAACATGACTACAACTGATTTTGTTAGCTGGACTACAACTTTGTTAATTGGACTACAACTCATTATTTTAGCTGGACTACAACTGATTTTCTTAGCTGGACTACAGCTTTGTTGTTAGCTGGACTACAACTTATTTTGTTGGCTGCATAACAACTTTTTTGTTAGCTATACTACAAAATATTTTGTTAGCTGGACTACAACTTTTATTGTTAGCTGGACTACAGATTATTTTGTTAGCTAAACTACACCTTTCTTGTTAGCTGGACTACAACTCATTATTTTAACATGACTACAACTGATTTTGTTAGCTGGACTACAACTTATTTTGTTATCTGGACTACAGCTTTGTTGTTAGCTGGACTACAACTTTATTAGCTGGAATACAACTTATTTTGTTAGCTGGACTACAACTTTTTTCGTTAGCTGGACTACAAATTATGTTGATAGCTGGACTACAACTTATTTTGTTTGCTGGACTACATCTTTTTTTGTTAGCTTGACTACAACTTTTTTTTAGCTGGACTGCAACTTATTTTGTTAGCTGGACTACAACTTTTTTTGTAAGCTGAACGATAACTTTTATTGTTAACTTGATAACTTTTTTGTTAGCTGGACTACAGATTATTTTGTTAGCTAAACTACACCTTTCTTGTTAGCTGGACTACAACTCATTATTTTAACATGACTACAACTGATTTTATTAGCTGGACTACAACTTTGTTAATTGGACTACAACTCATTATTTTAGCTGGACTACAACTGACTTTCTTAGCTGGACTACAACTTTGTTAGCTGGACTACAGCTTTGTTGTTAGCTGGACTACAACTTTATTAGCTGGAATACAACTTATTTTGTTAGCTGGACTAAAACTTACTTTGTTAGCTGGACTAGAACTTACTTTTTTAGCTGGACTACAACTTGTTTTGTCAGCTGGACTACAACTTTTTTCGTTAGCTGGACTACAAATTATGTTGATAGCTGGACTACAACTTATTTTGTTTGCTGGACTACATCTCTTTTTGTTAGCTTGACTACAACTTTTTTTAGCTGGACTGCAACTTATTTTGTTAGCTGGACTAAAAATTACTTTGTTAGCTGGACTAGAACTTACTTTTTTAGCTGGACTACAACTTGTTTTGTTAGCTGGACTACAACTTTTTTCGTTAGCTGGACTACAAATTATGTTGATAGCTGGACTACAACTTATTTTGTTTGCTGGACTACATCTTTTTTTGTTAGCTTGACTACAACTTTTTTTGTTAGCTATACTACAAAATATTTTGTTAGCTGGACTACAACTTTTATTGTTAGCTGGACTACAGATTATTTTGTTAGCTAAACTACACCTTTCTTGTTAGCTGGACTACAACTCATTATTTTAACATGACTACAACTGATTTTGTTAGCTGGACTACAACTTATTTTGTTAGCTGGACTACAACTTTGTTATCTGGACTACAGCTTTGTTGTTAGCTGGACTACAACTTTATTAGCTGGAATACAACATATTTTGTTAGCTGGACTAAAACTTACTTTGTTAGCTGGACTAGAACTTACTTTTTTAGCTGGACTACAACTTGTTTTATTAGCTGGACTACAACTTTTTTCGTTAGCTGGACTACAAATTATGTTGATAGCTGGACTACAACTTATTTTGTTTGCTGGACTACAACTTTTTTTGCAAGCTGAACGACAACTTTTATTGTTAACTTGATAACTTTTTTGTTAGCTGGACTACAGATTATTTTGTTAGCTGAACTACACCTTTCTTGTTAGCTGGACTACAACTCATTATTCTAACATGACTACAACTCATTATTTTAGCTGGACTACAACTGATTTTCTTAGCTGGACTACAGCTTTGTTGTTAGCTGGACTACAACTTTATTAGCTGGAATACAACTTATTTTGTTAGCTGGACTACAAATTATGTTGATAGCTGGACTACAACTTATTTTGTTTGCTGGACTACATCTTTTTTTGTTAGCTTGACTACAACTTTTTTTTAGCTGGACTGCAACTTATTTTGTTAGCTGGACTAAAACTTACTTTGTTAGCTGGACTAGAACTTGTTTTGTTAGCTGGACTACAACTTTTTTCGTTAGCTGGACTACAAATTATGTTGATAGCTGGACTACAACTTATTTTGTTTGCTGGACTACATCTTTTTTTGTTAGCTTGACTACAACTTTTTTTTAGCTGGACTGCAACTTATTTTGTTAGCTGGACTAAAACTTACTTTGTTAGCTGGACTAGAACTTACTTTTTTAGCTGGACTACAACTTGTTTTGTTAGCTGGACACAACTTTTTTTTAGCTGGACTGCAACTTGTTTTGTTAGCTGGACTACAACTTTTTTTGCAAGCTGAACGACAACTTTTATTGTTAACTTGATAACTTTTTTGTTAGCTGGACTACAACTTATTTTGTTAGCTGAACTACACCTTTCTTGTTAGCTGGACTACAACTCATTATTCTAACATGACTACAACTCATTATTTTAGCTGGACTACAACTGATTTTCTTAGCTGGACTACAGCTTTGTTGTTAGCTGGACTACAACTTTATTAGCTGGAATACAACTTATTTTGTTAGCTGGACTAAAACTTACTTTGTTAGCTGGACTAGAACTTACTTTTTTAGCTGGACTACAACTTGTTTTGTTAGCTGGACTACAACTTTTTTCGTTAGCTGGACTACAAATTATGTTGATAGCTGGACTACAACTTATTTTGTTTGCTGGACTACATCTTTTTTTGTTAGCTTGACTACAACTTTTTTTTAGCTGGACTGCAACTTATTTTGTTAGCTGGACTACAACTTTTTTTGTAAGCTGAACGACAACTTTTATTGTTAACTTGATAACTTTTTTGTTAGCTGGACTACAGATTATTTTGTTAGCTAAACTACACCTTTCTTGTTAGCTGGACTACAACTCATTATTTTAACATGACTACAACTGATTTTATTAGCTGGACTACAACTTTGTTAATTGGACTACAACTCATTATTTTAGCTGGACTACAACTGACTTTCTTAGCTGGACTACAACTTTGTTAGCTGGACTACAGCTTTGTTGTTAGCTGGACTACAACTTTATTAGCTGGAATACAACTTATTTTGTTAGCTGGACTAAAACTTACTTTGTTAGCTGGACTAGAACTTACTTTTTTAGCTGGACTACAACTTGTTTTGTTAGCTGGACTACAACTTTTTTCGTTAGCTGGACTACAAATTATGTTGATAGCTGGACTACAACTTATTTTGTTTGCTGGACTACATCTCTTTTTGTTAGCTTGACTACAACTTTTTTTAGCTGGACTGCAACTTATTTTGTTAGCTGGACTAAAAATTACTTTGTTAGCTGGACTAGAACTTACTTTTTTAGCTGGACTACAACTTGTTTTGTTAGCTGGACTACAACTTTTTTCGTTAGCTGGACTACAAATTATGTTGATAGCTGGACTACAACTTATTTTGTTTGCTGGACTACATCTTTTTTTGTTAGCTTGACTACAACTTTTTTTGTTAGCTATACTACAAAATATTTTGTTAGCTGGACTACAACTTTTATTGTTAGCTGGACTACAGATTATTTTGTTAGCTAAACTACACCTTTCTTGTTAGCTGGACTACAACTCATTATTTTAACATGACTACAACTGATTTTGTTAGCTGGACTACAACTTATTTTGTTAGCTGGACTACAACTTTGTTATCTGGACTACAGCTTTGTTGTTAGCTGGACTACAACTTTATTAGCTGGAATACAACATATTTTGTTAGCTGGACTAAAACTTACTTTGTTAGCTGGACTAGAACTTACTTTTTTAGCTGGACTACAACTTGTTTTATTAGCTGGACTACAACTTTTTTCGTTAGCTGGACTACAAATTATGTTGATAGCTGGACTACAACTTATTTTGTTTGCTGGACTACAACTTTTTTTGCAAGCTGAACGACAACTTTTATTGTTAACTTGATAACTTTTTTGTTAGCTGGACTACAGATTATTTTGTTAGCTGAACTACACCTTTCTTGTTAGCTGGACTACAACTCATTATTCTAACATGACTACAACTCATTATTTTAGCTGGACTACAACTGATTTTCTTAGCTTGACTACAGCTTTGTTGTTAGCTGGACTACAACTTTATTAGCTGGAATACAACTTATTTTGTTAGCTGGACTACAAATTATGTTGATAGCTGGACTACAACTTATTTTGTTTGCTGGACTACATCTTTTTTTGTTAGCTTGACTACAACTTTTTTTTAGCTGGACTGCAACTTATTTTGTTAGCTGGACTAAAACTTACTTTGTTAGCTGGACTAGAACTTGTTTTGTTAGCTGGACTACAACTTTTTTCGTTAGCTGGACTACAAATTATGTTGATAGCTGGACTACAACTTATTTTGTTTGCTGGACTACATCTTTTTTTGTTAGCTTGACTACAACTTTTTTTTAGCTGGACTGCAACTTATTTTGTTAGCTGGACTAAAACTTACTTTGTTAGCTGGACTAGAACTTACTTTTTTAGCTGGACTACAACTTGTTTTGTTAGCTGGACACAACTTTTTTTTAGCTGGACTGCAACTTGTTTTGTTAGCTGGACTACAACTTTTTTTGCAAGCTGAACGACAACTTTTATTGTTAACTTGATAACTTTTTTGTTAGCTGGACTACAACTTATTTTGTTAGCTGAACTACACCTTTCTTGTTAGCTGGACTACAACTCATTATTCTAACATGACTACAACTCATTATTTTAGCTGGACTACAACTGATTTTCTTAGCTGGACTACAGCTTTGTTGTTAGCTGGACTACAACTTTATTAGCTGGAATACAACTTATTTTGTTAGCTGGACTAAAACTTACTTTGTTAGCTGGACTAGAACTTACTTTTTTAGCTGGACTACAACTTGTTTTGTTAGCTGGACTACAACTTTTTTCGTTAGCTGGACTACAAATTATGTTGATAGCTGGACTACAACTTATTTTGTTTGCTGGACTACATCTTTTTTTGTTAGCTTGACTACAACTTTTTTTTAGCTGGACTGCAACTTATTTTGTTAGCTGGACTACAACTTTTTTTGTAAGCTGAACGACAACTTTTATTGTTAACTTGATAACTTTTTTGTTAGCTGGACTACAGATTATTTTGTTAGCTAAACTACACCTTTCTTGTTAGCTGGACTACAACTCATTATTTTAACATGACTACAACTGATTTTATTAGCTGGACTACAACTTTGTTAATTGGACTACAACTCATTATTTTAGCTGGACTACAACTGACTTTCTTAGCTGGACTACAACTTTGTTAGCTGGACTACAGCTTTGTTGTTAGCTGGACTACAACTTTATTAGCTGGAATACAACTTATTTTGTTAGCTGGACTAAAACTTACTTTGTTAGCTGGACTAGAACTTACTTTTTTAGCTGGACTACAACTTGTTTTGTTAGCTGGACTACAACTTTTTTCGTTAGCTGGACTACAAATTATGTTGATAGCTGGACTACAACTTATTTTGTTTGCTGGACTACATCTCTTTTTGTTAGCTTGACTACAACTTTTTTTAGCTGGACTGCAACTTATTTTGTTAGCTGGACTAAAAATTACTTTGTTAGCTGGACTAGAACTTACTTTTTTAGCTGGACTACAACTTGTTTTGTTAGCTGGACTACAACTTTTTTCGTTAGCTGGACTACAAATTATGTTGATAGCTGGACTACAACTTATTTTGTTTGCTGGACTACATCTTTTTTTGTTAGCTTGACTACAACTTTTTTTGTTAGCTATACTACAAAATATTTTGTTAGCTGGACTACAACTTTTATTGTTAGCTGGACTACAGATTATTTTGTTAGCTAAACTACACCTTTCTTGTTAGCTGGACTACAACTCATTATTTTAACATGACTACAACTGATTTTGTTAGCTGGACTACAACTTATTTTGTTAGCTGGACTACAACTTTGTTATCTGGACTACAGCTTTGTTGTTAGCTGGACTACAACTTTATTAGCTGGAATACAACATATTTTGTTAGCTGGACTAAAACTTACTTTGTTAGCTGGACTAGAACTTACTTTTTTAGCTGGACTACAACTTGTTTTATTAGCTGGACTACAACTTTTTTCGTTAGCTGGACTACAAATTATGTTGATAGCTGGACTACAACTTATTTTGTTTGCTGGACTACAACTTTTTTTGCAAGCTGAACGACAACTTTTATTGTTAACTTGATAACTTTTTTGTTAGCTGGACTACAGATTATTTTGTTAGCTGAACTACACCTTTCTTGTTAGCTGGACTACAACTCATTATTCTAACATGACTACAACTCATTATTTCAGCTGGACTACAACTGATTTTCTTAGCTTGACTACAGCTTTGTTGTTAGCTGGACTACAACTTTATTAGCTGGAATACAACTTATTTTGTTAGCTGGACTACAAATTATGTTGATAGCTGGACTACAACTTATTTTGTTTGCTGGACTACATCTTTTTTTGTTAGCTTGACTACAACTTTTTTTTAGCTGGACTGCAACTTATTTTGTTAGCTGGACTAAAACTTACTTTGTTAGCTGGACTAGAACTTGTTTTGTTAGCTGGACTACAACTTTTTTCGTTAGCTGGACTACAAATTATGTTGATAGCTGGACTACAACTTATTTTGTTTGCTGGACTACATCTTTTTTTGTTAGCTTGACTACAACTTTTTTTTAGCTGGACTGCAACTTATTTTGTTAGCTGGACTAAAACTTACTTTGTTAGCTGGACTAGAACTTACTTTTTTAGCTGGACTACAACTTGTTTTGTTAGCTGGACACAACTTTTTTTTAGCTGGACTGCAACTTGTTTTGTTAGCTGGACTACAACTTTTTTTGCAAGCTGAACGACAACTTTTATTGTTAACTTGATAACTTTTTTGTTAGCTGGACTACAACTTATTTTGTTAGCTGAACTACACCTTTCTTGTTAGCTGGACTACAACTCATTATTCTAACATGACTACAACTCATTATTTTAGCTGGACTACAACTGATTTTCTTAGCTGGACTACAGCTTTGTTGTTAGCTGGACTACAACTTTATTAGCTGGAATACAACTTATTTTGTTAGCTGGACTAAAACTTACTTTGTTAGCTGGACTAGAACTTACTTTTTTAGCTGGACTACAACTTGTTTTGTTAGCTGGACTACAACTTTTTTCGTTAGCTGGACTACAAATTATGTTGATAGCTGGACTACAACTTATTTTGTTTGCTGGACTACATCTTTTTTTGTTAGCTTGACTACAACTTTTTTTTAGCTGGACTGCAACTTATTTTGTTAGCTGGACTACAACTTTTTTTGTAAGCTGAACGACAACTTTTATTGTTAACTTGATAACTTTTTTGTTAGCTGGACTACAGATTATTTTGTTAGCTAAACTACACCTTTCTTGTTAGCTGGACTACAACTCATTATTTTAACATGACTACAACTGATTTTATTAGCTGGACTACAACTTTGTTAATTGGACTACAACTCATTATTTTAGCTGGACTACAACTGACTTTCTTAGCTGGACTACAACTTTGTTAGCTGGACTACAGCTTTGTTGTTAGCTGGACTACAACTTTATTAGCTGGAATACAACTTATTTTGTTAGCTGGACTAAAACTTACTTTGTTAGCTGGACTAGAACTTACTTTTTTAGCTGGACTACAACTTGTTTTGTTAGCTGGACTACAACTTTTTTCGTTAGCTGGACTACAAATTATGTTGATAGCTGGACTACAACTTATTTTGTTTGCTGGACTACATCTCTTTTTGTTAGCTTGACTACAACTTTTTTTAGCTGGACTGCAACTTATTTTGTTAGCTGGACTAAAAATTACTTTGTTAGCTGGACTAGAACTTACTTTTTTAGCTGGACTACAACTTGTTTTGTTAGCTGGACTACAACTTTTTTCGTTAGCTGGACTACAAATTATGTTGATAGCTGGACTACAACTTATTTTGTTTGCTGGACTACATCTTTTTTTGTTAGCTTGACTACAACTTTTTTTGTTAGCTATACTACAAAATATTTTGTTAGCTGGACTACAACTTTTATTGTTAGCTGGACTACAGATTATTTTGTTAGCTAAACTACACCTTTCTTGTTAGCTGGACTACAACTCATTATTTTAACATGACTACAACTGATTTTGTTAGCTGGACTACAACTTATTTTGTTAGCTGGACTACAACTTTGTTATCTGGACTACAGCTTTGTTGTTAGCTGGACTACAACTTTATTAGCTGGAATACAACATATTTTGTTAGCTGGACTAAAACTTACTTTGTTAGCTGGACTAGAACTTACTTTTTTAGCTGGACTACAACTTGTTTTATTAGCTGGACTACAACTTTTTTCGTTAGCTGGACTACAAATTATGTTGATAGCTGGACTACAACTTATTTTGTTTGCTGGACTACAACTTTTTTTGCAAGCTGAACGACAACTTTTATTGTTAACTTGATAACTTTTTTGTTAGCTGGACTACAGATTATTTTGTTAGCTGAACTACACCTTTCTTGTTAGCTGGACTACAACTCATTATTCTAACATGACTACAACTCATTATTTTAGCTGGACTACAACTGATTTTCTTAGCTGGACTACAGCTTTGTTGTTAGCTGGACTACAACTTTATTAGCTGGAATACAACTTATTTTGTTAGCTGGACTACAAATTATGTTGATAGCTGGACTACAATTTATTTTGTTTGCTGGACTACATCTTTTTTTGTTAGCTTGACTACAACTTTTTTTTAGCTGGACTGCAACTTATTTTGTTAGCTGGACTAAAACTTACTTTGTTAGCTGGACTAGAACTTGTTTTGTTAGCTGGACTACAACTTTTTTCGTTAGCTGGACTACAAATTATGTTGATAGCTGGACTACAACTTATTTTGTTTGCTGGACTACATCTTTTTTTGTTAGCTTGACTACAACTTTTTTTTAGCTGGACTGCAACTTATTTTGTTAGCTGGACTACAACTTTTTTTGCAAGCTGAACGACAACTTTTATTGTTAACTTGATAACTTTTTTGTTAGCTGGACTACAGATTATTTTGTTAGCTGAACTACACCTTTCTTGTTAGCTGGACTACAACTCATTATTCTAACATGACTACAACTCATTATTTTAGCTGGACTACAACTGATTTTCTTAGCTGGACTACAGCTTTGTTGTTAGCTGGACTACAACTTTATTAGCTGTAATACAACTTATTTTGTTAGCTGGACTAAAACTTACTTTGTTAGCTGGACTAGAACTTACTTTTTTAGCTGGACTACAACTTGTTTTGTTAGCTGGACTACAACTTTTTTCGTTAGCTGGACTACAAATTATGTTGATAGCTGGACTACAACTTATTTTGTTTGCTGGACTACAACTTTTTTGCAAGCTGAACGACAACTTTTATTGTTAACTTGATAACTTTTTTGTTAGCTGGACTACAACTTATTTTGTTAGCTGAACTACACCTTTCTTGTTAGCTGGACTACAACTCATTATTCTAACATGACTACAACTCATTATTTTAGCTGGACTAAAACTGATTTTCTTAGCTGGACTACAGCTTTGTTGTTAGCTGGACTACAACTTTATTAGCTGGAATACAACTTATTTTGTTAGCTGGACTAAAACTTACTTTGTTAGCTGGACTAGAACTTACTTTTTTAGCTGGACTACAACTTGTTTTGTTAGCTGGACTACAACTTTTTTCGTTAGCTGGACTACAAATTATGTTGATAGCTGGACTACAACTTACTTTTTTAGCTGGACTACAACTTGTTTTGTTAGCTGGACTACAACTTTTTTCGTTAGCTGGACTACAAATTATGTTGATAGCTGGACTACAACTTATTTTGTTTGCTGGACTACATCTTTTTTTGTTAGCTTGACTACAACTTTTTTTGTTAGCTATACTACAAAATATTTTGTTAGCTGGACTACAACTTTTATTGTTAGCTGGACTACAGATTATTTTGTTAGCTAAACTACACCTTTCTTGTTAGCTGGACTACAACTCATTATTTTAACATGACTACAACTGATTTTGTTAGCTGGACTACAACTTATTTTGTTAGCTGGACTACAACTTTGTTATCTGGACTACAGCTTTGTTGTTAGCTGGACTACAACTTTATTAGCTGGAATACAACATATTTTGTTAGCTGGACTAAAACTTACTTTGTTAGCTGGACTAGAACTTACTTTTTTAGCTGGACTACAACTTGTTTTATTAGCTGGACTACAACTTTTTTCGTTAGCTGGACTACAAATTATGTTGATAGCTGGACTACAACTTATTTTGTTTGCTGGACTACAGATTATTTTGTTAGCTGAACTACACCTTTCTTGTTAGCTGGACTACAACTCATTATTCTAACATGACTACAACTGATTTTGTTAGCTGGACTACAACTTTGTTAATTGGACTACAACTCATTATTTTAGCTGGACTACAACTGATTTTCTTAGCTGGACTACAGCTTTGTTGTTAGCTGGACTACAACTTATTTTGTTGGCTGCATAACAACTTTTTTGTTAGCTATACTACAAAATATTTTGTTAGCTGGACTACAACTTTTATTGTTAGCTGGACTACAGATTATTTTGTTAGCTAAACTACACCTTTCTTGTTAGCTGGACTACAACTCATTATTTTAACATGACTACAACTGATTTTGTTAGCTGGACTACAACTTATTTTGTTATCTGGACTACAGCTTTGTTGTTAGCTGGACTACAACTTTATTAGCTGGAATACAACTTATTTTGTTAGCTGGACTACAACTTTTTTCGTTAGCTGGACTACAAATTATGTTGATAGCTGGACTACAACTTATTTTGTTTGCTGGACTACATCTTTTTTTGTTAGCTTGACTACAACTTTTTTTTAGCTGGACTGCAACTTATTTTGTTAGCTGGACTACAACTTTTTTTGTAAGCTGAACGATAACTTTTATTGTTAACTTGATAACTTTTTTGTTAGCTGGACTACAGATTATTTTGTTAGCTAAACTACACCTTTCTTGTTAGCTGGACTACAACTCATTATTTTAACATGACTACAACTGATTTTATTAGCTGGACTACAACTTTGTTAATTGGACTACAACTCATTATTTTAGCTGGACTACAACTGACTTTCTTAGCTGGACTACAACTTTGTTAGCTGGACTACAGCTTTGTTGTTAGCTGGACTACAACTTTATTAGCTGGAATACAACTTATTTTGTTAGCTGGACTAAAACTTACTTTGTTAGCTGGACTAGAACTTACTTTTTTAGCTGGACTACAACTTGTTTTGTCAGCTGGACTACAACTTTTTTCGTTAGCTGGACTACAAATTATGTTGATAGCTGGACTACAACTTATTTTGTTTGCTGGACTACATCTCTTTTTGTTAGCTTGACTACAACTTTTTTTAGCTGGACTGCAACTTATTTTGTTAGCTGGACTAAAAATTACTTTGTTAGCTGGACTAGAACTTACTTTTTTAGCTGGACTACAACTTGTTTTGTTAGCTGGACTACAACTTTTTTCGTTAGCTGGACTACAAATTATGTTGATAGCTGGACTACAACTTATTTTGTTTGCTGGACTACATCTTTTTTTGTTAGCTTGACTACAACTTTTTTTGTTAGCTATACTACAAAATATTTTGTTAGCTGGACTACAACTTTTATTGTTAGCTGGACTACAGATTATTTTGTTAGCTAAACTACACCTTTCTTGTTAGCTGGACTACAACTCATTATTTTAACATGACTACAACTGATTTTGTTAGCTGGACTACAACTTATTTTGTTAGCTGGACTACAACTTTGTTATCTGGACTACAGCTTTGTTGTTAGCTGGACTACAACTTTATTAGCTGGAATACAACATATTTTGTTAGCTGGACTAAAACTTACTTTGTTAGCTGGACTAGAACTTACTTTTTTAGCTGGACTACAACTTGTTTTATTAGCTGGACTACAACTTTTTTCGTTAGCTGGACTACAAATTATGTTGATAGCTGGACTACAACTTATTTTGTTTGCTGGACTACAACTTTTTTTGCAAGCTGAACGACAACTTTTATTGTTAACTTGATAACTTTTTTGTTAGCTGGACTACAGATTATTTTGTTAGCTGAACTACACCTTTCTTGTTAGCTGGACTACAACTCATTATTCTAACATGACTACAACTCATTATTTTAGCTGGACTACAACTGATTTTCTTAGCTGGACTACAGCTTTGTTGTTAGCTGGACTACAACTTTATTAGCTGGAATACAACTTATTTTGTTAGCTGGACTACAAATTATGTTGATAGCTGGACTACAACTTATTTTGTTTGCTGGACTACATCTTTTTTTGTTAGCTTGACTACAACTTTTTTTTAGCTGGACTGCAACTTATTTTGTTAGCTGGACTAAAACTTACTTTGTTAGCTGGACTAGAACTTGTTTTGTTAGCTGGACTACAACTTTTTTCGTTAGCTGGACTACAAATTATGTTGATAGCTGGACTACAACTTATTTTGTTTGCTGGACTACATCTTTTTTTGTTAGCTTGACTACAACTTTTTTTTAGCTGGACTGCAACTTATTTTGTTAGCTGGACTAAAACTTACTTTGTTAGCTGGACTAGAACTTACTTTTTTAGCTGGACTACAACTTGTTTTGTTAGCTGGACACAACTTTTTTTTAGCTGGACTGCAACTTGTTTTGTTAGCTGGACTACAACTTTTTTTGCAAGCTGAACGACAACTTTTATTGTTAACTTGATAACTTTTTTGTTAGCTGGACTACAACTTATTTTGTTAGCTGAACTACACCTTTCTTGTTAGCTGGACTACAACTCATTATTCTAACATGACTACAACTCATTATTTTAGCTGGACTACAACTGATTTTCTTAGCTGGACTACAGCTTTGTTGTTAGCTGGACTACAACTTTATTAGCTGGAATACAACTTATTTTGTTAGCTGGACTAAAACTTACTTTGTTAGCTGGACTAGAACTTACTTTTTTAGCTGGACTACAACTTGTTTTGTTAGCTGGACTACAACTTTTTTCGTTAGCTGGACTACAAATTATGTTGATAGCTGGACTACAACTTATTTTGTTTGCTGGACTACATCTTTTTTTGTTAGCTTGACTACAACTTTTTTTTAGCTGGACTGCAACTTATTTTGTTAGCTGGACTACAACTTTTTTTGTAAGCTGAACGACAACTTTTATTGTTAACTTGATAACTTTTTTGTTAGCTGGACTACAGATTATTTTGTTAGCTAAACTACACCTTTCTTGTTAGCTGGACTACAACTCATTATTTTAACATGACTACAACTGATTTTATTAGCTGGACTACAACTTTGTTAATTGGACTACAACTCATTATTTTAGCTGGACTACAACTGACTTTCTTAGCTGGACTACAACTTTGTTAGCTGGACTACAGCTTTGTTGTTAGCTGGACTACAACTTTATTAGCTGGAATACAACTTATTTTGTTAGCTGGACTAAAACTTACTTTGTTAGCTGGACTAGAACTTACTTTTTTAGCTGGACTACAACTTGTTTTGTTAGCTGGACTACAACTTTTTTCGTTAGCTGGACTACAAATTATGTTGATAGCTGGACTACAACTTATTTTGTTTGCTGGACTACATCTCTTTTTGTTAGCTTGACTACAACTTTTTTTAGCTGGACTGCAACTTATTTTGTTAGCTGGACTAAAAATTACTTTGTTAGCTGGACTAGAACTTACTTTTTTAGCTGGACTACAACTTGTTTTGTTAGCTGGACTACAACTTTTTTCGTTAGCTGGACTACAAATTATGTTGATAGCTGGACTACAACTTATTTTGTTTGCTGGACTACATCTTTTTTTGTTAGCTTGACTACAACTTTTTTTGTTAGCTATACTACAAAATATTTTGTTAGCTGGACTACAACTTTTATTGTTAGCTGGACTACAGATTATTTTGTTAGCTAAACTACACCTTTCTTGTTAGCTGGACTACAACTCATTATTTTAACATGACTACAACTGATTTTGTTAGCTGGACTACAACTTATTTTGTTAGCTGGACTACAACTTTGTTATCTGGACTACAGCTTTGTTGTTAGCTGGACTACAACTTTATTAGCTGGAATACAACATATTTTGTTAGCTGGACTAAAACTTACTTTGTTAGCTGGACTAGAACTTACTTTTTTAGCTGGACTACAACTTGTTTTATTAGCTGGACTACAACTTTTTTCGTTAGCTGGACTACAAATTATGTTGATAGCTGGACTACAACTTATTTTGTTTGCTGGACTACAACTTTTTTTGCAAGCTGAACGACAACTTTTATTGTTAACTTGATAACTTTTTTGTTAGCTGGACTACAGATTATTTTGTTAGCTGAACTACACCTTTCTTGTTAGCTGGACTACAACTCATTATTCTAACATGACTACAACTCATTATTTTAGCTGGACTACAACTGATTTTCTTAGCTTGACTACAGCTTTGTTGTTAGCTGGACTACAACTTTATTAGCTGGAATACAACTTATTTTGTTAGCTGGACTACAAATTATGTTGATAGCTGGACTACAACTTATTTTGTTTGCTGGACTACATCTTTTTTTGTTAGCTTGACTACAACTTTTTTTTAGCTGGACTGCAACTTATTTTGTTAGCTGGACTAAAACTTACTTTGTTAGCTGGACTAGAACTTGTTTTGTTAGCTGGACTACAACTTTTTTCGTTAGCTGGACTACAAATTATGTTGATAGCTGGACTACAACTTATTTTGTTTGCTGGACTACATCTTTTTTTGTTAGCTTGACTACAACTTTTTTTTAGCTGGACTGCAACTTATTTTGTTAGCTGGACTAAAACTTACTTTGTTAGCTGGACTAGAACTTACTTTTTTAGCTGGACTACAACTTGTTTTGTTAGCTGGACACAACTTTTTTTTAGCTGGACTGCAACTTGTTTTGTTAGCTGGACTACAACTTTTTTTGCAAGCTGAACGACAACTTTTATTGTTAACTTGATAACTTTTTTGTTAGCTGGACTACAACTTATTTTGTTAGCTGAACTACACCTTTCTTGTTAGCTGGACTACAACTCATTATTCTAACATGACTACAACTCATTATTTTAGCTGGACTACAACTGATTTTCTTAGCTGGACTACAGCTTTGTTGTTAGCTGGACTACAACTTTATTAGCTGGAATACAACTTATTTTGTTAGCTGGACTAAAACTTACTTTGTTAGCTGGACTAGAACTTACTTTTTTAGCTGGACTACAACTTGTTTTGTTAGCTGGACTACAACTTTTTTCGTTAGCTGGACTACAAATTATGTTGATAGCTGGACTACAACTTATTTTGTTTGCTGGACTACATCTTTTTTTGTTAGCTTGACTACAACTTTTTTTTAGCTGGACTGCAACTTATTTTGTTAGCTGGACTACAACTTTTTTTGTAAGCTGAACGACAACTTTTATTGTTAACTTGATAACTTTTTTGTTAGCTGGACTACAGATTATTTTGTTAGCTAAACTACACCTTTCTTGTTAGCTGGACTACAACTCATTATTTTAACATGACTACAACTGATTTTATTAGCTGGACTACAACTTTGTTAATTGGACTACAACTCATTATTTTAGCTGGACTACAACTGACTTTCTTAGCTGGACTACAACTTTGTTAGCTGGACTACAGCTTTGTTGTTAGCTGGACTACAACTTTATTAGCTGGAATACAACTTATTTTGTTAGCTGGACTAAAACTTACTTTGTTAGCTGGACTAGAACTTACTTTTTTAGCTGGACTACAACTTGTTTTGTTAGCTGGACTACAACTTTTTTCGTTAGCTGGACTACAAATTATGTTGATAGCTGGACTACAACTTATTTTGTTTGCTGGACTACATCTCTTTTTGTTAGCTTGACTACAACTTTTTTTAGCTGGACTGCAACTTATTTTGTTAGCTGGACTAAAAATTACTTTGTTAGCTGGACTAGAACTTACTTTTTTAGCTGGACTACAACTTGTTTTGTTAGCTGGACTACAACTTTTTTCGTTAGCTGGACTACAAATTATGTTGATAGCTGGACTACAACTTATTTTGTTTGCTGGACTACATCTTTTTTTGTTAGCTTGACTACAACTTTTTTTGTTAGCTATACTACAAAATATTTTGTTAGCTGGACTACAACTTTTATTGTTAGCTGGACTACAGATTATTTTGTTAGCTAAACTACACCTTTCTTGTTAGCTGGACTACAACTCATTATTTTAACATGACTACAACTGATTTTGTTAGCTGGACTACAACTTATTTTGTTAGCTGGACTACAACTTTGTTATCTGGACTACAGCTTTGTTGTTAGCTGGACTACAACTTTATTAGCTGGAATACAACATATTTTGTTAGCTGGACTAAAACTTACTTTGTTAGCTGGACTAGAACTTACTTTTTTAGCTGGACTACAACTTGTTTTATTAGCTGGACTACAACTTTTTTCGTTAGCTGGACTACAAATTATGTTGATAGCTGGACTACAACTTATTTTGTTTGCTGGACTACAACTTTTTTTGCAAGCTGAACGACAACTTTTATTGTTAACTTGATAACTTTTTTGTTAGCTGGACTACAGATTATTTTGTTAGCTGAACTACACCTTTCTTGTTAGCTGGACTACAACTCATTATTCTAACATGACTACAACTCATTATTTTAGCTGGACTACAACTGATTTTCTTAGCTGGACTACAGCTTTGTTGTTAGCTGGACTACAACTTTATTAGCTGGAATACAACTTATTTTGTTAGCTGGACTACAAATTATGTTGATAGCTGGACTACAATTTATTTTGTTTGCTGGACTACATCTTTTTTTGTTAGCTTGACTACAACTTTTTTTTAGCTGGACTGCAACTTATTTTGTTAGCTGGACTAAAACTTACTTTGTTAGCTGGACTAGAACTTGTTTTGTTAGCTGGACTACAACTTTTTTCGTTAGCTGGACTACAAATTATGTTGATAGCTGGACTACAACTTATTTTGTTTGCTGGACTACATCTTTTTTTGTTAGCTTGACTACAACTTTTTTTTAGCTGGACTGCAACTTATTTTGTTAGCTGGACTAAAACTTACTTTGTTAGCTGGACTAGAACTTACTTTTTTAGCTGGACTACAACTTGTTTTGTTAGCTGGACACAACTTTTTTTTAGCTGGACTGCAACTTATTTTGTTAGCTGGACTACAACTTTTTTTGCAAGCTGAACGACAACTTTTATTGTTAACTTGATAACTTTTTTGTTAGCTGGACTACAACTTATTTTGTTAGCTGAACTACACCTTTCTTGTTAGCTGGACTACAACTCATTATTCTAACATGACTACAACTCATTATTTTAGCTGGACTACAACTGATTTTCTTAGCTGGACTACAGCTTTGTTGTTAGCTGGACTACAACTTTATTAGCTGGAATACAACTTATTTTGTTAGCTGGACTAAAACTTACTTTGTTAGCTGGACTAGAACTTACTTTTTTAGCTGGACTACAACTTGTTTTGTTAGCTTGACTACAACTTTTTTCGTTAGCTGGACTACAAATTATGTTGATAGCTGGACTACAACTTACTTTTTTAGCTGGACTACAACTTGTTTTGTTAGCTGGACTACAACTTTTTTCGTTAGCTGGACTACAAATTATGTTGATAGCTGGACTACAACTTATTTTGTTTGCTGGACTACATCTTTTTTTGTTAGCTTGACTACAACTTTTTTTGTTAGCTATACTACAAAATATTTTGTTAGCTGGACTACAACTTTTATTGTTAGCTGGACTACAGATTATTTTGTTAGCTAAACTACACCTTTCTTGTTAGCTGGACTACAACTCATTATTTTAACATGACTACAACTGATTTTGTTAGCTGGACTATAACTTATTTTGTTAGCTGGACTACAAATTATGTTGATAGCTGGACTACAACTTATTTTGTTTGCTGGACTACATCTTTTTTTGTTAGCTTGACTACAACTTTTTTTGTTAGCTATACTACAAAATATTTTGTTAGCTGGACTACAACTTTTATTGTTAGCTGGACTACAGATTATTTTGTTAGCTAAACTACACCTTTCTTGTTAGCTGGACTACAACTCATTATTTTAACATGACTACAACTGATTTTGTTAGCTGGACTACAACTTTTTTCGTTAGCTGGACTACAAATTATGTTGATAGCTGGACTACAACTTATTTTGTTTGCTGGACTACAACTTTTTTTGCAAGCTGAACGACAACTTTTATTGTTAACTTGATAACTTTTTTGTTAGCTGGACTACAGATTATTTTGTTAGCTGAACTACACCTTTCTTGTTAGCTGGACTACAACTCATTATTCTAACATGACTACAACTCATTATTTTAGCTGGACTACAACTGATTTTCTTAGCTGGACTACAGCTTTGTTGTTAGCTGGACTACAACTTTATTAGCTGGAATACAACTTATTTTGTTAGCTGGACTACAAATTATGTTGATAGCTGGACTACAACTTATTTTGTTTGCTGGACTACATCTTTTTTTGTTAGCTTGACTACAACTGTTTTTTAGCTGGACTGCAACTTATTTTGTTAGCTGGACTAAAACTTACTTTGTTAGCTGGACTAGAACTTGTTTTGTTAGCTGGACTACAACTTTTTTCGTTAGCTGGACTACAAATTATGTTGATAGCTGGACTACAACTTATTTTGTTTGCTGGACTACATCTTTTTTTGTTAGCTTGACTACAACTTTTTTTTAGCTGGACTGCAACTTATTTTGTTAGCTGGACTAAAACTTACTTTGTTAGCTGGACTAGAACTTACTTTTTTAGCTGGACTACAACTTGTTTTGTTAGCTGGACACAACTTTTTTTTAGCTGGACTGCAACTTGTTTTGTTAGCTGGACTACAACTTTTTTTGCAAGCTGAACGACAACTTTTATTGTTAACTTGATAACTTTTTTGTTAGCTGGACTACAACTTATTTTGTTAGCTGAACTACACCTTTCTTGTTAGCTGGACTACAACTCATTATTCTAACATGACTACAACTCATTATTTTAGCTGGACTACAACTGATTTTCTTAGCTGGACTACAGCTTTGTTGTTAGCTGGACTACAACTTTATTAGCTGGAATACAACTTATTTTGTTAGCTGGACTAAAACTTACTTTGTTAGCTGGACTAGAACTTACTTTTTTAGCTGGACTACAACTTGTTTTGTTAGCTGGACTACAACTTTTTTCGTTAGCTGGACTACAAATTATGTTGATAGCTGGACTACAACTTATTTTGTTTGCTGGACTACATCTTTTTTTGTTAGCTTGACTACAACTTTTTTTTAGCTGGACTGCAACTTATTTTGTTAGCTGGACTACAACTTTTTTTGTAAGCTGAACGACAACTTTTATTGTTAACTTGATAACTTTTTTGTTAGCTGGACTACAGATTATTTTGTTAGCTAAACTACACCTTTCTTGTTAGCTGGACTACAACTCATTATTTTAACATGACTACAACTGATTTTATTAGCTGGACTACAACTTTGTTAATTGGACTACAACTCATTATTTTAGCTGGACTACAACTGACTTTCTTAGCTGGACTACAACTTTGTTAGCTGGACTACAGCTTTGTTGTTAGCTGGACTACAACTTTATTAGCTGGAATACAACTTATTTTGTTAGCTGGACTAAAACTTACTTTGTTAGCTGGACTAGAACTTACTTTTTTAGCTGGACTACAACTTGTTTTGTTAGCTGGACTACAACTTTTTTCGTTAGCTGGACTACAAATTATGTTGATAGCTGGACTACAACTTATTTTGTTTGCTGGACTACATCTCTTTTTGTTAGCTTGACTACAACTTTTTTTAGCTGGACTGCAACTTATTTTGTTAGCTGGACTAAAAATTACTTTGTTAGCTGGACTAGAACTTACTTTTTTAGCTGGACTACAACTTGTTTTGTTAGCTGGACTACAACTTTTTTCGTTAGCTGGACTACAAATTATGTTGATAGCTGGACTACAACTTATTTTGTTTGCTGGACTACATCTTTTTTTGTTAGCTTGACTACAACTTTTTTTGTTAGCTATACTACAAAATATTTTGTTAGCTGGACTACAACTTTTATTGTTAGCTGGACTACAGATTATTTTGTTAGCTAAACTACACCTTTCTTGTTAGCTGGACTACAACTCATTATTTTAACATGACTACAACTGATTTTGTTAGCTGGACTACAACTTATTTTGTTAGCTGGACTACAACTTTGTTATCTGGACTACAGCTTTGTTGTTAGCTGGACTACAACTTTATTAGCTGGAATACAACATATTTTGTTAGCTGGACTAAAACTTACTTTGTTAGCTGGACTAGAACTTACTTTTTTAGCTGGACTACAACTTGTTTTATTAGCTGGACTACAACTTTTTTCGTTAGCTGGACTACAAATTATGTTGATAGCTGGACTACAACTTATTTTGTTTGCTGGACTACAACTTTTTTTGCAAGCTGAACGACAACTTTTATTGTTAACTTGATAACTTTTTTGTTAGCTGGACTACAGATTATTTTGTTAGCTGAACTACACCTTTCTTGTTAGCTGGACTACAACTCATTATTCTAACATGACTACAACTCATTATTTTAGCTGGACTACAACTGATTTTCTTAGCTGGACTACAGCTTTGTTGTTAGCTGGACTACAACTTTATTAGCTGGAATACAACTTATTTTGTTAGCTGGACTACAAATTATGTTGATAGCTGGACTACAACTTATTTTGTTTGCTGGACTACATCTTTTTTTGTTAGCTTGACTACAACTTTTTTTTAGCTGGACTGCAACTTATTTTGTTAGCTGGACTAAAACTTACTTTGTTAGCTGGACTAGAACTTGTTTTGTTAGCTGGACTACAACTTTTTTCGTTAGCTGGACTACAAATTATGTTGATAGCTGGACTACAACTTATTTTGTTTGCTGGACTACATCTTTTTTTGTTAGCTTGACTACAACTTTTTTTTAGCTGGACTGCAACTTATTTTGTTAGCTGGACTAAAACTTACTTTGTTAGCTGGACTAGAACTTACTTTTTTAGCTGGACTACAACTTGTTTTGTTAGCTGGACACAACTTTTTTTTAGCTGGACTGCAACTTATTTTGTTAGCTGGACTACAACTTTTTTTGCAAGCTGAACGACAACTTTTATTGTTAACTTGATAACTTTTTTGTTAGCTGGACTACAACTTATTTTGTTAGCTGAACTACACCTTTCTTGTTAGCTGGACTACAACTCATTATTCTAACATGACTACAACTCATTATTTTAGCTGGACTACAACTGATTTTCTTAGCTGGACTACAGCTTTGTTGTTAGCTGGACTACAACTTTATTAGCTGGAATACAACTTATTTTGTTAGCTGGACTAAAATTTACTTTGTTAGCTGGACTAGAACTTACTTTTTTAGCTGGACTACAACTTGTTTTGTTAGCTTGACTACAACTTTTTTCGTTAGCTGGACTACAAATTATGTTGATAGCTGGACTACAACTTACTTTTTTAGCTGGACTACAACTTGTTTTGTTAGCTGGACTACAACTTTTTTCGTTAGCTGGACTACAAATTATGTTGATAGCTGGACTACAACTTATTTTGTTTGCTGGACTACATCTTTTTTTGTTAGCTTGACTACAACTTTTTTTGTTAGCTATACTACAAAATATTTTGTTAGCTGGACTACAACTTTTATTGTTAGCTGGACTACAGATTATTTTGTTAGCTAAACTACACCTTTCTTGTTAGCTGGACTACAACTCATTATTTTAACATGACTACAACTGATTTTGTTAGCTGGACTATAACTTATTTTGTTAGCTGGACTACAAATTATGTTGATAGCTGGACTACAACTTATTTTGTTTGCTGGACTACATCTTTTTTTGTTAGCTTGACTACAACTTTTTTTGTTAGCTATACTACAAAATATTTTGTTAGCTGGACTACAACTTTTATTGTTAGCTGGACTACAGATTATTTTGTTAGCTAAACTACACCTTTCTTGTTAGCTGGACTACAACTCATTATTTTAACATGACTACAACTGATTTTGTTAGCTGGACTACAACTTTTTTCGTTAGCTGGACTACAAATTATGTTGATAGCTGGACTACAACTTATTTTGTTTGCTGGACTACAACTTTTTTTGCAAGCTGAACGACAACTTTTATTGTTAACTTGATAACTTTTTTGTTAGCTTGACTACAGATTATTTTGTTAGCTGAACTACACCTTTCTTGTTAGCTGGACTACAACTCATTATTCTAACATGACTACAACTCATTATTTTAGCTGGACTACAACTGATTTTCTTAGCTGGACTACAGCTTTGTTGTTAGCTGGACTACAACTTTATTAGCTGGAATACAACTTATTTTGTTAGCTGGACTACAAATTATGTTGATAGCTGGACTACAACTTATTTTGTTTGCTGGACTACATCTTTTTTTGTTAGCTTGACTACAACTGTTTTTTAGCTGGACTGCAACTTATTTTGTTAGCTGGACTAAAACTTACTTTGTTAGCTGGACTAGAACTTGTTTTGTTAGCTGGACTACAACTTTTTTCGTTAGCTGGACTACAAATTATGTTGATAGCTGGACTACAACTTATTTTGTTTGCTGGACTACATCTTTTTTTGTTAGCTTGACTACAACTTTTTTTTAGCTGGACTGCAACTTATTTTGTTAGCTGGACTAAAACTTACTTTGTTAGCTGGACTAGAACTTACTTTTTTAGCTGGACTACAACTTGTTTTGTTAGCTGGACACAACTTTTTTTTAGCTGGACTGCAACTTGTTTTGTTAGCTGGACTACAACTTTTTTTGCAAGCTGAACGACAACTTTTATTGTTAACTTGATAACTTTTTTGTTAGCTGGACTACAACTTATTTTGTTAGCTGAACTACACCTTTCTTGTTAGCTGGACTACAACTCATTATTCTAACATGACTACAACTCATTATTTTAGCTGGACTACAACTGATTTTCTTAGCTGGACTACAGCTTTGTTGTTAGCTGGACTACAACTTTATTAGCTGGAATACAACTTATTTTGTTAGCTGGACTAAAACTTACTTTGTTAGCTGGACTAGAACTTACTTTTTTAGCTGGACTACAACTTGTTTTGTTAGCTGGACTACAACTTTTTTCGTTAGCTGGACTACAAATTATGTTGATAGCTGGACTACAACTTATTTTGTTTGCTGGACTACATCTTTTTTTGTTAGCTTGACTACAACTTTTTTTTAGCTGGACTGCAACTTATTTTGTTAGCTGGACTACAACTTTTTTTGTAAGCTGAACGACAACTTTTATTGTTAACTTGATAACTTTTTTGTTAGCTGGACTACAGATTATTTTGTTAGCTAAACTACACCTTTCTTGTTAGCTGGACTACAACTCATTATTTTAACATGACTACAACTGATTTTATTAGCTGGACTACAACTTTGTTAATTGGACTACAACTCATTATTTTAGCTGGACTACAACTGACTTTCTTAGCTGGACTACAACTTTGTTAGCTGGACTACAGCTTTGTTGTTAGCTGGACTACAACTTTATTAGCTGGAATACAACTTATTTTGTTAGCTGGACTAAAACTTACTTTGTTAGCTGGACTAGAACTTACTTTTTTAGCTGGACTACAACTTGTTTTGTTAGCTGGACTACAACTTTTTTCGTTAGCTGGACTACAAATTATGTTGATAGCTGGACTACAACTTATTTTGTTTGCTGGACTACATCTCTTTTTGTTAGCTTGACTACAACTTTTTTTAGCTGGACTGCAACTTATTTTGTTAGCTGGACTAAAAATTACTTTGTTAGCTGGACTAGAACTTACTTTTTTAGCTGGACTACAACTTGTTTTGTTAGCTGGACTACAACTTTTTTCGTTAGCTGGACTACAAATTATGTTGATAGCTGGACTACAACTTATTTTGTTTGCTGGACTACATCTTTTTTTGTTAGCTTGACTACAACTTTTTTTGTTAGCTATACTACAAAATATTTTGTTAGCTGGACTACAACTTTTGTTGTTAGCTGGACTACAGATTATTTTGTTAGCTAAACTACACCTTTCTTGTTAGCTGGACTACAACTCATTATTTTAACATGACTACAACTGATTTTGTTAGCTGGACTACAACTTATTTTGTTAGCTGGACTACAACTTTGTTATCTGGACTACAGCTTTGTTGTTAGCTGGACTACAACTTTATTAGCTGGAATACAACATATTTTGTTAGCTGGACTAAAACTTACTTTGTTAGCTGGACTAGAACTTACTTTTTTAGCTGGACTACAACTTGTTTTATTAGCTGGACTACAACTTTTTTCGTTAGCTGGACTACAAATTATGTTGATAGCTGGACTACAACTTATTTTGTTTGCTGGACTACAACTTTTTTTGCAAGCTGAACGACAACTTTTATTGTTAACTTGATAACTTTTTTGTTAGCTGGACTACAGATTATTTTGTTAGCTGAACTACACCTTTCTTGTTAGCTGGACTACAACTCATTATTCTAACATGACTACAACTCATTATTTTAGCTGGACTACAACTGATTTTCTTAGCTGGACTACAGCTTTGTTGTTAGCTGGACTACAACTTTATTAGCTGGAATACAACTTATTTTGTTAGCTGGACTACAAATTATGTTGATAGCTGGACTACAACTTATTTTGTTTGCTGGACTACATCTTTTTTTGTTAGCTTGACTACAACTTTTTTTTAGCTGGACTGCAACTTATTTTGTTAGCTGGACTAAAACTTACTTTGTTAGCTGGACTAGAACTTGTTTTGTTAGCTGGACTACAACTTTTTTCGTTAGCTGGACTACAAATTATGTTGATAGCTGGACTACAACTTATTTTGTTTGCTGGACTACATCTTTTTTTGTTAGCTTGACTACAACTTTTTTTTAGCTGGACTGCAACTTATTTTGTTAGCTGGACTAAAACTTACTTTGTTAGCTGGACTAGAACTTACTTTTTTAGCTGGACTACAACTTGTTTTGTTAGCTGGACACAACTTTTTTTTAGCTGGACTGCAACTTATTTTGTTAGCTGGACTACAACTTTTTTTGCAAGCTGAACGACAACTTTTATTGTTAACTTGATAACTTTTTTGTTAGCTGGACTACAACTTATTTTGTTAGCTGAACTACACCTTTCTTGTTAGCTGGACTACAACTCATTATTCTAACATGACTACAACTCATTATTTTAGCTGGACTACAACTGATTTTCTTAGCTGGACTACAGCTTTGTTGTTAGCTGGACTACAACTTTATTAGCTGGAATACAACTTATTTTGTTAGCTGGACTAAAACTTACTTTGTTAGCTGGACTAGAACTTACTTTTTTAGCTGGACTACAACTTGTTTTGTTAGCTTGACTACAACTTTTTTCGTTAGCTGGACTACAAATTATGTTGATAGCTGGACTACAACTTACTTTTTTAGCTGGACTACAACTTGTTTTGTTAGCTGGACTACAACTTTTTTCGTTAGCTGGACTACAAATTATGTTGATAGCTGGACTACAACTTATTTTGTTTGCTGGACTACATCTTTTTTTGTTAGCTTGACTACAACTTTTTTTGTTAGCTATACTACAAAATATTTTGTTAGCTGGACTACAACTTTTATTGTTAGCTGGACTACAGATTATTTTGTTAGCTAAACTACACCTTTCTTGTTAGCTGGACTACAACTCATTATTTTAACATGACTACAACTGATTTTGTTAGCTGGACTATAACTTATTTTGTTAGCTGGACTACAACTTTGTTATCTGGACTACAGCTTTGTTGTTAGCTGGACTACAACTTTATTAGCTAGAATACAACATATTTTGTTAGCTGGACTAAAACTTACTTTGTTAGCTGGACTAGAACTTACTTTTTTAGCTGGACTACAACTTGTTTTATTAGCTGGACTACAACTTTTTTCGTTAGCTGGACTACATCTTTTTTTGTTAGCTTGACTACAACTTTTTTTTAGCTGGACTGCAACTTATTTTGTTAGCTGGACTACAACTTTTTTTGCAAGCTGAACGACAACTTTTATTGTTAACTTGATAACTTTTTTGTTAGCTGGACTACAGATTATTTTGTTAGCTGAACTACACCTTTCTTCTTAGCTGGACTACAACTCATTATTCTAACATGACTACAACTCATTATTTTAGCTGGACTACAACTGATTTTCTTAGCTGGACTACAGCTTTGTTGTTAGCTGGACTACAACTTTATTAGCTGGAATACAACTTATTTTGTTAGCTGGACTAAAACTTACTTTGTTAGCTGGACTAGAACTTACTTTTTTAGCTGGACTACAACTTGTTTTGTTAGCTGGACTACAACTTTTTTCGTTAGCTGGACTACAAATTATGTTGATAGCTGGACTACAACTTATTTTGTTTGCTGGACTACATCTTTTTTTGTTAGCTTGACTACAACTTTTTTTTAGCTGGACTGCAACTTATTTTGTTAGCTGGACTACAACTTTTTTTGCAAGCTGAACGACAACTTTTATTGTTAACTTGATAACTTTTTTGTTAGCTGGACTACAGATTATTTTGTTAGCTGAACTACACCTTTCTTGTTAGCTGGACTACAACTCATTATTCTAACATGACTACAACTCATTATTTTAGCTGGACTACAACTGATTTTCTTAGCTGGACTACAGCTTTGTTGTTAGCTGGACTACAACTTTATTAGCTGGAATACAACTTATTTTGTTAGCTGTACTAAAACTTACTTTGTTAGCTGGACTAGAACTTACTTTTTTAGCTGGACTACAACTTGTTTTGTTAGCTGGACTACAACTTTTTTCGTTAGCTGGACTACAAATTATGTTGATAGCTGGACTACAACTTGTTTTGTTTGCTGGACTACATCTTTTTTTGTTAGCTTGACTACAACTTTTTTTTAGCTGGACTGCAACTTATTTTGTTAGCTGGACTAAAACTTACTTTGTTAGCTGGACAAGAACTTACTTTTTTAGCTGGACTACAACTTGTTTTGTTAGCTGGACTACAGCTTTTTTCGTTAGCTGGACTACAAATTATGTTGATAGCTGGACTACAACTTATTTTGTTTGCTGGACTACATCTTTTTTTGTTAGCTTGACTACAACTTTTTTTTAGCTGGACTGCAACTTATTTTGTTAGCTGGACTACAACTTTTTTTGCAAGCTGAACGACAACTTTTATTGTTAACTTGATAACTTTTTTGTTAGCTGGACTACAGATTATTTTATTAGCTGAACTACACCTTTCTTGTTAGCTGGACTACAACTCATTATTCTAACATGACTACAACTCATTATTTTAGCTGGACTACAACTGATTTTCTTAGCTGGACTACAGCTTTGTTGTTAGCTGGACTACAACTTTATTAGCTGTAATACAACTTATTTTGTTAGCTGGACTAAAACTTACTTTGTTAGCTGGACTAGAACTTACTTTTTTAGCTGGACTACAACTTGTTTTGTTAGCTGGACTACAACTTTTTTCGTTAGCTGGACTACAAATTATGTTGATAGCTGGACTACAACTTATTTTGTTTGCTGGACTACAACTTTTTTGCAAGCTGAACGACAACTTTTATTGTTAACTTGATAACTTTTTTGTTAGCTGGACTACAGATTATTTTGTTAGCTGAACTACACCTTTCTTGTTAGCTGGACTACAACTCATTATTCTAACATGACTACAACTGATTTTGTTAGCTGGACTACAACTTTGTTAATTGGACTACAACTCATTATTTTAGCTGGACTACAACTGATTTTCTTAGCTGGACTACAACTGATTTTCTTAGCTGGACTACAGCTTTGTTGTTAGCTGGACTACAACTTATTTTGTTGGCTGCATTACAACTTTTTTGTTAGCTATACTACAAAATATTTTGTTAGCTGGACTACAACTTTTATTGTTAGCTGGACTACAGATTATTTTGTTAGCTAAACTACACCTTTCTTGTTAGCTGGACTACAACTCATTATTTTAACATGACTACAACTGATTTTGTTAGCTGGACTACAACTTATTTTGTTAGCTGGACTACAACTTTGTTATCTGGACTACAGCTTTGTTGTTAGCTGGACTACAACTTTATTAGCTGGAATACAACATATTTTGTTAGCTGGACTAAAACTTACTTTGTTAGCTGGACTAGAACTTACTTTTTTAGCTGGACTACAACTTGTTTTGTTAGCTGGACTACAACTTTTTTCGTTAGCTGGACTAAACATTATGTTGATAGCTGGACTACAACTTTATTTTGTTTGCTGGACTACAACTTTTTTGCAACCTGAACGACAACTTTTATTATTAACTTGATAACTTTTTTGTTAGCTGGACTACAACTTATTTTGTTAGCTATACTTCAAAATATTTTGTTAGCTGGACAACAATTTATTTTGTTAGCTGGACTACATCTCTTTTTGTTAGCTTGACTACAACTTTTTTTTAGCTGGACTGCAACTTATTTTGTTAGCTGGACTACAACTTTTTTTGCAAGCTGAACGACAACTTTTATTGTTAACTTGATAACTTTTTTGTTAGCTGGACTACAGATTATTTTGTTAGCTGAACTACACCTTTCTTGTTAGCTGGACTACAACTCATTATTCTAACATGACTACAACTCATTATTTTAGCTGGACTACAACTGATTTTCTTAGCTGGACTACAGCTTTGTTGTTAGCTGGACTACAACTTTATTAGCTGTAATACAACTTATTTTGTTAGCTGGACTAAAACTTACTTTGTTAGCTGGACTAGAACTTACTTTTTTAGCTGGACTACAACTTGTTTTGTTAGCTGGACTACAACTTTTTTCGTTAGCTGGACTACAAATTATGTTGATAGCTGGACTACAACTTATTTTGTTTGCTGGACTACAACTTTTTTGCAAGCTGAACGACAACTTTTATTGTTAACTTGATAACTTTTTTGTTAGCTGGACTACAGATTATTTTGTTAGCTGAACTACACCTTTCTTGTTAGCTGGACTACAACTCATTATTCTAACATGACTACAACTGATTTTGTTAGCTGGACTACAACTTTGTTAATTGGACTACAACTCATTATTTTAGCTGGACTACAACTGATTTTCTTAGCTGGACTACAACTGATTTTCTTAGCTGGACTACAGCTTTGTTGTTAGCTGGACTACAACTTATTTTGTTGGCTGCATTACAACTTTTTTGTTAGCTATACTACAAAATATTTTGTTAGCTGGACTACAACTTTTATTGTTAGCTGGACTACAGATTATTTTGTTAGCTAAACTACACCTTTCTTGTTAGCTGGACTACAACTCATTATTTTAACATGACTACAACTGATTTTGTTAGCTGGACTACAACTTATTTTGTTAGCTGGACTACAACTTTGTTATCTGGACTACAGCTTTGTTGTTAGCTGGACTACAACTTTATTAGCTGGAATACAACATATTTTGTTAGCTGGACTAAAACTTACTTTGTTAGCTGGACTAGAACTTACTTTTTTAGCTGGACTACAACTTGTTTTGTTAGCTGGACTACAACTTTTTTCGTTAGCTGGACTAAAAATTATGTTGATAGCTGGAATACAACTTTATTTTGTTTGCTGGACTACAACTTTTTTGCAACCTGAACGACAACTTTTATTATTAACTTGATAACTTTTTTGTTAGCTGGACTACAACTTATTTTGTTAGCTATACTTCAAAATATTTTGTTAGTTGGACAACAATTTATTTTGTTAGCTGGACTACATCTCTTTTTGTTAGCTTGACTACAACTTTTTTTTAGCTGGACTGCAACTTATTTTGTTAGCTGGACTAAAACTTACTTTGTTAGCTGGACTAGAACTTACTTTTTTAGCTGGACTACAACTTGTTTTGTTAGCTGGACTACAACTTTTTTCGTTAGCTGGACTACAAATTATGTTGATAGCTGGACTACAACTTATTTTGTTTGCTGGACTACATCTTTTTTTGTTAGCTTGACTACAGATTATTTTGTTAGCTGAACTACACCTTTCTTGTTAGCTGGACTACAACTCATTATTCTAACATGACTACAACTGATTTTGTTAGCTGGACTACAACTTTTTTAATTGGACTACAACTCATTATTTTAGCTGGACTACAACTGATTTTCTTAGCTGGACTACAGCTTTGTTGTTAGCTGGACTACAACTTTATTAGCTGGAATACAACTTATTTTGTTAGCTGGACTAAAACTTACTTTGTTAGCTGGACTAGAACTTACTTTTTTAGCTGGACTACAACTTGTTTTGTTAGCTGGACTACAACTTTTTTCGTTAGCTGGACTACAAATTATGTTGATAGCTGGACTACAACTTATTTTGTTTGCTGGACTACATCTCTTTTTGTTAGCTTGACTACAACTTTTTTTAGCTGGACTGCAACTTATTTTGTTAGCTGGACTAAAAATTACTTTGTTAGCTGGACTAGAACTTACTTTTTTAGCTGGACTACAACTTGTTTTGTTAGCTGGACTACAACTTTTTTCGTTAGCTGGACTACAAATTATGTTGATAGCTGGACTACAACTTATTTTGTTTGCTGGACTACATCTTTTTTTGTTAGCTTGACTACAACTTTTTTTGTTAGCTATACTACAAAATATTTTGTTAGCTGGACTACAACTTTTATTGTTAGCTGGACTACAGATTATTTTGTTAGCTAAACTACACCTTTCTTGTTAGCTGGACTACAACTCATTATTTTAACATGACTACAACTGATTTTGTTAGCTGGACTACAACTTATTTTGTTAGCTGGACTACAACTTTGTTATCTGGACTACAGCTTTGTTGTTAGCTGGACTACAACTTTATTAGCTGGAATACAACATATTTTGTTAGCTGGACTAAAACTTACTTTGTTAGCTGGACTAGAACTTACTTTTTTAGCTGGACTACAACTTGTTTTATTAGCTGGACTACAACTTTTTTCGTTAGCTGGACTACAAATTATGTTGATAGCTGGACTACAACTTATTTTGTTTGCTGGACTACAACTTTTTTTGCAAGCTGAACGACAACTTTTATTGTTAACTTGATAACTTTTTTGTTAGCTGGACTACAGATTATTTTGTTAGCTGAACTACACCTTTCTTGTTAGCTGGACTACAACTCATTATTCTAACATGACTACAACTGATTTTGTTAGCTGGACTACAACTTTGTTAATTGGACTACAACTCATTATTTTAGCTGGACTACAACTGATTTTCTTAGCTGGACTACAACTGATTTTCTTAGCTGGACTACAGCTTTGTTGTTAGCTGGACTACAACTTATTTTGTTGGCTGCATTACAACTTTTTTGTTAGCTATACTACAAAATATTTTGTTAGCTGGACTACAACTTTTATTGTTAGCTGGACTACAGATTATTTTGTTAGCTAAACTACACCTTTCTTGTTAGCTGGACTACAACTCATTATTTTAACATGACTACAACTGATTTTGTTAGCTGGACTACAACTTATTTTGTTAGCTGGACTACAACTTTGTTATCTGGACTACAGCTTTGTTGTTAGCTGGACTACAACTTTATTAGCTGGAATACAACATATTTTGTTAGCTGGACTAAAACTTACTTTGTTAGCTGGACTAGAACTTACTTTTTTAGCTGGACTACAACTTGTTTTGTTAGCTGGACTACAACTTTTTTCGTTAGCTGGACTAAAAATTATGTTGATAGCTGGAATACAACTTTATTTTGTTTGCTGGACTACAACTTTTTTGCAACCTGAACGACAACTTTTATTATTAACTTGATAACTTTTTTGTTAGCTGGACTACAACTTATTTTGTTAGCTATACTTCAAAATATTTTGTTAGTTGGACAACAATTTATTTTGTTAGCTGGACTACATCTCTTTTTGTTAGCTTGACTACAACTTTTTTTTAGCTGGACTGCAACTTATTTTGTTAGCTGGACTAAAACTTACTTTGTTAGCTGGACTAGAACTTACTTTTTTAGCTGGACTACAACTTGTTTTGTTAGCTGGACTACAACTTTTTTCGTTAGCTGGACTACAAATTATGTTGATAGCTGGACTACAACTTATTTTGTTTGCTGGACTACATCTTTTTTTGTTAGCTTGACTACAGATTATTTTGTTAGCTGAACTACACCTTTCTTGTTAGCTGGACTACAACTCATTATTCTAACATGACTACAACTGATTTTGTTAGCTGGACTACAACTTTTTTAATTGGACTACAACTCATTATTTTAGCTGGACTACAACTGATTTTCTTAGCTGGACTACAGCTTTGTTGTTAGCTGGACTACAACTTTATTAGCTGGAATACAACTTATTTTGTTAGCTGGACTAAAACTTACTTTGTTAGCTGGACTAGAACTTACTTTTTTAGCTGGACTACAACTTGTTTTGTTAGCTGGACTACAACTTTTTTCGTTAGCTGGACTACAAATTATGTTGATAGCTGGACTACAACTTATTTTGTTTGCTGGACTACATCTCTTTTTGTTAGCTTGACTACAACTTTTTTTAGCTGGACTGCAACTTATTTTGTTAGCTGGACTAAAAATTACTTTGTTAGCTGGACTAGAACTTACTTTTTTAGCTGGACTACAACTTGTTTTGTTAGCTGGACTACAACTTTTTTCGTTAGCTGGACTACAAATTATGTTGATAGCTGGACTACAACTTATTTTGTTTGCTGGACTACATCTTTTTTTGTTAGCTTGACTACAACTTTTTTTGTTAGCTATACTACAAAATATTTTGTTAGCTGGACTACAACTTTTATTGTTAGCTGGACTACAGATTATTTTGTTAGCTAAACTACACCTTTCTTGTTAGCTGGACTACAACTCATTATTTTAACATGACTACAACTGATTTTGTTAGCTGGACTACAACTTATTTTGTTAGCTGGACTACAACTTTGTTATCTGGACTACAGCTTTGTTGTTAGCTGGACTACAACTTTATTAGCTGGAATACAACATATTTTGTTAGCTGGACTAAAACTTACTTTGTTAGCTGGACTAGAACTTACTTTTTTAGCTGGACTACAACTTGTTTTATTAGCTGGACTACAACTTTTTTCGTTAGCTGGACTACAAATTATGTTGATAGCTGGACTACAACTTATTTTGTTTGCTGGACTACAACTTTTTTTGCAAGCTGAACGACAACTTTTATTGTTAACTTGATAACTTTTTTGTTAGCTGGACTACAGATTATTTTGTTAGCTGAACTACACCTTTCTTGTTAGCTGGACTACAACTCATTATTCTAACATGACTACAACTCATTATTTTAGCTGGACTACAACTGATTTTCTTAGCTGGACTACAGCTTTGTTGTTAGCTGGACTACAACTTTATTAGCTGGAATACAACTTATTTTGTTAGCTGGACTACAAATTATGTTGATAGCTGGACTACAACTTATTTTGTTAGCTTGACTACAACTTTTTTTAGCTGGACTGCAACTTATTTTGTTAGCTGGACTAAAAATTACTTTGTTAGCTGGACTAGAACTTACTTTTTTAGCTGGACTACAACTTGTTTTGTTAGCTGGACTACAACTTTTTTCGTTAGCTGGACTACAAATTATGTTGATAGCTGGACTACAACTTATTTTGTTTGCTGGACTACATCTTTTTTTGTTAGCTTGACTACAACTTTTTTTGTTAGCTATACTACAAAATATTTTGTTAGCTGGACTACAACTTTTATTGTTAGCTGGACTACAGATTATTTTGTTAGCTAAACTACACCTTTCTTGTTAGCTGGACTACAACTCATTATTTTAACATGACTACAACTGATTTTGTTAGCTGGACTACAACTTATTTTGTTAGCTGGACTACAACTTTGTTATCTGGACTACAGCTTTGTTGTTAGCTGGACTACAACTTTATTAGCTGGAATACAACATATTTTGTTAGCTGGACTAAAACTTACTTTGTTAGCTGGACTAGAACTTACTTTTTTAGCTGGACTACAACTTGTTTTATTAGCTGGACTACAACTTTTTTCGTTAGCTGGACTACAAATTATGTTGATAGCTGGACTACAACTTATTTTGTTTGCTGGACTACAACTTTTTTTGCAAGCTGAACGACAACTTTTATTGTTAACTTGATAACTTTTTTGTTAGCTGGACTACAGATTATTTTGTTAGCTGAACTACACCTTTCTTGTTAGCTGGACTACAACTCATTATTCTAACATGACTACAACTCATTATTTTAGCTGGACTACAACTGATTTTCTTAGCTGGACTACAGCTTTGTTGTTAGCTGGACTACAACTTTATTAGCTGGAATACAACTTATTTTGTTAGCTGGACTACAAATTATGTTGATAGCTGGACTACAACTTATTTTGTTTGCTGGACTACATCTTTTTTTGTTAGCTTGACTACAACTTTTTTTTAGCTGGACTGCAACTTATTTTGTTAGCTGGACTAAAACTTACTTTGTTAGCTGGACTAGAACTTGTTTTGTTAGCTGGACTACAACTTTTTTCGTTAGCTGGACTACAAATTATGTTGATAGCTGGACTACAACTTATTTTGTTTGCTGGACTACATCTTTTTTTGTTAGCTTGACTACAACTTTTTTTTAGCTGGACTGCAACTTATTTTGTTAGCTGGACTAAAACTTACTTTGTTAGCTGGACTAGAACTTACTTTTTTAGCTGGACTACAACTTGTTTTGTTAGCTGGACACAACTTTTTTTTAGCTGGACTGCAACTTATTTTGTTAGCTGGACTACAACTTTTTTTGCAAGCTGAACGACAACTTTTATTGTTAACTTGATAACTTTTTTGTTAGCTGGACTACAACTTATTTTGTTAGCTGAACTACACCTTTCTTGTTAGCTGGACTACAACTCATTATTCTAACATGACTACAACTCATTATTTTAGCTGGACTACAACTGATTTTCTTAGCTGGACTACAACTTTGTTAATTGGACTACAACTCATTATTTTTAGCTGGACTACAACTGATTTTCTTAGCTGGACTACAGCTTTGTTGTTAGCTGGACTACAACTTTATTAGCTGGAATACAACTTATTTTGTTAGCTGGACTAAAACTTACTTTGTTAGCTGGACTAGAACTTACTTTTTTAGCTGGACTACAACTTGTTTTGTTAGCTTGACTACAACTTTTTTCGTTAGCTGGACTACAAATTATGTTGATAGCTGGACTACAACTTACTTTTTTAGCTGGACTACAACTTGTTTTGTTAGCTGGACTACAACTTTTTTCGTTAGCTGGACTACAAATTATGTCGATAGCTGGACTACAACTTATTTTGTTTGCTGGACTACATCTTTTTTTGTTAGCTTGACTACAACTTTTTTTGTTAGCTATACTACAAAATATTTTGTTAGCTGGACTACAACTTTTATTGTTAGCTGGACTACAGATTATTTTGTTAGCTAAACTACACCTTTCTTGTTAGCTGGACTACAACTCATTATTTTAACATGACTACAACTGATTTTGTTAGCTGGACTACAACTTATTTTGTTAGCTGGACTACAACTTTGTTATCTGGACTACAGCTTTGTTGTTAGCTGGACTACAACTTTATTAGCTGGAATACAACATATTTTGTTAGCTGGACTAAAACTTATTTTGTTAGCTGGACTAGAACTTACTTTTTTAGCTGGACTACAACTTGTTTTATTAGCTGGACTACAACTTTTTTCGTTAGCTGGACTACAAATTATGTTGATAGCTGGACTACAACTTATTTTGTTTGCTGGACTACATCTTTTTTTGTTAGCTTGACTACAACTTTGTTATCTGGACTACAGCTTTGTTGTTAGCTGGACTACAACTTTATTAGCTGGAATACAACATATTTTGTTAGCTGGACTAAAACTTACTTTGTTAGCTGGACTAGAACTTACTTTTTTAGCTGGACTACAACTTGTTTTATTAGCTGGACTACAACTTTTTTCGTTAGCTGGACTACAAATTATGTTGATAGCTGGACTACAACTTATTTTGTTTGCTGGACTACAACTTTTTTTGCAAGCTGAACGACAACTTTTATTGTTAACTTGATAACTTTTTTGTTAGCTGGACTACAGATTATTTTGTTAGCTGAACTACACCTTTCTTGTTAGCTGGACTACAACTCATTATTCTAACATGACTACAACTCATTATTTTAGCTGGACTACAACTGATTTTCTTAGCTGGACTACAGCTTTGTTGTTAGCTGGACTACAACTTTATTAGCTGGAATACAACTTATTTTGTTAGCTGGACTACAAATTATGTTGATAGCTGGACTACAACTTATTTTGTTTGCTGGACTACATCTTTTTTTGTTAGCTTGACTACAACTTTTTTTTAGCTGGACTGCAACTTATTTGGTTAGCTGGACTAAAACTTACTTTGTTAGCTGGACTAGAACTTGTTTTGTTAGCTGGACTACAACTTTTTTCGTTAGCTGGACTACAAATTATGTTGATAGCTGGACTACAACTTATTTTGTTTGCTGGACTACATCTTTTTTTGTTAGCTTGACTACAACTTTTTTTTAGCTGGACTGCAACTTATTTTGTTAGCTGGACTAAAACTTGTTTTGTTAGCTGGACACAACTTTTTTTTAGCTGGACTGCAACTTATTTTGTTAGCTGGACTACAACTTTTTTTGCAAGCTGAACGACAACTTTTATTGTTAACTTGATAACTTTTTTGTTAGCTGGACTACAACTTATTTTGTTAGCTGAACTACACCTTTCTTGTTAGCTGGACTACAACTCATTATTCTAACATGACTACAACTCATTATTTTAGCTGGACTACAACTGATTTTCTTAGCTGGACTACAACTTTGTTAATTGGACTACAACTCATTATTTTTAGCTGGACTACAACTGATTTTCTTAGCTGGACTACAGCTTTGTTGTTAGCTGGACTACAACTTTATTAGCTGGAATACAACTTATTTTGTTAGCTGGACTAAAACTTACTTTGTTAGCTGGACTAGAACTTACTTTTTTAGCTGGACTACAACTTGTTTTGTTAGCTTGACTACAACTTTTTTCGTTAGCTGGACTACAAATTATGTTGATAGCTGGACTACAACTTACTTTTTTAGCTGGACTACAACTTGTTTTGTTAGCTGGACTACAACTTTTTTCGTTAGCTGGACTACAAATTATGTCGATAGCTGGACTACAACTTATTTTGTTTGCTGGACTACATCTTTTTTTGTTAGCTTGACTACAACTTTTTTTGTTAGCTATACTACAAAATATTTTGTTAGCTGGACTACAACTTTTATTGTTAGCTGGACTACAGATTATTTTGTTAGCTAAACTACACCTTTCTTGTTAGCTGGACTACAACTCATTATTTTAACATGACTACAACTGATTTTGTTAGCTGGACTACAACTTATTTTGTTAGCTGGACTACAACTTTGTTATCTGGACTACAGCTTTGTTGTTAGCTGGACTACAACTTTATTAGCTGGAATACAACATATTTTGTTAGCTGGACTAAAACTTATTTTGTTAGCTGGACTAGAACTTACTTTTTTAGCTGGACTACAACTTGTTTTATTAGCTGGACTACAACTTTTTTCGTTAGCTGGACTACAAATTATGTTGATAGCTGGACTACAACTTATTTTGTTTGCTGGACTACATCTTTTTTTGTTAGCTTGACTACAACTTTTTTTTAGCTGGACTGCAACTTATTTTGTTAGCTGGACTACATCTTTTTTTGCAAGCTGAACGACAACTTTTATTGTTAACTTGATAACTTTTTTGTTAGCTGGACTACAGATTATTTTGTTAGCTGAACTACACCTTTCTTCTTAGCTGGACTACAACTCATTATTCTAACATGACTACAACTCATTATTTTAGCTGGACTACAACTGATTTTCTTAGCTGGACTACAGCTTTGTTGTTAGCTGGACTACAACTTTATTAGCTGGAATACAACTTATTTTGTTAGCTGGACTAAAACTTACTTTGTTAGCTGGACTAGAACTTACTTTTTTAGCTGGACTACAACTTGTTTTGTTAGCTGGACTACAACTTTTTTCGTTAGCTGGACTACAAATTATGTTGATAGCTGGACTACAACTTATTTTGTTTGCTGGACTACATCTTTTTTTGTTAGCTTGACTACAACTTTTTTTTAGCTGGACTGCAACTTATTTTGTTAGCTGGACTACAACTTTTTTTGCAAGCTGAACGACAACTTTTATTGTTAACTTGATAACTTTTTTGTTAGCTGGACTACAACTTATTTTGTTAGCTGAACTACACCTTTCTTCTTAGCTGGACTACAACTCATTATTCTAACATGACTACAACTCATTATTTTAGCTGGACTACAACTGATTTTCTTAGCTGGACTACAGCTTTGTTGTTAGCTGGACTACAACTTTATTAGCTGGAATACAACTTATTTTGTTAGCTGGACTAAAACTTACTTTGTTAGCTGGACTAGAACTTACTTTTTTAGCTGGACTACAACTTGTTTTGTTAGCTGGACTACAACTTTTTTCGTTAGCTGGACTACAAATTATGTTGATAGCTGGACTACAACTTATTTTGTTTGCTGGACTACATCTTTTTTTGTTAGCTTGACTACAACTTTTTTTTAGCTGGACTGCAACTTATTTTGTTAGCTGGACTACAACTTTTTTTGCAAGCTGAACGACAACTTTTATTGTTAACTTGATAACTTTTTTGTTAGCTGGACTACAACTTATTTTGTTAGCTGAACTACACCTTTCTTCTTAGCTGGACTACAACTCATTATTCTAACATGACTACAACTCATTATTTTAGCTGGACTACAACTGATTTTCTTAGCTGGACTACAGCTTTGTTGTTAGCTGGACTACAACTTTATTAGCTGGAATACAACTTATTTTGTTAGCTGGACTAAAACTTACTTTGTTAGCTGGACTAGAACTTACTTTTTTAGCTGGACTACAGCTTGTTTTGTTAGCTGGACTACAAATTATGTTGATAGCTGGACTACAACTTATTTTGTTTGCTGGACTACATCTTTTTTTGTTAGCTTGACTACAACTTTTTTTTAGCTGGACTGCAACTTATTTTGTTAGCTGGACTAAAACTTACTTTGTTAGCTGGACAAGAACTTACTTTTTTAGCTGGACTACAACTGATTTTCTTAGCTGGACTACAGCTTTGTTGTTAGCTGGACTACAACTTTATTAGCTGGAATACAACTTATTTTGTTAGCTGGACTACAAATTATGTTGATAGCTGGACTACAACTTATTTTGTTTGTTGGACTACATCTTTTTTTGTTAGCTTGACTACAACTTTTTTTTAGCTGGACTGCAACTTATTTTGTTAGCTGGACTAAAACTTACTTTGTTAGCTGGACTAGAACTTGTTTTGTTAGCTGGACTACAACTTTTTTCGTTAGCTGGACTACAAATTATGTTGATAGCTGGACTACAACTTATTTTGTTTGCTGGACTACATCTTTTTTTGTTAGCTTGACTACAACTTTTTTTTAGCTGGACTGCAACTTATTTTGTTAGCTGGACTAAAACTTACTTTGTTAGCTGGACTAGAACTTACTTTTTTAGCTGGACTACAACTTGTTTTGTTAGCTGGACACAACTTTTTTTTAGCTGGACTGCAACTTATTTTGTTAGCTGGACTACAACTTTTTTTGCAAGCTGAACGACAACTTTTATTGTTAACTTGATAACTTTTTTGTTAGCTGGACTACAACTTATTTTGTTAGCTGAACTACACCTTTCTTGTTAGCTGGACTACAACTCATTATTCTAACATGACTACAACTCATTATTTTAGCTGGACTACAACTGATTTTCTTAGCTGGACTACAGCTTTGTTGTTAGCTGGACTACAACTTTATTAGCTGGAATACAACTTATTTTGTTAGCTGGACTAAAACTTACTTTGTTAGCTGGACTAGAACTTACTTTTTTAGCTGGACTACAACTTGTTTTGTTAGCTTGACTACAACTTTTTTCGTTAGCTGGACTACAAATTATGTTGATAGCTGGACTACAACTTACTTTTTTAGCTGGACTACAACTTGTTTTGTTAGCTGGACTACAACTTTTTTCGTTAGCTGGACTACAAATTATGTTGATAGCTGGACTACAACTTATTTTGTTTGCTGGACTACATCTTTTTTTGTTAGCTTGACTACAACTTTTTTTGTTAGCTATACTACAAAATATTTTGTTAGCTGGACTACAACTTTTATTGTTAGCTGGACTACAGATTATTTTGTTAGCTAAACTACACCTTTCTTGTTAGCTGGACTACAACTTATTATTTTAACATGACTACAACTGATTTTGTTAGCTGGACTACAACTTATTTTGTTAGCTGGACTACAACTTTGTTATCTGGACTACAGCTTTGTTGTTAGCTGGACTACAACTTTATTAGCTGGAATACAACATATTTTGTTAGCTGGACTAAAACTTACTTTGTTAGCTGGACTAGAACTTACTTTTTTAGCTGGACTACAACTTGTTTTATTAGCTGGACTACAACTTTTTTCGTTAGCTGGACTACAAATTATGTTGATAGCTGGACTACAACTTATTTTGTTTGCTGGACTACATCTTTTTTTGTTAGCTTGACTACAACTTTTTTTTAGCTGAACTGCAACTTATTTTGTTAGCTGGACTACAACTTTTTTTGCAAGCTGAACGACAACTTTTATTGTTAACTTGATAACTTTTTTGTTAGCTGGACTACAACTTATTTTGTTAGCTGAACTACACCTTTCTTCTTAGCTGGACTACAACTCATTATTCTAACATGACTACAACTCATTATTTTAGCTGGACTACAACTGATTTTCTTAGCTGGACTACAGCTTTGTTGTTAGCTGGACTACAACTTTATTAGCTGGAATACAACTTATTTTGTTAGCTGGACTAAAACTTACTTTGTTAGCTGGACTAGAACTTACTTTTTTAGCTGGACTACAACTTGTTTTGTTAGCTGGACTACAAATTATGTTGATAGCTGGACTACAACTTATTTTGTTTGCTGGACTACATCTTTTTTTGTTAGCTTGACTACAACTTTTTTTTAGCTGGACTGCAACTTATTTTGTTAGCTGGACTAAAACTTACTTTGTTAGCTGGACAAGAACTTACTTTTTTAGCTGGACTACAACTTGTTTTGTTAGCTGGACTACAACTTTTTTCGTTAGCTGGACTACAAATTATGTTGATAGCTGAACTACAACTTATTTTGTTTGCTGGACTACATCTTTTTTTGTTAGCTTGACTACAACTTTTTTTTAGCTGGACTGCAACTTATTTTGTTAGCTGGACTACAACTTTTTTTGCAAGCTGAACGACAACTTTTATTGTTAACTTGATAACTTTTTTGTTAGCTGGACTACAGATTATTTTGTTAGCTGAACTACACCTTTCTTGTTAGCTGGACTACAACTCATTATTCTAACATGACTACAACTCATTATTTTAGCTGGACTACAACTGATTTTCTTAGCTGGACTACAGCTTTGTTGTTAGCTGGACTACAACTTTATTAGCTGGAATACAACTTATTTTGTTAGCTGGACTACAAATTATGTTGATAGCTGGACTACAACTTATTTTGTTTGCTGGACTACATCTTTTTTTGTTAGCTTGACTACAACTTTTTTTTAGCTGGACTGCAACTTATTTTGTTAGCTGGACTAAAACTTACTTTGTTAGCTGGACTAGAAATTGTTTTGTTAGCTGGACTACAACTTTTTTCGTTAGCTGGACTACAAATTATGTTGATAGCTGGACTACAACTTATTTTGTTTGCTGGACTACATCTTTTTTTGTTAGCTTGACTACAACTTTTTTTTAGCTGGACTGCAACTTATTTTGTTAGCTGGACTAAAACTTACTTTGTTAGCTGGACTAGAACTTACTTTTTTAGCTGGACTACAACTTGTTTTGTTAGCTGGACACAACTTTTTTTTAGCTGGACTGCAACTTATTTTGTTAGCTGGACTACAACTTTTTTTGCAAGCTGAACGACAACTTTTATTGTTAAGTTGATAACTTTTTTGTTAGCTGGACTACAACTTATTTTGTTAGCTGAACTACACCTTTCTTGTTAACTGGACTACAACTCATTATTCTAACATGACTACAACTCATTATTTTAGCTGGACTACAACTGATTTTCTTAGCTGGACTACAACTTTGTTAATTGGACTACAACTCATTATTTTTAGCTGGACTACAACTGATTTTCTTAGCTGGACTACAGCTTTGTTGTTAGCTGGACTACAACTTTATTAGCTGGAATACAACTTATTTTGTTAGCTGGACTAAAACTTACTTTGTTAGCTGGACTAGAACTTACTTTTTTAGCTGGACTACAACTTGTTTTGTTAGCTTGACTACAACTTTTTTCGTTAGCTGGACTACAAATTATGTTGATAGCTGGACTACAACTTATTTTGTTTGCTGGACTACATCTTTTTTTGTTAGCTTGACTACAACTTTTTTTGTTAGCTATACTACAAAATATTTTGTTAGCTGGACTACAACTTTTATTGTTAGCTGGACTACAGATTATTTTGTTAGCTAAACTACACCTTTCTTGTTAGCTGGACTACAACTCATTATTTTAACATGACTACAACTGATTTTGTTAGCTGGACTACAACTTATTTTGTTAGCTGGACTACAACTTTGTTATCTGGACTACAGCTTTGTTGTTAGCTGGACTACAACTTTATTAGCTGGAATACAACATATTTTGTTAGCTGGACTACAACTTATTTTGTTAGCTGGACTACAACTTTGTTATCTGGACTACAGCTTTGTTGTTAGCTGGACTACAACTTTATTAGCTGGAATACAACATATTTTGTTAGCTGGACTAAAACTTATTTTATTAGCTGGACTACAACTTTTTTCGTTAGCTGGACTACAAATTATGTTGATAGCTGGACTACAACTTATTTTGTTTGCTGGACTACATCTTTTTTTGTTAGCTTGACTACAACTTTTTTTTAGCTGGACTGCAACTTATTTTGTTAGCTGGACTACAACTTTTTTTGCAAGCTGAACGACAACTTTTATTGTTAACTTGATAACTTTTTTGTTAGCTGGACTACAGATTATTTTGTTAGCTGAACTACACCTTTCTTCTTAGCTGGACTACAACTCATTATTCTAACATGACTACAACTCATTATTTTAGCTGGACTACAACTGATTTTCTTAGCTGGACTACAGCTTTGTTGTTAGCTGGACTACAACTTTATTAGCTGGAATACAACTTATTTTGTTAGCTGGACTAAAACTTACTTTGTTAGCTGGACTAGAACTTACTTTTTTAGCTGGACTACAACTTGTTTTGTTAGCTGGACTACAACTTTTTTCGTTAGCTGGACTACAAATTATGTTGATAGCTGGACTACAACTTATTTTGTTTGCTGGACTACATCTTTTTTGTTAGCTTGACTACAACTTTTTTTTAGCTGGACTGCAACTTATTTTGTTAGCTGGACTACAACTTTTTTTGCAAGCTGAACGACAACTTTTATTGTTAACTTGATAACTTTTTTGTTAGCTGGACTACAACTTATTTTGTTAGCTGAACTACACCTTTCTTCTTAGCTGGACTACAACTCATTATTCTAACATGACTACAACTCATTATTTTAGCTGGACTACAACTGATTTTCTTAGCTGGACTACAGCTTTGTTGTTAGCTGGACTACAACTTTATTAGCTGGAATACAACTTATTTTGTTAGCTGGACTAAAACTTACTTTGTTAGCTGGACTAGAACTTACTTTTTTAGCTGGACTGCAACTTGTTTTGTTAGCTGGACTACAAATTATGTTGATAGCTGGACTACAACTTATTTTGTTTGCTGGACTACATCTTTTTTTGTTAGCTTGACTACAACTTTTTTTTAGCTGGACTGCAACTTATTTTGTTAGCTGGACTAAAACTTACTTTGTTAGCTGGACAAGAACTTACTTTTTTAGCTGGACTACAACTGATTTTCTTAGCTGGACTACAGCTTTGTTGTTAGCTGGACTACAACTTTATTAGCTGGAATACAACTTATTTTGTTAGCTGGACTACAAATTATGTTGATAGCTGGACTACAACTTATTTTGTTTGCTGGACTACATCTTTTTTTGTTAGCTTGACTACAACTTTTTTTTAGCTGGACTGCAACTTATTTTGTTAGCTGGACTAAAACTTACTTTGTTAGCTGGACTACAACTTTTTTCGTTAGCTGGACTACAAATTATGTTGATAGCTGGACTACAACTTATTTTGTTTGCTGGACTACATCTTTTTTTGTTAGCTTGACTACAACTTTTTTTTAGCTGGACTGCAACTTATTTTGTTAGCTGGACTAAAACTTACTTTGTTAGCTGGACTAGAACTTACTTTTTTAGCTGGACTACAACTTACTTTTTTAGCTGGACTACAGCTTTGTTGTTAGCTGGACTACAAATTATGTTGATAGCTGGACTACAACTTATTTTGTTTGCTGGACTACATCTTTTTTTGTTAGCTTGACTACAACTTTTTTTTAGCTGGACTGCAACTTATTTTGTTAGCTGGACTAAAACTTACTTTGTTAGCTGGACTACAACTTTTTTCGTTAGCTGGACTACAAATTATGTTGATAGCTGGACTACAACTTATTTTGTTTGCTGGACTACATCTTTTTTTGTTAGCTTGACTACAACTTTTTTTTAGCTGGACTGCAACTTATTTTGTTAGCTGGACTAAAACTTACTTTGTTAGCTGGACTAGAACTTACTTTTTTAGCTGGACTACAACTTGTTTTGTTAGCTGGACACAACTTTTTTTTAGCTGGACTGCAACTTATTTTGTTAGCTGGACTACAACTTTTTTTGCAAGCTGAACGACAACTTTTATTGTTAACTTGATAACTTTTTTGTTAGCTGGACTACAACTTATTTTGTTAGCTGAACTACACCTTTCTTGTTAGCTGGACTACAACTCATTATTCTAACATGACTACAACTCATTATTTTAGCTGGACTACAACTGATTTTCTTAGCTGGACTACAGCTTTGTTGTTAGCTGGACTACAACTTTATTAGCTGGAATACAACTTATTTTGTTAGCTGGACTAAAACTTACTTTGTTAGCTGGACTAGAACTTACTTTTTTAGCTGGACTACAACTTGTTTTGTTAGCTTGACTACAACTTTTTTCGTTAGCTGGACTACAAATTATGTTGATAGCTGGACTACAACTTACTTTTTTAGCTGGACTACAACTTGTTTTGTTAGCTGGACTACAACTTTTTTCGTTAGCTGGACTACAAATTATGTTGATAGCTGGACTACAACTTATTTTGTTTGCTGGACTACATCTTTTTTTGTTAGCTTGACTACAACTTTTTTTGTTAGCTATACTACAAAATATTTTGTTAGCTGGACTACAACTTTTATTGTTAGCTGGACTACAGATTATTTTGTTAGCTAAACTACACCTTTCTTGTTAGCTGGACTACAACTCATTATTTTAACATGACTACAACTGATTTTGTTAGCTGGACTACAACTTATTTTGTTAGCTGGACTACAACTTTGTTATCTGGACTACAGCTTTGTTGTTAGCTGGACTACAACTTTATTAGCTGGAATACAACATATTTTGTTAGCTGGACTAAAACTTACTTTGTTAGCTGGACTAGAACTTACTTTTTTAGCTGGACTACAACTTGTTTTATTAGCTGGACTACAACTTTTTTCGTTAGCTGGACTACAAATTATGTTGATAGCTGGACTACAACTTATTTTGTTTGCTGGACTACATCTTTTTTTGTTAGCTTGACTACAACTTTTTTTTAGCTGAACTGCAACTTATTTTGTTAGCTGGACTACAACTTTTTTTTGCAAGCTGAACGACAACTTTTATTGTTAACTTGATAACTTTTTTGTTAGCTGGACTACAACTTATTTTGTTAGCTGAACTACACCTTTCTTCTTAGCTGGACTACAACTCATTATTCTAACATGACTACAACTCATTATTTTAGCTGGACTACAACTGATTTTCTTAGCTGGACTACAGCTTTGTTGTTAGCTGGACTACAACTTTATTAGCTGGAATACAACTTATTTTGTTAGCTGGACTAAAACTTACTTTGTTAGCTGGACTAGAACTTACTTTTTTAGCTGGACTACAACTTGTTTTGTTAGCTGGACTACAAATTATGTTGATAGCTGGACTACAACTTATTTTGTTTGCTGGACTACATCTTTTTTTGTTAGCTTGACTACAACTTTTTTTTAGCTGGACTGCAACTTATTTTGTTAGCTGGACTAAAACTTACTTTGTTAGCTGGACAAGAACTTACTTTTTTAGCTGGACTACAACTTGTTTTGTTAGCTGGACTACAACTTTTTTCGTTAGCTGGACTACAAATTATGTTGATAGCTGAACTACAACTTATTTTGTTTGCTGGACTACATCTTTTTTTGTTAGCTTGACTACAACTTTTTTTTAGCTGGACTGCAACTTATTTTGTTAGCTGGACTACAACTTTTTTTGCAAGCTGAACGACAACTTTTATTGTTAACTTGATAACTTTTTTGTTAGCTGGACTACAGATTATTTTGTTAGCTGAACTACACCTTTCTTGTTAGCTGGACTACAACTCATTATTCTAACATGACTACAACTCATTATTTTAGCTGGACTACAACTGATTTTCTTAGCTGGACTACAGCTTTGTTGTTAGCTGGACTACAACTTTATTAGCTGTAATACAACTTATTTTGTTAGCTGGACTAAAACTTACTTTGTTAGCTGGACTAGAACTTACTTTTTTAGCTGGACTACAACTTGTTTTGTTAGCTGGACTAAAACTTTTTTCGTTAGCTGGACTACAAATTATGTTGATAGCTGGACTACAACTTATTTTGTTTGCTGGACTACAACTTTTTTGCAAGCTGAACGACAACTTTTATTGTTAACTTGATAACTTTTTTGTTAGCTGGACTACAGATTATTTTGTTAGCTGAACTACACCTTTCTTGTTAGCTGGACTACAACTCATTATTCTAACATGACTACAACTGATTTTGTTAGCTGGACTACAACTTTGTTAATTGGACTACAACTCATTATTTTAGCTGGACTACAACTGATTTTCTTAGCTGGACTACAGCTTTGTTGTTAGCTGGACTACAACTTATTTTGTTGGCTGCATTACAACTTTTTTGTTAGCTATACTACAAAATATTTTGTTAGCTGGACTACAACTTTTATTGTTAGCTGGACTACAGATTATTTTGTTAGCTAAACTACACCTTTCTTGTTAGCTGGACTACAACTCATTATTTTAACATGACTACAACTGATTTTGTTAGCTGGACTACAACTTATTTTGTTAGCTGGACTACAACTTTGTTATCTGGACTACAGCTTTGTTGTTAGCTGGACTACAACTTTATTAGCTGGAATACAACATATTTTGTTAGCTGGACTAAAACTTACTTTGTTAGCTGGACTAGAACTTACTTTTTTAGCTGGACTACAACTTGTTTTGTTAGCTGGACTAAAACTTTTTTCGTTAGCTGGACTGAAAATTATGTTGATAGCTGGACTACAACTTTATTTTGTTTGCTGGACTACAACGACAACTTTTATTATTAACTTGATAACTTTTTTGTTAGCTGGACTACAACTTATTTTGTTAGCTATACTTCAAAATATTTTGTTAGCTGGACTACAACTTTTTTTGTTAGCTGGACAACAATTTATTTTGTTAGCTGGACTACATCTCTTTTTGTTAGCTTGACTACAACTTTTATTTAGTTGGACTGCAACTTATTTTGTTAGCTGGACTAAAACTTACTTTGTTAGCTGGACTAGAACTTACTTTTTTAGCTGGACTACAACTTGTTTTGTTAGCTGGACTACAACTTTTTTCGTTAGCTGGACTACAAATTATGTTGATAGCTGGACTACAACTTATTTTGTTTGCTGGACTACATCTTTTTTTGTTAGCTTGACTACAGATTATTTTGTTAGCTGAACTACACCTTTCTTGTTAGCTGGACTACAACTCATTATTCTAACATGACTACAACTGATTTTGTTAGCTGGACTACAACTTTGTTAATTGGACTACAACTCATTATTTTAGCTGGACTACAACTGATTTTCTTAGCTGGACTACAGCTTTGTTGTTAGCTGGACTACAACTTTATTAGCTGGAATACAACTTATTTTGTTAGCTGGACTAAAACTTACTTTGTTAGCTGGACTAGAACTTACTTTTTTAGCTGGACTACAACTTGTTTTGTTAGCTGGACTACAACTTTTTTCGTTAGCTGGACTACAAATTATGTTGATAGCTGGACTACAACTTATTATGTTTGCTGGACTACAACTTTTTTGCAAGCTGAACGACAACTTTTATTATTAACTTGATAACTTTTTTGTTAGCTGGACTACAACTTATTTTGTTAGCTATACTACAAAATATTTTGTTAGCTGGACTACAACTATTTTTGTTAGCTGGACAACAATTAATTTTGTTAGCAGGACTACATCTCTTTTTGTTAGCTTGACTACAACTTTTTTTTAGCTGGACTGCAACTTATTTTGTTAGCTGGACTACAACTTTTTTGCAAGCTGAACGACAACTTTTATTGTTAACTTGATAACTTTTTTGTTAGCTGGACTACAATTTTTCTAGCTGGACTACAACCTTGTTAGCTGGACTACAACTTTTTTGTTAGCTGGACTACAACTTATTTTGTTGGCTGCATTACAACTTTTTTGTTAGCTATACTACAAAATATTTTGTTAGCTGGACTACAACTTTTATTGTTAGCTGGACTACAGATTATTTTGTTAGCTAAACTTCACCTTTCTTGTTAGCTGGACTACAACTCATTATTTTAACATGACTACAACTGATTTTGTTAGCTGGACTACAACTTATTTTGTTAGCTGGACTACAACTTTGTTATCTGGACTACAGCTTTGTTGTTAGCTGGACTACAACTTTATTAGCTGGAATACAACTTATTTTGTTAGCTGGACTAAAACTTACTTTGTTAGCTGGACTACAACTTACTTTTTTAGCTGGACTACAACTTGTTTTGTTAGCTGGACTACAACTTTTTTCGTTAGCTGGACTACAAATTATGTTGATAGCTGGACTACAACTTATTTTGTTTGCTGGACTACATCTTTTTTTGTTAGCTTGACTACAACTTTTTTTTAGCTGGACTGCAACTTATTTTGTTAGCTGGACTTAAACTTACTTTGTTAGCTGGACTAAAACTTACTTTGTTAGCTGGACTAGAACTTACTTTTTTAGCTGGACTACAACTTGTTTTATTAGCTGGACTACAACTTTTTTCGTTAGCTGGACTACAAATTATGTTGATAGCTGGACTACAACTTATTTTGTTTGCTGGACTACATCTTTTTTTGTTAGCTTGACTACAACTTTTTTTTAGCTGGACTGCAACTTATTTTGTTAGCTGGACTACATCTTTTTTTGCAAGCTGAACGACAACTTTTATTGTTAACTTGATAACTTTTTTGTTAGCTGGACTACAGATTATTTTGTTAGCTGAACTACACCTTTCTTCTTAGCTGGACTACAACTCATTATTCTAACATGACTACAACTCATTATTTTAGCTGGACTACAACTGATTTTCTTAGCTGGACTACAGCTTTGTTGTTAGCTGGACTACAACTTTATTAGCTGGAATACAACTTATTTTGTTAGCTGGACTAAAACTTACTTTGTTAGCTGGACTAGAACTTACTTTTTTAGCTGGACTACAACTTGTTTTGTTAGCTGGACTACAACTTTTTTCGTTAGCTGGACTACAAATTATGTTGATAGCTGGACTACAACTTATTTTGTTTGCTGGACTACATCTTTTTTTGTTAGCTTGACTACAACTTTTTTTTAGCTGAACTACACCTTTCTTCTTAGCTGGACTACAACTCATTATTCTAACATGACTACAACTCATTATTTTAGCTGGACTACAACTGATTTTCTTAGCTGGACTACAGCTTTGTTGTTAGCTGGACTACAACTTTATTAGCTGGAATACAACTTATTTTGTTAGCTGGACTAAAACTTACTTTGTTAGCTGGACTAGAACTTACTTTTTTAGCTGGACTACAACTTGTTTTGTTAGCTGGACTACAAATTATGTTGATAGCTGGACTACAACTTATTTTGTTTGCTGGACTACATCTTTTTTTGTTAGCTTGACTACAACTTTTTTTTAGCTGGACTGCAACTTATTTTGTTAGCTGGACTAAAACTTACTTTGTTAGCTGGACAAGAACTTACTTTTTTAGCTGGACTACAACTGATTTTCTTAGCTGGACTACAGCTTTGTTGTTAGCTGGACTACAACTTTATTAGCTGGAATACAACTTATTTTGTTAGCTGGACTACAAATTATGTTGATAGCTGGACTACAACTTATTTTGTTTGCTGGACTACATCTTTTTTTGTTAGCTTGACTACAACTTTTTTTTAGCTGGACTGCAACTTATTTTGTTAGCTGGACTAAAACTTACTTTGTTAGCTGGACTAGAACTTGTTTTGTTAGCTGGACTACAACTTTTTTCGTTAGCTGGACTACAAATTATGTTGATAGCTGGACTACAACTTATTTTGTTTGCTGGACTACATCTTTTTTTGTTAGCTTGACTACAACTTTTTTTTAGCTGGACTGCAACTTATTTTGTTAGCTGGACTAAAACTTACTTTGTTAGCTGGACTAGAACTTACTTTTTTAGCTGGACTACAACTTGTTTTGTTAGCTGGACACAACTTTTTTTTAGCTGGACTGCAACTTATTTTGTTAGCTGGACTACAACTTTTTTTGCAAGCTGAACGACAACTTTTATTGTTAACTTGATAACTTTTTTGTTAGCTGGACTACAACTTATTTTGTTAGCTGAACTACACCTTTCTTGTTAGCTGGACTACAACTCATTATTCTAACATGACTACAACTCATTATTTTAGCTGGACTACAACTGATTTTCTTAGCTGGACTACAGCTTTGTTGTTAGCTGGACTACAACTTTATTAGCTGGAATACAACTTATTTTGTTAGCTGGACTAAAACTTACTTTGTTAGCTGGACTAGAACTTACTTTTTTAGCTGGACTACAACTTGTTTTGTTAGCTTGACTACAACTTTTTTCGTTAGCTGGACTACAAATTATGTTGATAGCTGGACTACAACTTACTTTTTTAGCTGGACTACAACTTGTTTTGTTAGCTGGACTACAACTTTTTTCGTTAGCTGGACTACAAATTATGTCGATAGCTGGACTACAACTTATTTTGTTTGCTGGACTACATCTTTTTTTGTTAGCTTGACTACAACTTTTTTTGTTAGCTATACTACAAAATATTTTGTTAGCTGGACTACAACTTTTATTGTTAGCTGGACTACAGATTATTTTGTTAGCTAAACTACACCTTTCTTGTTAGCTGGACTACAACTCATTATTTTAACATGACTACAACTGATTTTGTTAGCTGGACTACAACTTATTTTGTTAGCTGGACTACAACTTTGTTATCTGGACTACAGCTTTGTTGTTAGCTGGACTACAACTTTATTAGCTGGAATACAACATATTTTGTTAGCTGGACTAAAACTTATTTTGTTAGCTGGACTAGAACTTACTTTTTTAGCTGGACTACAACTTGTTTTATTAGCTGGACTACAACTTTTTTCGTTAGCTGGACTACAAATTATGTTGATAGCTGGACTACAACTTATTTTGTTTGCTGGACTACATCTTTTTTTGTTAGCTTGACTACAACTTTTTTTTAGCTGGACTGCAACTTATTTTGTTAGCTGGACTACAACTTTTTTTGCAAGCTGAACGACAACTTTTATTGTTAACTTGATAACTTTTTTGTTAGCTGGACTACAGATTATTTTGTTAGCTGAACTACACCTTTCTTCTTAGCTGGACTACAACTCATTATTCTAACATGACTACAACTCATTATTTTAGCTGGACTACAACTGATTTTCTTAGCTGGACTACAGCTTTGTTGTTAGCTGGACTACAACTTTATTAGCTGGAATACAACTTATTTTGTTAGCTGGACTAAAACTTACTTTGTTAGCTGGACTAGAACTTACTTTTTTAGCTGGACTACAACTTGTTTTGTTAGCTGGACTACAACTTTTTTCGTTAGCTGGACTACAAATTATGTTGATAGCTGGACTACAACTTATTTTGTTTGCTGGACTACATCTTTTTTTGTTAGCTTGACTACAACTTTTTTTTAGCTGGACTGCAACTTATTTTGTTAGCTGGACTACAACTTTTTTTGCAAGCTGAACGACAACTTTTATTGTTAACTTGATAACTTTTTTGTTAGCTGGACTACAACTTATTTTGTTAGCTGAACTACACCTTTCTTCTTAGCTGGACTACAACTCATTATTCTAACATGACTACAACTCATTATTTTAGCTGGACTACAACTGATTTTCTTAGCTGGACTACAGCTTTGTTGTTAGCTGGACTACAACTTTATTAGCTGGAATACAACTTATTTTGTTAGCTGGACTAAAACTTACTTTGTTAGCTGGACTAGAACTTACTTTTTTAGCTGGACTACAACTTGTTTTGTTAGCTGGACTACAAATTATGTTGATAGCTGGACTACAACTTATTTTGTTTGCTGGACTACATCTTTTTTTGTTAGCTTGACTACAACTTTTTTTTAGCTGGACTGCAACTTATTTTGTTAGCTGGACTAAAACTTACTTTGTTAGCTGGACAAGAACTTACTTTTTTAGCTGGACTACAACTGATTTTCTTAGCTGGACTACAGCTTTGTTGTTAGCTGGACTACAACTTTATTAGCTGGAATACAACTTATTTTGTTAGCTGGACTACAAATTATGTTGATAGCTGGACTACAACTTATTTTGTTTGCTGGACTACATCTTTTTTTGTTAGCTTGACTACAACTTTTTTTTAGCTGGACTGCAACTTATTTTGTTAGCTGGACTAAAACTTACTTTGTTAGCTGGACTACAACTTTTTTCGTTAGCTGGACTACAAATTATGTTGATAGCTGGACTACAACTTATTTTGTTTGCTGGACTACATCTTTTTTTGTTAGCTTGACTACAACTTTTTTTTAGCTGGACTGCAACTTATTTTGTTAGCTGGACTAAAACTTACTTTGTTAGCTGGACTAGAACTTACTTTTTTAGCTGGACTACAACTTGTTTTGTTAGCTGGACACAACTTTTTTTTAGCTGGACTGCAACTTATTTTGTTAGCTGGACTACAACTTTTTTTGCAAGCTGAACGACAACTTTTATTGTTAACTTGATAACTTTTTTGTTAGCTGGACTACAACTTATTTTGTTAGCTGAACTACACCTTTCTTGTTAGCTGGACTACAACTCATTATTCTAACATGACTACAACTCATTATTTTAGCTGGACTACAACTGATTTTCTTAGCTGGACTACAGCTTTGTTGTTAGCTGGACTACAACTTTATTAGCTGGAATACAACTTATTTTGTTAGCTGGACTAAAACTTACTTTGTTAGCTGGACTAGAACTTACTTTTTTAGCTGGACTACAACTTGTTTTGTTAGCTTGACTACAACTTTTTTCGTTAGCTGGACTACAAATTATGTTGATAGCTGGACTACAACTTACTTTTTTAGCTGGACTACAACTTGTTTTGTTAGCTGGACTACAACTTTTTTCGTTAGCTGGACTACAAATTATGTTGATAGCTGGACTACAACTTATTTTGTTTGCTGGACTACATCTTTTTTTGTTAGCTTGACTACAACTTTTTTTGTTAGCTATACTACAAAATATTTTGTTAGCTGGACTACAACTTTTATTGTTAGCTGGACTACAGATTATTTTGTTAGCTAAACTACACCTTTCTTGTTAGCTGGACTACAACTCATTATTTTAACATGACTACAACTGATTTTGTTAGCTGGACTACAACTTATTTTGTTAGCTGGACTACAACTTTGTTATCTGGACTACAGCTTTGTTGTTAGCTGGACTACAACTTTATTAGCTGGAATACAACATATTTTGTTAGCTGGACTAAAACTTACTTTGTTAGCTGGACTAGAACTTACTTTTTTAGCTGGACTACAACTTGTTTTATTAGCTGGACTACAACTTTTTTCGTTAGCTGGACTACAAATTATGTTGATAGCTGGACTACAACTTATTTTGTTTGCTGGACTACATCTTTTTTTGTTAGTTTGACTACAACTTTTTTTTAGCTGGACTGCAACTTATTTTGTTAGCTGGACTACAACTTTTTTTGCAAGCTGAACGACAACTTTTATTGTTAACTTGATAACTTTTTTGTTAGCTGGACTACAGATTATTTTGTTAGCTGAACTACACCTTTCTTCTTAGCTGGACTACAACTCATTATTCTAACATGACTACAACTCATTATTTTAGCTGGACTACAACTGATTTTCTTAGCTGGACTACAGCTTTGTTGTTAGCTGGACTACAACTTTATTAGCTGGAATACAACTTATTTTGTTAGCTGGACTAAAACTTACTTTGTTAGCTGGACTAGAACTTACTTTTTTAGCTGGACTACAACTTGTTTTGTTAGCTGGACTACAACTTTTTTCGTTAGCTGGACTACAAATTATGTTGATAGCTGGACTACAACTTATTTTGTTTGCTGGACTACATCTTTTTTTGTTAGCTTGACTACAACTTTTTTTTAGCTGGACTGCAACTTATTTTGTTAGCTGGACTACAACTTTTTTTGCAAGCTGAACGACAACTTTTATTGTTAACTTGATAACTTTTTTGTTAGCTGGACTACAACTTATTTTGTTAGCTGAACTACACCTTTCTTCTTAGCTGGACTACAACTCATTATTCTAACATGACTACAACTCATTATTTTAGCTGGACTACAACTGATTTTCTTAGCTGGACTACAGCTTTGTTGTTAGCTGGACTACAACTTTATTAGCTGGAATACAACTTATTTTGTTAGCTGGACTAAAACTTACTTTGTTAGCTGGACTAGAACTTACTTTTTTAGCTGGACTACAACTTGTTTTGTTAGCTGGACTACAAATTATGTTGATAGCTGGACTACAACTTATTTTGTTTGCTGGACTACATCTTTTTTTGTTAGCTTGACTACAACTTTTTTTTAGCTGGACTGCAACTTATTTTGTTAGCTGGACTAAAACTTACTTTGTTAGCTGGACAAGAACTTACTTTTTTAGCTGGACTACAACTTGTTTTGTTAGCTGGACTACAACTTTTTTCGTTAGCTGGACTACAAATTATGTTGATAGCTGAACTACAACTTATTTTGTTTGCTGGACTACATCTTTTTTTGTTAGCTTGACTACAACTTTTTTTTAGCTGGACTGCAACTTATTTTGTTAGCTGGACTACAACTTTTTTTGCAAGCTGAACGACAACTTTTATTGTTAACTTGATAACTTTTTTGTTAGCTGGACTACAGATTATTTTGTTAGCTGAACTACACCTTTCTTGTTAGCTGGACTACAACTCATTATTCTAACATGACTACAACTCATTATTTTAGCTGGACTACAACTGATTTTCTTAGCTGGACTACAGCTTTGTTGTTAGCTGGACTACAACTTTATTAGCTGTAATACAACTTATTTTGTTAGCTGGACTAAAACTTACTTTGTTAGCTGGACTAGAACTTACTTTTTTAGCTGGACTACAACTTGTTTTGTTAGCTGGACTACAACTTTTTTCGTTAGCTGGACTACAAATTATGTTGATAGCTGGACTACAACTTATTTTGTTTGCTGGACTACAACTTTTTTGCAAGCTGAACGACAACTTTTATTGTTAACTTGATAACTTTTTTGTTAGCTGGACTACAGATTATTTTGTTAGCTGAACTACACCTTTCTTGTTAGCTGGACTACAACTCATTATTCTAACATGACTACAACTGATTTTGTTAGCTGGACTACAACTTTGTTAATTGGACTACAACTCATTATTTTAGCTGGACTACAACTGATTTTCTTAGCTGGACTACAGCTTTGTTGTTAGCTGGACTACAACTTATTTTGTTGGCTGCATTACAACTTTTTTGTTAGCTATACTACAAAATATTTTGTTAGCTGGACTACAACTTTTATTGTTAGCTGGACTACAGATTATTTTGTTAGCTAAACTACACCTTTCTTGTTAGCTGGACTACAACTCATTATTTTAACATGACTACAACTGATTTTGTTAGCTGGACTACAACTTATTTTGTTAGCTGGACTACAACTTTGTTATCTGGACTACAGCTTTGTTGTTAGCTGGACTACAACTTTATTAGCTGGAATACAACATATTTTGTTAGCTGGACTAAAACTTACTTTGTTAGCTGGACTAGAACTTACTTTTTTAGCTGGACTACAACTTGTTTTGTTAGCTGGACTAAAACTTTTTTCGTTAGCTGGACTGAAAATTATGTTGATAGCTGGACTACAACTTTATTTTGTTTGCTGGACTACAACGACAACTTTTATTATTAACTTGATAACTTTTTTGTTAGCTGGACTACAACTTATTTTGTTAGCTATACTTCAAAATATTTTGTTAGCTGGACTACAACTTTTTTTGTTAGCTGGACAACAATTTATTTTGTTAGCTGGACTACATCTCTTTTTGTTAGCTTGACTACAACTTTTATTTAGTTGGACTGCAACTTATTTTGTTAGCTGGACTAAAACTTACTTTGTTAGCTGGACTAGAACTTACTTTTTTAGCTGGACTACAACTTGTTTTGTTAGCTGGACTACAACTTTTTTCGTTAGCTGGACTACAAATTATGTTGATAGCTGGACTACAACTTATTTTGTTTGCTGGACTACATCTTTTTTTGTTAGCTTGACTACAGATTATTTTGTTAGCTGAACTACACCTTTCTTGTTAGCTGGACTACAACTCATTATTCTAACATGACTACAACTGATTTTGTTAGCTGGACTACAACTTTGTTAATTGGACTACAACTCATTATTTTAGCTGGACTACAACTGATTTTCTTAGCTGGACTACAGCTTTGTTGTTAGCTGGACTACAACTTTATTAGCTGGAATACAACTTATTTTGTTAGCTGGACTAAAACTTACTTTGTTAGCTGGACTAGAACTTACTTTTTTAGCTGGACTACAACTTGTTTTGTTAGCTGGACTACAACTTTTTTCGTTAGCTGGACTACAAATTATGTTGATAGCTGGACTACAACTTATTATGTTTGCTGGACTACAACTTTTTTGCAAGCTGAACGACAACTTTTATTATTAACTTGATAACTTTTTTGTTAGCTGGACTACAACTTATTTTGTTAGCTATACTACAAAATATTTTGTTAGCTGGACTACAACTATTTTTGTTAGCTGGACAACAATTAATTTTGTTAGCAGGACTACATCTCTTTTTGTTAGCTTGACTACAACTTTTTTTTAGCTGGACTGCAACTTATTTTGTTAGCTGGACTACAACTTTTTTGCAAGCTGAACGACAACTTTTATTGTTAACTTGATAACTTTTTTGTTAGCTGGACTACAATTTTTCTAGCTGGACTACAACCTTGTTAGCTGGACTACAACTTTTTTGTTAGCTGGACTACAACTTATTTTGTTGGCTGCATTACAACTTTTTTGTTAGCTATACTACAAAATATTTTGTTAGCTGGACTACAACTTTTATTGTTAGCTGGACTACAGATTATTTTGTTAGCTAAACTTCACCTTTCTTGTTAGCTGGACTACAACTCATTATTTTAACATGACTACAACTGATTTTGTTAGCTGGACTACAACTTATTTTGTTAGCTGGACTACAACTTTGTTATCTGGACTACAGCTTTGTTGTTAGCTGGACTACAACTTTATTAGCTGGAATACAACTTATTTTGTTAGCTGGACTAAAACTTACTTTGTTAGCTGGACTACAACTTACTTTTTTAGCTGGACTACAACTTGTTTTGTTAGCTGGACTACAACTTTTTTCGTTAGCTGGACTACAAATTATGTTGATAGCTGGACTACAACTTATTTTGTTTGCTGGACTACATCTTTTTTTGTTAGCTTGACTACAACTTTTTTTTAGCTGGACTGCAACTTATTTTGTTAGCTGGACTAAAACTTACTTTGTTAGCTGGACTAGAACTTACTTTTTTAGCTGGACTACAACTTGTTTTGTTAGCTGGACTACAACTTTTTTCGTTAGCTGGACTACAAATTATGTTGATAGCTGGACTACAACTTATTTTGTTTGCTGGACTACATCTTTTTTTGTTAGCTTGACTACAGATTTTTTTTAGCTGGACTGCAACTTATTTTGTTAGCTGGACTTAAACTTACTTTGTTAGCTGGACTAAAACTTACTTTGTTAGCTGGACTAGAACTTACTTTTTTAGCTGGACTACAACTTGTTTTGTTAGCTGGACTACAACTTTTTTCGTTAGCTGGACTACAAATTATGTTGATAGCTGGACTACAACTTATTTTGTTTGCTGGACTACATCTTTTTTTGTTAGCTTGACTACAACTTTTTTTTAGCTGGACTGCAACTTATTTTGTTAGCTGGACTAAAACTTACTTTGTTAGCTGGACTAGAACTTACTTTTTTAGCTGGACTACAACTTGTTTTGTTAGCTGGACTACAACTTTTTTCGTTAGCTGGACTACAAATTATGTTGATAGCTGGACTACAACTTATTTTGTTTGCTGGACTACATCTTTTTTTGTTAGCTTGACTACAACTTTTTTTTAGCTGGACTGCAACTTATTTTGTTAGCTGGACTTAAACTTACTTTGTTAGCTGGACTAAAACTTACTTTGTTAGCTGGACTAGAACTTACTTTTTTAGCTGGACTACAACTTGTTTTATTAGCTGGACTACAACTTTTTTCGTTAGCTGGACTACAAATTATGTTGATAGCTGGACTACAACTTATTTTGTTTGCTGGACTACATCTTTTTTTGTTAGCTTGACTACAACTTTTTTTTAGCTGAACTGCAACTTATTTTGTTAGCTGGACTACAACTTTTTTTGCAAGCTGAACGACAACTTTTATTGTTAACTTGATAACTTTTTTGTTAGCTGGACTACAACTTATTTTGTTAGCTGAACTACACCTTTCTTCTTAGCTGGACTACAACTCATTATTCTAACATGACTACAACTCATTATTTTAGCTGGACTACAACTGATTTTCTTAGCTGGACTACAGCTTTGTTGTTAGCTGGACTACAACTTTATTAGCTGGAATACAACTTATTTTGTTAGCTGGACTAAAACTTACTTTGTTAGCTGGACTAGAACTTACTTTTTTAGCTGGACTACAACTTGTTTTGTTAGCTGGACTACAAATTATGTTGATAGCTGGACTACAACTTATTTTGTTTGCTGGACTACATCTTTTTTTGTTAGCTTGACTACAACTTTTTTTTAGCTGGACTGCAACTTATTTTGTTAGCTGGACTAAAACTTACTTTGTTAGCTGGACAAGAACTTACTTTTTTAGCTGGACTACAACTTGTTTTGTTAGCTGGACTACAACTTTTTTCGTTAGCTGGACTACAAATTATGTTGATAGCTGAACTACAACTTATTTTGTTTGCTGGACTACATCTTTTTTTGTTAGCTTGACTACAACTTTTTTTTAGCTGGACTGCAACTTATTTTGTTAGCTGGACTACAACTTTTTTTGCAAGCTGAACGACAACTTTTATTGTTAACTTGATAACTTTTTTGTTAGCTGGACTACAGATTATTTTGTTAGCTGAACTACACCTTTCTTGTTAGCTGGACTACAACTCATTATTCTAACATGACTACAACTCATTATTTTAGCTGGACTACAACTGATTTTCTTAGCTGGACTACAGCTTTGTTGTTAGCTGGACTACAACTTTATTAGCTGGAATACAACTTATTTTGTTAGCTGGACTACAACTTATTTTGTTTGCTGGACTACATCTTTTTTTGTTAGCTTGACTACAACTTTTTTTTAGCTGGACTGCAACTTATTTTGTTAGCTGGACTAAAACTTACTTTGTTAGCTGGACTAGAACTTGTTTTGTTAGCTGGACTACAACTTTTTTCGTTAGCTGGACTACAAATTATGTTGACAGCTGGACTACAACTTATTTTGTTTGCTGGACTACATCTTTTTTTGTTAGCTTGACTACAACTTTTTTTTAGCTGGACTGCAACTTATTTTGTTAGCTGGACTAAAACTTACTTTGTTAGTTGGACTAGAACTTACTTTTTTAGCTGGACTACAACTTGTTTTGTTAGCTGGACTGCAACTTATTTTGTTAGCTTGACTACAACTTTTTTTGCAAGCTGAACGACAACTTTTATTGTTAACTTGATAACTTTTTTGTTAGCTGGACTACAACTTATTTTGTTAGCTGAACTACACCTTTCTTGTTAGCTGGACTACAACTCATTATTCTAACATGACTACAACTCATTATTTTAGCTGGACTACAACTGATTTTCTTAGCTGGACTACAACTTTGTTAATTGGACTACAACTCATTATTTTTAGCTGGACTACAACTGATTTTCTTAGCTGGACTACAGCTTTGTTGTTAGCTGGACTACAACTTTATTAGCTGGAATACAACTTATTTTGTTAGCTGGACTAAAACTTACTTTGTTAGCTGGACTAGAACTTACTTTTTTAGCTGGACTACAACTTGTTTTGTTAGCTTGACTACAACTTTTTTCGTTAGCTGGACTACAACTTACTTTTTTAGCTGGACTACAACTTGTTTTGTTAGCTGGACTACAACTTTTTTCGTTAGCTGGACTACAAATTATGTCGATAGCTGGACTACAACTTATTTTGTTTGCTGGACTACATCTTTTTTTGTTAGCTTGACTACAACTTTTTTTGTTAGCTATACTACAAAATATTTTGTTAGCTGGACTACAACTTTTATTGTTAGCTGGACTACAGATTATTTTGTTAGCTAAACTACACCTTTCTTGTTAGCTGGACTACAACTCATTATTTTAACATGACTACAACTGATTTTGTTAGCTGGACTACAACTTATTTTGTTAGCTGGACTACAACTTTGTTATCTGGACTACAGCTTTGTTGTTAGCTGGACTACAACTTTATTAGCTGGAATACAACATATTTTGTTAGCTGGACTAAAACTTATTTTGTTAGCTGGACTAGAACTTACTTTTTTAGCTGGACTACAACTTGTTTTATTAGCTGGACTACAACTTTTTTCGTTAGCTGGACTACAAATTATGTTGATAGCTGGACTACAACTTATTTTGTTTGCTGGACTACATCTTTTTTTGTTAGCTTGACTACAACTTTTTTTTAGCTGGACTGCAACTTATTTTGTTAGCTGGACTACAACTTTTTTTGCAAGCTGAACGACAACTTTTATTGTTAACTTGATAACTTTTTTGTTAGCTGGACTACAGATTATTTTGTTAGCTGAACTACACCTTTCTTCTTAGCTGGACTACAACTCATTATTCTAACATGACTACAACTCATTATTTTAGCTGGACTACAACTGATTTTCTTAGCTGGACTACAGCTTTGTTGTTAGCTGGACTACAACTTTATTAGCTGGAATACAACTTATTTTGTTAGCTGGACTAAAACTTACTTTGTTAGCTGGACTAGAACTTACTTTTTTAGCTGGACTACAACTTGTTTTGTTAGCTGGACTACAACTTTTTTCGTTAGCTGGACTACAAATTATGTTGATAGCTGGACTACAACTTATTTTGTTTGCTGGACTACATCTTTTTTTGTTAGCTTGACTACAACTTTTTTTTAGCTGGACTGCAACTTATTTTGTTAGCTGGACTACAACTTTTTTTGCAAGCTGAACGACAACTTTTATTGTTAACTTGATAACTTTTTTGTTAGCTGGACTACAACTTATTTTGTTAGCTGAACTACACCTTTCTTCTTAGCTGGACTACAACTCATTATTCTAACATGACTACAACTCATTATTTTAGCTGGACTACAACTGATTTTCTTAGCTGGACTACAGCTTTGTTGTTAGCTGGACTACAACTTTATTAGCTGGACTGCAACTTATTTTGTTAGCTGGACTACAACTTTTTTTGCAAGCTGAACGACAACTTTTATTGTTAACTTGATAACTTTTTTGTTAGCTGGACTACAGATTATTTTGTTAGCTGAACTACACCTTTCTTGTTAGCTGGACTACAACTCATTATTCTAACATGACTACAACTCATTATTTTAGCTGGACTACAACTGATTTTCTTAGCTGGACTACAGCTTTGTTGTTAGCTGGACTACAACTTTATTAGCTGGAATACAACTTATTTTGTTAGCTGGACTAAAACTTACTTTGTTAGCTGGACTAGAACTTACTTTTTTAGCTGGACTACAACTTGTTTTGTTAGCTGGACTACAAATTATGTTGATAGCTGGACTACAACTTATTTTGTTTGCTGGACTACATCTTTTTTTGTTAGCTTGACTACAACTTTTTTTTAGCTGGACTGCAACTTATTTTGTTAGCTGGACTAAAACTTACTTTGTTAGCTGGACAAGAACTTACTTTTTTAGCTGGACTACAACTTGTTTTGTTAGCTGGACTACAACTTTTTTCGTTAGCTGGACTACAAATTATGTTGATAGCTGAACTACAACTTATTTTGTTTGCTGGACTACATCTTTTTTTGTTAGCTTGACTACAACTTTTTTTTAGCTGGACTGCAACTTATTTTGTTAGCTGGACTACAACTTTTTTTGCAAGCTGAACGACAACTTTTATTGTTAACTTGATAACTTTTTTGTTAGCTGGACTACAGATTATTTTGTTAGCTGAACTACACCTTTCTTGTTAGCTGGACTACAACTCATTATTCTAACATGACTACAACTCATTATTTTAGCTGGACTACAACTGATTTTCTTAGCTGGACTACAGCTTTGTTGTTAGCTGGACTACAACTTTATTAGCTGGAATACAACTTATTTTGTTAGCTGGACTACAACTTATTTTGTTTGCTGGACTACATCTTTTTTTGTTAGCTTGACTACAACTTTTTTTTAGCTGGACTGCAACTTATTTTGTTAGCTGGACTAAAACTTACTTTGTTAGCTGGACTAGAACTTGTTTTGTTAGCTGGACTACAACTTTTTTCGTTAGCTGGACTACAAATTATGTTGACAGCTGGACTACAACTTATTTTGTTTGCTGGACTACATCTTTTTTTGTTAGCTTGACTACAACTTTTTTTTAGCTGGACTGCAACTTATTTTGTTAGCTGGACTAAAACTTACTTTGTTAGTTGGACTAGAACTTACTTTTTTAGCTGGACTACAACTTGTTTTGTTAGCTGGACTGCAACTTATTTTGTTAGCTTGACTACAACTTTTTTTGCAAGCTGAACGACAACTTTTATTGTTAACTTGATAACTTTTTTGTTAGCTGGACTACAACTTATTTTGTTAGCTGAACTACACCTTTCTTGTTAGCTGGACTACAACTCATTATTCTAACATGACTACAACTCATTATTTTAGCTGGACTACAACTGATTTTCTTAGCTGGACTACAACTTTGTTAATTGGACTACAACTCATTATTTTTAGCTGGACTACAACTGATTTTCTTAGCTGGACTACAGCTTTGTTGTTAGCTGGACTACAACTTTATTAGCTGGAATACAACTTATTTTGTTAGCTGGACTAAAACTTACTTTGTTAGCTGGACTAGAACTTACTTTTTTAGCTGGACTACAACTTGTTTTGTTAGCTTGACTACAACTTTTTTCGTTAGCTGGACTACAACTTACTTTTTTAGCTGGACTACAACTTGTTTTGTTAGCTGGACTACAACTTTTTTCGTTAGCTGGACTACAAATTATGTCGATAGCTGGACTACAACTTATTTTGTTTGCTGGACTACATCTTTTTTTGTTAGCTTGACTACAACTTTTTTTGTTAGCTATACTACAAAATATTTTGTTAGCTGGACTACAACTTTTATTGTTAGCTGGACTACAGATTATTTTGTTAGCTAAACTACACCTTTCTTGTTAGCTGGACTACAACTCATTATTTTAACATGACTACAACTGATTTTGTTAGCTGGACTACAACTTATTTTGTTAGCTGGACTACAACTTTGTTATCTGGACTACAGCTTTGTTGTTAGCTGGACTACAACTTTATTAGCTGGAATACAACATATTTTGTTAGCTGGACTAAAACTTATTTTGTTAGCTGGACTAGAACTTACTTTTTTAGCTGGACTACAACTTGTTTTATTAGCTGGACTACAACTTTTTTCGTTAGCTGGACTACAAATTATGTTGATAGCTGGACTACAACTTATTTTGTTTGCTGGACTACATCTTTTTTTGTTAGCTTGACTACAACTTTTTTTTAGCTGGACTGCAACTTATTTTGTTAGCTGGACTACAACTTTTTTTGCAAGCTGAACGACAACTTTTATTGTTAACTTGATAACTTTTTTGTTAGCTGGACTACAGATTATTTTGTTAGCTGAACTACACCTTTCTTCTTAGCTGGACTACAACTCATTATTCTAACATGACTACAACTCATTATTTTAGCTGGACTACAACTGATTTTCTTAGCTGGACTACAGCTTTGTTGTTAGCTGGACTACAACTTTATTAGCTGGAATACAACTTATTTTGTTAGCTGGACTAAAACTTACTTTGTTAGCTGGACTAGAACTTACTTTTTTAGCTGGACTACAACTTGTTTTGTTAGCTGGACTACAACTTTTTTCGTTAGCTGGACTACAAATTATGTTGATAGCTGGACTACAACTTATTTTGTTTGCTGGACTACATCTTTTTTTGTTAGCTTGACTACAACTTTTTTTTAGCTGGACTGCAACTTATTTTGTTAGCTGGACTACAACTTTTTTTGCAAGCTGAACGACAACTTTTATTGTTAACTTGATAACTTTTTTGTTAGCTGGACTACAACTTATTTTGTTAGCTGAACTACACCTTTCTTCTTAGCTGGACTACAACTCATTATTCTAACATGACTACAACTCATTATTTTAGCTGGACTACAACTGATTTTCTTAGCTGGACTACAGCTTTGTTGTTAGCTGGACTACAACTTTATTAGCTGGACTGCAACTTATTTTGTTAGCTGGACTACAACTTTTTTTGCAAGCTGAACGACAACTTTTATTGTTAACTTGATAACTTTTTTGTTAGCTGGACTACAGATTATTTTGTTAGCTGAACTACACCTTTCTTGTTAGCTGGACTACAACTCATTATTCTAACATGACTACAACTCATTATTTTAGCTGGACTACAACTGATTTTCTTAGCTGGACTACAGCTTTGTTGTTAGCTGGACTACAACTTTATTAGCTGGAATACAACTTATTTTGTTAGCTGGACTACAAATTATGTTGATAGCTGGACTACAACTTATTTTGTTTGCTGGACTACATCTTTTTTTGTTAGCTTGACTACAACTTTTTTTTAGCTGGACTGCAACTTATTTTGTTAGCTGGACTAAAACTTACTTTGTTAGCTGGACTAGAACTTGTTTTGTTAGCTGGACTACAACTTTTTTCGTTAGCTGGACTACAAATTATGTTGATAGCTGGACTACAACTTATTTTGTTTGCTGGACTACATCTTTTTTTGTTAGCTTGACTACAACTTTTTTTTAGCTGGACTGCAACTTATTTTGTTAGCTGGACTAAAACTTACTTTGTTAGTTGGACTAGAACTTACTTTTTTAGCTGGACTACAACTTGTTTTGTTAGCTGGACACAACTTTTTTTTAGCTGGACTGCAACTTATTTTGTTAGCTGGACTACAACTTTTTTTGCAAGCTGAACGACAACTTTTATTGTTAACTTGATAACTTTTTTGTTAGCTGGACTACAACTTATTTTGTTAGCTGAACTACACCTTTCTTGTTAGCTGGACTACAACTCATTATTCTAACATGACTACAACTCATTATTTTAGCTGGACTACAACTGATTTTCTTAGCTGGACTACAACTTTGTTAATTGGACTACAACTCATTATTTTTAGCTGGACTACAACTGATTTTCTTAGCTGGACTACAGCTTTGTTGTTAGCTGGACTACAACTTTATTAGCTGGAATACAACTTATTTTGTTAGCTGGACTAAAACTTACTTTGTTAGCTGGACTAGAACTTACTTTTTTAGCTGGACTACAACTTGTTTTGTTAGCTTGACTACAACTTTTTTCGTTAGCTGGACTACAAATTATGTTGATAGCTGGACTACAACTTACTTTTTTAGCTGGACTACAACTTGTTTTGTTAGCTGGACTACAACTTTTTTCGTTAGCTGGACTACAAATTATGTCGATAGCTGGACTACAACTTATTTTGTTTGCTGGACTACATCTTTTTTTGTTAGCTTGACTACAACTTTTTTTGTTAGCTATACTACAAAATATTTTGTTAGCTGGACTACAACTTTTATTGTTAGCTGGACTACAGATTATTTTGTTAGCTAAACTACACCTTTCTTGTTAGCTGGACTACAACTCATTATTTTAACATGACTACAACTGATTTTGTTAGCTGGACTACAACTTATTTTGTTAGCTGGACTACAACTTTGTTATCTGGACTACAGCTTTGTTGTTAGCTGGACTACAACTTTATTAGCTGGAATACAACATATTTTGTTAGCTGGACTAAAACTTATTTTGTTAGCTGGACTAGAACTTACTTTTTTAGCTGGACTACAACTTGTTTTATTAGCTGGACTACAACTTTTTTCGTTAGCTGGACTACAAATTATGTTGATAGCTGGACTACAACTTATTTTGTTTGCTGGACTACATCTTTTTTTGTTAGCTTGACTACAACTTTTTTTTAGCTGGACTGCAACTTATTTTGTTAGCTGGACTACAACTTTTTTTGCAAGCTGAACGACAACTTTTATTGTTAACTTGATAACTTTTTTGTTAGCTGGACTACAGATTATTTTGTTAGCTGAACTACACCTTTCTTCTTAGCTGGACTACAACTCATTATTCTAACATGACTACAACTCATTATTTTAGCTGGACTACAACTGATTTTCTTAGCTGGACTACAGCTTTGTTGTTAGCTGGACTACAACTTTATTAGCTGGAATACAATTTATTTTGTTAGCTGGACTAAAACTTACTTTGTTAGCTGGACTAGAACTTACTTTTTTAGCTGGACTACAACTTGTTTTGTTAGCTGGACTACAACTTTTTTCGTTAGCTGGACTACAAATTATGTTGATAGCTGGACTACAACTTATTTTGTTTGCTGGACTACATCTTTTTTTGTTAGCTTGACTACAACTTTTTTTTAGCTGGACTGCAACTTATTTTGTTAGCTGGACTACAACTTTTTTTGCAAGCTGAACGACAACTTTTATTGTTAACTTGATAACTTTTTTGTTAGCTGGACTACAACTTATTTTGTTAGCTGAACTACACCTTTCTTCTTAGCTGGACTACAACTCATTATTCTAACATGACTACAACTCATTATTTTAGCTGGACTACAACTGATTTTCTTAGCTGGACTACAGCTTTGTTGTTAGCTGGACTACAACTTTATTAGCTGGAATACAACTTATTTTGTTAGCTGGACTAAAACTTACTTTGTTAGCTGGACTAGAACTTACTTTTTTAGCTGGACTACAACTTGTTTTGTTAGCTGGACTACAACTTTTTTCGTTAGCTGGACTACAAATTATGTTGATAGCTGGACTACAACTTATTTTGTTTGCTGGACTACAACTTTTTTGCAAGCTGAACGACAACTTTTATTGTTAACTTGATAACTTTTTTGTTAGCTGGACTACAGATTATTTTGTTAGCTGAACTACACCTTTCTTGTTAGCTGGACTACAACTCATTATTCAAACATGACTACAACTGATTTTGTTAGCTGGACTACAACTTTGTTAATTGGACTACAACTCATTATTTTAGCTGGACTACAACTGATTTTCTTAGCTGGACTACAGCTTTGTTGTTAGCTGGACTACAACTTATTTTGTTGGCTGCATTACAACTTTTTTGTTAGCTATACTACAAAATATTTTGTTAGCTGGACTACAACTTTTATTGTTAGCTGGACTACAGATTATTTTGTTAGCTAAACTACACCTTTCTTGTTAGCTGGACTACAACTCATTATTTTAACATGACTACAACTGATTTTGTTAGCTGGACTACAACTTATTTTGTTAGCTGGACTACAACTTTGTTATCTGGACTACAGCTTTGTTGTTAGCTGGACTACAACTTTATTAGCTGGAATACAACATATTTTGTTAGCTGGACTAAAACTTACTTTGTTAGCTGGACTAGAACTTACTTTTTTAGCTGGACTACAACTTGTTTTGTTAGCTGGACTACAACTTTTTTCGTTAGCTGGACTGAAAATTATGTTGATAGCTGGACTACAACTTTATTTTGTTTGCTGGACTACAACTTTTTTGCAACCTGAACGACAACTTTTATTATTAACTTGATAACTTTTTTGTTAGCTGGACTACAACTTATTTTGTTAGCTATACTTCAAAATATTTTGTTAGCTGGACTACAACTTTTTTTGTTAGCTGGACAACAATTTATTTTGTTAGCTGGACTACATCTCTTTTTGTTAGCTTGACTACAACTTTTATTTAGTTGGACTGCAACTTATTTTGTTAGCTGGACTAAAACTTACTTTGTTAGCTGGACTAGAACTTACTTTTTTAGCTGGACTACAACTTGTTTTGTTAGCTGGACTACAACTTTTTTCGTTAGCTGGACTACAAATTATGTTGATAGCTGGACTACAACTTATTTTGTTTGCTGGACTACATCTTTTTTTGTTAGCTTGACTACAGATTATTTTGTTAGCTGAACTACACCTTTCTTGTTAGCTGGACTACAACTCATTATTCTAACATGACTACAACTGATTTTGTTAGCTGGACTACAACTTTGTTAATTGGACTACAACTCATTATTTTAGCTGGACTACAACTGATTTTCTTAGCTGGACTACAGCTTTGTTGTTAGCTGGACTACAACTTTATTAGCTGGAATACAACTTATTTTGTTAGCTGGACTAAAACTTACTTTGTTAGCTGGACTAGAACTTACTTTTTTAGCTGGACTACAACTTGTTTTGTTAGCTGGACTACAACTTTTTTCGTTAGCTGGACTACAAATTATGTTGATAGCTGGACTACAACTTATTATGTTTGCTGGACTACAACTTTTTTGCAAGCTGAACGACAACTTTTATTATTAACTTGATAACTTTTTTGTTAGCTGGACTACAACTTATTTTGTTAGCTATACTACAAAATATTTTGTTAGCTGGACTACAACTATTTTTGTTAGCTGGACAACAATTAATTTTGTTAGCAGGACTACATCTCTTTTTGTTAGCTTGACTACAACTTTTTTTTAGCTGGACTGCAACTTATTTTGTTAGCTGGACTACAACTTTTTTGCAAGCTGAACGACAACTTTTATTGTTAACTTGATAACTTTTTTGTTAGCTGGACTACAATTTTTCTAGCTGGACTACAACCTTGTTAGCTGGACTACAACTTTTTTGTTAGCTGGACTACAACTTATTTTGTTGGCTGCATTACAACTTTTTTGTTAGCTATAGTACAAAATATTTTGTTAGCTGGACTACAACTTTTATTGTTAGCTGGACTACAGATTATTTTGTTAGCTAAACTTCACCTTTCTTGTTAGCTGGACTACAACTCATTATTTTAACATGACTACAACTGATTTTGTTAGCTGGACTACAACTTATTTTGTTAGCTGGACTACAACTTTGTTATCTGGACTACAGCTTTGTTGTTAGCTGGACTACAACTTTATTAGCTGGAATACAACTTATTTTGTTAGCTGGACTAAAACTTACTTTGTTAGCTGGACTACAACTTACTTTTTTAGCTGGACTACAACTTGTTTTGTTAGCTGGACTACAACTTTTTTCGTTAGCTGGACTACAAATTATGTTGATAGCTGGACTACAACTTATTTTGTTTGCTGGACTACATCTTTTTTTGTTAGCTTGACTACAACTTTTTTTTAGCTGGACTGCAACTTATTTTGTTAGCTGGACTAAAACTTACTTTGTTAGCTGGACTAGAACTTACTTTTTTAGCTGGACTACAACTTGTTTTGTTAGCTGGACTACAACTTTTTTCGTTAGCTGGACTACAAATTATGTTGATAGCTGGACTACAACTTATTTTGTTTGCTGGACTACATCTTTTTTTGTTAGCTTGACTACAACTTTTTTTTAGCTGGACTGCAACTTATTTTGTTAGCTGGACTTAAACTTACTTTGTTAGCTGGACTAAAACTTACTTTGTTAGCTGGACTAGAACTTACTTTTTTAGCTGGACTACAACTTGTTTTATTAGCTGGACTACAACTTTTTTCGTTAGCTGGACTACAAATTATGTTGATAGCTGGACTACAACTTATTTTGTTTGCTGGACTACATCTTTTTTTGTTAGCTTGACTACAACTTTTTTTTAGCTGGACTGCAACTTATTTTGTTAGCTGGACTACAACTTTTTTTGCAAGCTGAACGACAACTTTTATTGTTAACTTGATAACTTTTTTGTTAGCTTGACTACAACTTATTTTGTTAGCTGAACTACACCTTTCTTCTTAGCTGGACTACAACTCATTATTCTAACATGACTACAACTGATTTTCTTAGCTGGACTACAGCTTTGTTGTTAGCTGGACTACAACTTTATTAGCTGGAATACAACTTATTTTGTTAGCTGGACTAAAACTTACTTTGTTAGCTGGACTAGAACTTACTTTTTTAGCTGGACTACAACTTGTTTTGTTTGCTGGACTACAACTTTTTTGCAAGCTGAACGACAACTATTATTATTAACTTGATAATTTTTTTGTTAGCTGGACTACAACTTATTTTGTTAGCTATACTACAAAATATTTTGTTAGCTGGACTACAACTTTTTTTGTTAGCTGGACAACAATTAATTTTGTTAGCTGGACTACATCTCTTTTTGTTAGCTTGACTACAACTTTTTTTTAGCTGGACTGCAACTTTTTTTGTTAGCTGGACAACAATTTATTTTGTTAGCTGGACTACATCTCTTTTTGTTATCTTGACTACAACTTTTTTTAGCTGGACTAAAACTTATTTTGTTAGCTGGACTAAAACTTACTTTGTTAGCTGGACTAGAACTTACTTTTTTAGCTGGACTACAACTTGTTTTGTTAGCTGGACTACAACTTTTTTCGTTAGCTGGACTACAAATTATGTTGATAGCTGGACTACAACTTATTTTGTTTGCTGGACTACATCTTTTTTTGTTAGCTTGACTACAACTTTTTTTTTGGCTGGACTGCAACTTATTTTGTTAGCTGGACTACAACTTTTTTTGCAAGCTGAACGACAACTTTTATTGTTAACTTGATAACTTTTTTGTTAGCTGGACTACAGATTATTTTGTTAGCTGAACTACACCTTTCTTGTTAGCTGGACTACAACTCATTATTCTAACATGACTACAACTGATTTTGTTAGCTGGACTACAACTTTGTTAATTGGACTACAACTCATTATTTTAGCTGGACTACAACTGATTTTCTTAGCTGGACTACAGCTTTGTTGTTAGCTGGACTACAACTTTATTAGCTGGAATACAACTTATTTTGTTAGCTGGACTAAAACTTACTTTGTTAGCTGGACTAGAACTTACTTTTTAAGCTGGACTACAACTTTGTTATCTGGACTATAGCTTTGTTGTTAGCTGGACTACAACTTTATTAGCTGGAATACAACATATTTTGTTAGCTGGACTAAAACTTACTTTGTTAGCTGGACTAGAACTTACTTTTTTAGCTGGACTACAACTTGTTTTGTTAGCTGGACTACAACTTTTTTCGTTAGCTGGACTAAAAATTATGTTGATAGCTGGACTACAACTTTATTTTGTTTGCTGGACTACAACTTTTTTGCAACCTGAACGACAACTTTTATTATTAACTTGATAACTTTTTTGTTAGCTGGACTACAACTTATTTTGTTAGCTATACTTCAAAATATTTTGTTAGCTGGACTACAACTTTTTTTGTTAGCTGGACAACAATTTATTTTGTTAGCCGGACTAAAACTTACTTTGTTAGCTGGACTAAAACTTACTTTGTTAGCTGGACTAGAACTTACTTTTTTAGCTGGACTACAACTTGTTTTGTTAGCTGGACTACAACTTTTTTCGTTAGCTGGACTACAAATTATGTTGATAGCTGGACTACAACTTATTTTGTTTGCTGGACTACATCTTTTTTTGTTAGCTTGACTACAGATTATTTTGTTAGCTGAACTACACCTTTCTTGTTAGCTGGACTACAACTCATTATTCTAACATGACTACAACTGATTTTGTTAGCTGGACTACAACTTTGTTAATTGGACTACAACTCATTATTTTAGCTGGACTACAACTGATTTTCTTAGCTGGACTACAGCTTTGTTGTTAGCTGGACTACAACTTTATTAGCTGGAATACAACTTATTTTGTTAGCTGGACTAAAACTTACTTTGTTAGCTGGACTACAACTTTTTGTTAGCTATACTACAAAATATTTTGTTAGCTGGACTACAACTTTTTTTGTTAGCTGGACAACAATTAATTTTGTTAGCTGGACTACATCTTTTTTGTTAGCTTGACTACAACTTTTTTTAGCTGGACTACAACTTATTTTGTTAGCTGGACTACAACTTTGTTAGCTGGACTACAGCTTTGTTGTTAGCTGGACTACAACTTTATTAGCTGGAATACAACATATTTTGTTAGCTGGACTAAAACTTACTTTGTTAGCTGGACTAGAACTTACTTTTTTAGCTGGACTACAACTTGTTTTGTTAGCTGGACTACAACTTTTTTCGTTAGCTGGACTAAAAATTATGTTGATAGCTGGACTACAACTTTATTTTGTTTGCTGGACTACAACTTTTTTGCAACCTGAACGACAACTTTTATTATTAACTTGATAACTTTTTTGTTAGCTGGACTACAACTTATTTTGTTAGCTATACTTCAAAATATTTTGTTAGCTGGACTACAACTTTTTTTGTTAGCTGGACAACAATTTATTTTGTTAGCTGGACTACATCTCTTTTTGTTAGCTTGACTACAACTTTTTTTTAGCTGGACTACAAAATATTTTGTTAGCTGGACTAAAACTTACTTTGTTAGCTGGACTAGAACCTACTTTTTTAGCTGGACTACAACTTGTTTTGTTAGCTGGACTACAACTTTTTTCGTTAGCTGGACTACAAATTATGTTGATAGCTGGACTACAACTTATTTTGTTTGCTGGACTACATCTTTTTTTGTTAGCTGGACTACAGATTATTTTGTTAGCTGAACTACACCTTTCTTGTTAGCTGGACTACAACTCATTATTCTAACATGACTACAACTGATTTTGTTAGCTGGACTACAACTTTGTTAATTGGACTACAACTCATTATTTTAGCTGGACTACAACTGATTTTCTTAGCTGGACTACAGCTTTGTTGTTAGCTGGACTACAACTTTATTAGCTGGAATACAACTTATTTTGTTAGCTGGACTAAAACTTACTTTGTTAGCTGGACTAGAACTTACTTTTTTAGCTGGACTACAACTTTGTTATCTGGACTATAGCTTTGTTGTTAGCTGGACTACAACTTTATTAGCTGGAATACAACATATTTTGTTAGCTGGACTAAAACTTACTTTGTTAGCTGGACTAGAACTTACTTTTTTAGCTGGACTACAACTTGTTTTGTTAGCTGGACTACAACTTTTTTCGTTAGCTGGACTAAAAATTATGTTGATAGCTGGACTACAACTTTATTTTGTTTGCTGGACTACAACTTTTTTGCAACCTGAACGACAACTTTTATTATTAACTTGATAACTTTTTTGTTAGCTGGACTACAACTTATTTTGTTAGCTATACTTCAAAATATTTTGTTAGCTGGACTACAACTTTTTTTGTTAGCTGGACAACAATTTATTTTGTTAGCTGGACTACATCTCTTTTTGTTAGCTTGACTACAACTTTTTTTTAGCTGGACTGCAACTTATTTTGTTAGCTGGACTAAAACTTACTTTGTTAGCTGGACTAGAACTTACTTTTTTAGCTGGACTACAACTTGTTTTGTTAGCTGGACTACAACTTTTTTCGTTAGCTGGACTACAAATTATGTTGATAGCTGGACTACAACTTATTTTGTTCGCTGGACTACATCTTTTTTTGTTAGCTTGACTACAGATTATTTTGTTAGCTGAACTACACCTTTCTTGTTAGCTGGACTACAACTCATTATTCTAACATGACTACAACTGATTTTGTTAGCTGGACTACAACTTTGTTAATTGGACTACAACTCATTATTTTAGCTGGACTACAACTGATTTTCTTAGCTGGACTACAGCTTTGTTGTTAGCTGGACTACAACTTTATTAGCTGGAATACAACTTATTTTGTTAGCTGGACTAAAACTTACTTTGTTAGCTGGACTAGAACTTACTTTTTTAGCTGGACTACAACTTGTTTTGTTAGCTGGACTACAACTTTTTTCGTTAGCTGGACTACAAATTATGTTGATAGCTGGACTACAACTTATTATGTTTGCTGGACTACAACTTTTTTGCAAGCTGAACGACAACTTTTATTATTAACTTGATAACTTTTTTGTTAGCTGGACTACAACTTATTTTGTTAGCTATACTACAAAATATTTTGTTAGCTGGACTACAACTTTTTTTGTTAGCTGGACAACAATTAATTTTGTTAGCTGGACTACATCTCTTTTTGTTAGCTTGACTACAACTTTTTTTTAGCTGGACTGCAACTTATTTTGTTAGCTGGACTACAACTTTTTTGCAAGCTGAACGACAACTTTTATTGTTAACTTGATAACTTTTTTGTTAGCTGTACAACAATTTTTCTAGCTGGACTACAACCTTGTTAGCTGGACTACAACTTTTTTGTTAGCTATACTACAAAATATTTTGTTAGCTGGACTACAACTTTTATTGTTAGCTGGACTACAGATTATTTTGTTAGCTAAACTACACCTTTCTTGTTAGCTGGACTACAACTCATTATTTTAACATGACTACAACTGATTTTGTTAGCTGGACTACAACTTATTTTGTTAGCTGGACTACAACTTTGTTATCTTGACTACAGCTTTGTTGTTAGCTGGACTACAACTTTATTAGCTGGAATACAACTTATTTTGTTAGCTGGACTAAAACTTATTTTGTTAGCTGGACTACAACTTATTTTGTTAGCTATACTACAAAATATTTTCTTAGCTGGACTACAACTTTTATTGTTAGCTGGACTACAGATTATTTTGTTAGCTAAACTACACCTTTCTTGTTAGTTGGACTACAACTCATTATTTTAACATGACTACAACTGATTTTGTTAGCTGGACTACAACTTATTTTGTTAGCTGGACTACAACTTTGTTAATTGGACTACAACTCATTATTTTAGCTGGACTACAACTGATTTTCTTAGCTGGACTACAGCTTTGTTGTTAGCTGGACTACAACTTTATTAGCTGGAATACAACTTATTTTGTTAGCTGGACTAAAACTTACTTTGTTAGCTGGACTAGAACTTACTTTTTTAGCTGGACTACAACTTGTTTTGTTAGCTGGACTACAACTTTTTTCGTTAGCTGGACTACAAATTATGTTGATAGCTGGACTACAACTTATTATGTTTGCTGGACTACAACTTTTTTGCAAGCTGAACGACAACTTTTATTATTAACTTGATAACTTTTTTGTTAGCTGGACTACAACTTATTTTGTTAGCTATACTGCAAAATATTTTGTTAGCTGGACTACAACTATTTTTGTTAGCTGGACAACAATTAATTTTGTTAGCAGGACTACATCTCTTTTTGTTAGCTTGACTACAACTTTTTTTAGCTGGACTGCAACTTATTTTGTTAGCTGGACTACAACTTTTTTGCAAGCTGAACGACAACTTTTATTGTTAACTTGATAACTTTTTTGTTAGCTGGACTACAATTTTTCTAGCTGGACTACAACCTTGTTAGCTGGACTACAACTTTTTTGTTAGCTGGACTACAACTTATTTTGTTGGCTGCATTACAACTTTTTTGTTAGCTATACTACAAAATATTTTGTTAGCTGGACTACAACTTTTATTGTTAGCTGGACTACAGATTATTTTGTTAGCTAAACTTCACCTTTCTTGTTAGCTGGACTACAACTCATTATTTTAACATGACTACAACTGATTTTGTTAGCTGGACTACAACTTATTTTGTTAGCTGGACTACAACTTTGTTATCTGGACTACAGCTTTGTTGTTAGCTGGACTACAACTTTATTAGCTGGAATACAACTTATTTTGTTAGCTGGACTAAAACTTACTTTGTTAGCTGGACTACAACTTACTTTTTTAGCTGGACTACAACTTGTTTTGTTAGCTGGACTACAACTTTTTTCGTTAGCTGGACTACAAATTATGTTGATAGCTGGACTACAACTTATTTTGTTTGCTGGACTACATCTTTTTTTGTTAGCTTGACTACAACTTTTTTTTAGCTGGACTGCAACTTATTTTGTTAGCTGGACTAAAACTTACTTTGTTAGCTGGACTAGAACTTACTTTTTTAGCTGGACTACAACTTGTTTTGTTAGCTGGACTACAACTTTTTTCGTTAGCTGGACTACAAATTATGTTGATAGCTGGACTACAACTTATTTTGTTTGCTGGACTACATCTTTTTTTGTTAGCTTGACTACAACTTTTTTTTAGCTGGACTGCAACTTATTTTGTTAGCTGGACTTAAACTTACTTTGTTAGCTGGACTAAAACTTACTTTGTTAGCTGGACTAGAACTTACTTTTTTAGCTGGACTACAACTTGTTTTATTAGCTGGACTACAACTTTTTTCGTTAGCTGGACTACAAATTATGTTGATAGCTGGACTACAACTTATTTTGTTTGCTGGACTACATCTTTTTTTGTTAGCTTGACTACAACTTTTTTTTAGCTGGACTGCAACTTATTTTTTTAGCTGGACTACAACTTTTTTTGCAAGCTGAACGACAACTTTTATTGTTAACTTGATAACTTTTTTGTTAGCTTGACTACAACTTATTTTGTTAGCTGAACTACACCTTTCTTCTTAGCTGGACTACAACTCATTATTCTAACATGACTACAACTCATTATTTTAGCTGGACTACAACTGATTTTCTTAGCTGGACTACAGCTTTGTTGTTAGCTGGACTACAACTTTATTAGCTGGAATACAACTTATTTTGTTAGCTGGACTAAAACTTACTTTGTTAGCTGGACTAGAACTTACTTTTTTAGCTGGACTACAACTTGTTTTGTTAGCTGGACTACAACTTTTTTCGTTAGCTGGACTACAAATTATGTTGATAGCTGGACTACAACTTATTTTGTTTGCTGGACTACAACTTTTTTGCAAGCTGAACGACAACTATTATTATTAACTTGATAATTTTTTTGTTAGCTGGACTACAACTTATTTTGTTAGCTATACTACAAAATATTTTGTTAGCTGGACTACAACTTTTTTTGTTAGCTGGACAACAATTAATTTTGTTAGCTGGACTACATCTCTTTTTGTTAGCTTGACTACAACTTTTTTTTAGCTGGACTGCAACTTTTTTTGTTAGCTGGACAACAATTTATTTTGTTAGCTGGACTACATCTCTTTTTGTTAGCTTGACTACAACTTTTTTTAGCTGGACTAAAACTTATTTTGTTAGCTGGACTAAAACTTACTTTGTTAGCTGGACTAGAACTTACTTTTTTAGCTGGACTACAACTTGTTTTGTTAGCTGGACTACAACTTTTTTCGTTAGCTGGACTAAAAATTATGTTGATAGCTGGACTACAACTTTATTTTGTTAGCTGGACTACAACTTATTTTGTTAGCTATACTACAAAATATTTTGTTAGCTGGACTACAACTTTTTTTGTTAGCTGGACAACAATTTATTTTGTTAGCTGGACTACATCTCTTTTTGTTAGCTTGACTACAACTTTTTTTTAGCTGGACTGCAACTTATTTTGTTAGCTGGACTAAAACTTACTTTGTTAGCTGGACTAGAACTTACTTTTTTAGCTGGACTACAACTTGTTTTGTTAGCTGGACTACAACTTTTTTTGCAAGCTGAACGACAACTTTTATTGTTAACTTGATAACTTTTTTGTTAGCTGGACTACAGATTATTTTGTTAGCTGAACTACACCTTTCTTGTTAGCTGGACTACAACTCATTATTCTAACATGACTACAACTGATTTTGTTAGCTGGACTACAACTTTGTTAATTGGACTACAACTCATTATTTTAGCTGGACTACAACTGATTTTCTTAGCTGGACTACAGCTTTGTTGTTAGCTGGACTACAACTTATTTTGTTGGCTGCATTACAACTTGTTTTGTTAGCTATACTACAAAATATTTTGTTAGCTGGACTACAACTTTTATTGTTAGCTGGACTACAGATTATTTTGTTAGCTAAACTACACCTTTCTTGTTAGCTGGACTACAACTCATTATTTTAACATGACTACAACTGATTTTGTTAGCTGGACTACAACTTATTTTGTTAGCTGGACTACAACTTTGTTATCTGGACTACAGCTTTGTTGTTAGCTGGACTACAACTTTATTAGCTGGAATACAACATATTTTGTTAGCTGGACTAAAACTTACTTTTTTAGCTGGACTACAACTTGTTTTGTTAGCTGGACTACAACTTTTTTCGTTAGCTGGACTAAAAATTATGTTGATAGCTGGACTACAACTTTATTTTGTTTGCTGGACTACAACTTTTTTGCAACCTGAACGACAACTTTTATTATTAACTTGATAACTTTTTTGTTAGCTGGACTACAACTTATTTTGTTAGCTATACTTCAAAATATTTTGTTAGCTGGACTTCAACTTTTTTTGTTAGCTGGACAACAATTTATTTTGTTAGCTGGACTACATCTCTTTTTGTTAGCTTGACTACAACTTTTTTTTAGCTGGACTACAAAATATTTTGTTAGCTGGACTAAAACTTACTTTGTTAGCTGGACTAGAACTTACTTTTTTAGCTGGACTACAACTTGTTTTGTTAGCTGGACTACAACTTTTTTCGTTAGCTGGACTACAAATTATGTTGATAGCTGGACTACAACTTATTTTGTTTGCTGGACTACATCTTTTTTTGTTAGCTGGACTACAGATTATTTTGTTAGCTGAACTACACCTTTCTTGTTAGCTGGACTACAACTCATTATTCTAACATGACTACAACTGATTTTGTTAGCTGGACTACAACTTTGTTAATTGGACTACAACTCATTATTTTAGCTGGACTACAACTGATTTTCTTAGCTGGACTACAGCTTTGTTGTTAGCTGGACTACAACTTTATTAGCTGGAATACAACTTATTTTGTTAGCTGGACTAAAACTTACTTTGTTAGCTGGACTAGAACTTACTTTTTAAGCTGGACTACAACTTTGTTATCTGGACTATAGCTTTGTTGTTAGCTGGACTACAACTTTATTAGCTGGAATACAACATATTTTGTTAGCTGGACTAAAACTTACTTTGTTAGCTGGACTAGAACTTACTTTTTTAGCTGGACTACAACTTGTTTTGTTAGCTGGACTACAACTTTTTTCGTTAGCTGGACTAAAAATTATGTTGATAGCTGGACTACAACTTTATTTTGTTTGCTGGACTACAACTTTTTTGCAACCTGAACGACAACTTTTATTATTAACTTGATAACTTTTTTGTTAGCTGGACTACAACTTATTTTGTTAGCTATACTTCAAAATATTTTGTTAGCTGGACTACAACTTTTTTTGTTAGCTGGACAACAATTTATTTTGTTAGCCGGACTACATCTCTTTTTGTTAGCTTGACTACAACTTTTTTTTAGCTGGACTGCAACTTATTTTGTTAGCTGGACTAAAACTTACTTTGTTAGCTGGACTAGAACTTACTTTTTTAGCTGGACTACAACTTGTTTTGTTAGCTGGACTACAACTTTTTTCGTTAGCTGGACTACAAATTATGTTGATAGCTGGACTACAACTTATTTTGTTTGCTGGACTACATCTTTTTTTGTTAGCTTGACTACAGATTATTTTGTTAGCTGAACTACACCTTTCTTGTTAGCTGGACTACAACTCATTATTCTAACATGACTACAACTGATTTTGTTAGCTGGACTACAACTTTGTTAATTGGACTACAACTCATTATTTTAGCTGGACTACAACTGATTTTCTTAGCTGGACTACAGCTTTGTTGTTAGCTGGACTACAACTTTATTAGCTGGAATACAACTTATTTTGTTAGCTGGACTAAAACTTACTTTGTTAGCTGGACTACAACTTTTTGTTAGCTATACTACAAAATATTTTGTTAGCTGGACTACAACTTTTTTTGTTAGCTGGAAAACAATTAATTTTGTTAGCTGGACTACATCTTTTTTGTTAGCTTGACTACAACTTTTTTTAGCTGGACTACAACTTATTTTGTTAGCTGGACTACAAATTTGTTAGCTGGACTACAGCTTTGTTGTTAGCTGGACTACAACTTTATTAGCTGGAATACAACATATTTTGTTAGCTGGACTAAAACTTACTTTGTTAGCTGGACTAGAACTTACTTTTTTAGCTGGACTACAACTTGTTTTGTTAGCTGGACTACAACTTTTTTCGTTAGCTGGACTAAAAATTATGTTGATAGCTGGACTACAACTTTATTTTGTTTGCTGGACTACAACTTTTTTGCAACCTGAACGACAACTTTTATTATTAACTTGATAACTTTTTTGTTAGCTGGACTACAACTTATTTTGTTAGCTATACTTCAAAATATTTTGTTAGCTGGACTACAACTTTTTTTGTTAGCTGGACAACAATTTATTTTGTTAGCTGGACTACATCTCTTTTTGTTAGCTTGACTACAACTTTTTTTTAGCTGGACTACAAAATATTTTGTTAGCTGGACTAAAACTTACTTTGTTAGCTGGACTAGAACCTACTTTTTTAGCTGGACTACAACTTGTTTTGTTAGCTGGACTACAACTTTTTTCGTTAGCTGGACTACAAATTATGTTGATAGCTGGACTACAACTTATTTTGTTTGCTGGACTACATCTTTTTTTGTTAGCTGGACTACAGATTATTTTGTTAGCTGAACTACACCTTTCTTGTTAGCTGGACTACAACTCATTATTCTAACATGACTACAACTGATTTTGTTAGCTGGACTACAACTTTGTTAATTGGACTACAACTCATTATTTTAGCTGGACTACAACTGATTTTCTTAGCTGGACTACAGCTTTGTTGTTAGCTGGACTACAACTTTATTAGCTGGAATACAACTTATTTTGTTAGCTGGACTAAAACTTACTTTGTTAGCTGGACTAGAACTTACTTTTTTAGCTGGACTACAACTTTGTTATCTGGACTATAGCTTTGTTGTTAGCTGGACTACAACTTTATTAGCTGGAATACAACATATTTTGTTAGCTGGACTAAAACTTACTTTGTTAGCTGGACTAGAACTTACTTTTTTAGCTGGACTACAACTTGTTTTGTTAGCTGGACTACAACTTTTTTCGTTAGCTGGACTAAAAATTATGTTGATAGCTGGACTACAACTTTATTTTGTTTGCTGGACTACAACTTTTTTGCAACCTGAACGACAACTTTTATTATTAACTTGATAACTTTTTTGTTAGCTGGACTACAACTTATTTTGTTAGCTATACTTCAAAATATTTTGTTAGCTGGACTACAACTTTTTTTGTTAGCTGGACAACAATTTATTTTGTTAGCTGGACTACATCTCTTTTTGTTAGCTTGACTACAACTTTTTTTTAGCTGGACTGCAACTTATTTTGTTAGCTGGACTAAAACTTACTTTGTTAGCTGGACTAGAACTTACTTTTTTAGCTGGACTACAACTTGTTTTGTTAGCTGGACTACAACTTTTTTCGTTAGCTGGACTACAAATTATGTTGATAGCTGGACTACAACTTATTTTGTTTGCTGGACTACATCTTTTTTTGTTAGCTTGACTACAGATTATTTTGTTAGCTGAACTACACCTTTCTTGTTAGCTGGACTACAACTCATTATTCTAACATGACTACAACTGATTTTGTTAGCTGGACTACAACTTTGTTAATTGGACTACGACTCATTATTTTAGCTGGACTACAACTGATTTTCTTAGCTGGACTACAGCTTTGTTGTTAGCTGGACTACAACTTTATTAGCTGGAATACAACTTATTTTGTTAGCTGGACTAAAACTTACTTTGTTAGCTGGACTAGAACTTACTTTTTTAGCTGGACTACAACTTGTTTTGTTAGCTGGACTACAACTTTTTTCGTTAGCTGGACTACAAATTATGTTGATAGCTGGACTACAACTTATTATGTTTGCTGGACTACAACTTTTTTGCAAGCTGAACGACAACTTTTATTATTAACTTGATAACTTTTTTGTTAGCTGGACTACAACTTATTTTGTTAGCTATACTACAAAATATTTTGTTAGCTGGACTACAACTTTTTTTGTTAGCTGGACAACAATTAATTTTGTTAGCTGGACTACATCTCTTTTTGTTAGCTTGACTACAACTTTTTTTTAGCTGGACTGCAACTTATTTTGTTAGCTGGACTACAGCTTTGTTGTTAGCTGGACTACAACCTTGTTAGCTGGACTACAACTTTTTTGTTAGCTATACTACAAAATATTTTGTTAGCTGGACTACAACTTTTATTGTTAGCTGGACTACAGATTATTTTGTTAGCTAAACTACACCTTTCTTGTTAGCTGGACTACAACTCATTATTTTAACATGACTACAACTGATTTTGTTAGCTGGACTACAACTTATTTTGTTAGCTGGACTACAACTTATTTTGTTAGCTGGACTACAACTTTGTTATCTTGACTACAGCTTTGTTGTTAGCTGGACTACAACTTTATTAGCTGGAATACAACTTATTTTGTTAGCTGGACTAAAACTTACTTTGTTAGCTGGACTACAACTTTTTGTTAGCTATACTAAAAAATATTTTGTTAGCTGGACTACAACTTTTATTGTTAGCTGGACTGCAACTTATTTTGTTAGCTGGACTACAACTTTTTTGCAAGCTGAACGACAACTTTTATTGTTAACTTGATAACTTTTTTGTTAGCTGGACTACAAATTATGTTGATAGCTGGACTACAACTTATTTTGTTTGCTGGACTACATCTTTTTTTGTTAGCTTGACTACAACTTTTTTTTAGCTGGACTGCAACTTATTTTGTTAGCTGGACTACAACTTTTTTTGTTAGCTATACTACAAAATATTTTGTTAGCTGCACTACAACTTTTTTTGTTAGCTGGACAACAATTAATTTTGTTAGCTGGACTACATCTCTTTTTGTTAGCTGGACTACAACTTTATTAGCTGGAATACAACTTATTTTGTTAGCTGGACTAAAACTTACTTTGTTAGCTGGACTAGAACTTACTTTTTTAGCTGGACTACAACTTGTTTTGTTAGCTGGACTACAACTTTTTTCGTTAGCTGGACTAAAAATGATGTTGATAGCGGTACTACAACTTTATTTTGTTAGCTGGACTACAACTTATTTTGTTAGCTATACTACAAAATATTTTGTTAGCTGGACTACAACTTTTTTTGTTAGCTGGACAACAATTTATTTTGTTAGCTGGACTACATCTCTTTTTGTTAGCTTGACTACAACTTTTTTTTAGCTGGACTGCAACTTATTTTGTTAGCTGGACTAAAACTTACTTTGTTAGCTGGACTAGAACTTACTTTTTTAGCTGGACTACAACTTGTTTTGTTAGCTGGACTACAACTTTTTTCTTTAGCTGGACTACAAATATGTTGATAGCTGGACTACAACTTATTTTGTTTGCTGGACTACATCTGTTTTTGTTAGCTTGACTACAACTTTTTTTTAGCTGGACTGCAACTTATTTTGTTAGCTGGACTACAACTTTTTTTGCAAGCTGAACGACAACTTTTATTGTTAACTTGATAACTTTTTTGTTAGCTGGACTACAGATTATTTTGTTAGCTGAACTACACCTTTCTTGTTAGCTGGACTACAACTCATTATTCTAACATGACTACAACTGATTTTGTTAGCTGGACTACAACTTTGTTAATTGGACTACAACTCATTATTTTAACTGGACTACAACTGATTTTCTTAGCTGGACTACAGCTTTGTTGTTAGCTGGACTACAACTTATTTTGTTGGCTGCATTACAACTTTTTTGTTAGCTATACTACAAAATATTTTGTTAGCTGGACTACAACTTTTATTGTTAGCTGGACTACAGATTATTTTGTTAGCTAAACTACACCTTTCTTGTTAGCTGGACTACAACTCATTATTTTATCATGACTACAACTGATTTTGTTAGCTGGACTACAACTTATTTTGTTAGCTGGACTACAACTTTGTTATCTGGACTACAGCTTTGTTGTTAGCTGGACTACAACTTTATTAGCTGGAATACAACATATTTTGTTAGCTGGACTAAAACTTACTTTGTTAGCTGGACTAGAACTTACTTTTTTAGCTGGACTACAACTTGTTTTGTTAGCTGGACTACAACTTTTTTCGTTAGCTGGACTAAAAATTATGTTGATAGCTGGACTACAACTTTATTTTGTTTGCTGGACTACAACTTTTTTGCAACCTGAACGACAACTTTTATTATTAACTTGATAACTTTTTTGTTAGCTGGACTACAACTTATTTTGTTAGTTATACTTCAAAATATTTTGTTAGCTGGACTACAACTTGTTTTGTTAGCTGGACAACAATTTATTTTGTTAGCTGGACTACATCTCTTTTTGTTAGCTTGACTACAACTTTTTTTTAGCTGGACTACAAAATATTTTGTTAGCTGGACTAAAACTTACTTTGTTAGCTGGACTAGAACCTTCTTTTTTAGCTGGACTACAACTTGTTTTGTTAGCTGGACTACAACTTTTTTCGTTAGCTGAACTACAAATTATGTTGATAGCTGGACTACAACTTATTTTGTTTGCTGGACTACATCTTTTTTTGTTAGCTGGACTACAGATTATTTTGTTAGCTGAACTACACCTTTCTTGTTAGCTGGACTACAACTCATTATTCTAACATGACTACAACTGATTTTGTTAGCTGGACTACAACTTTGTTAATTGGACTACAACTCATTATTTTAGCTGGACTACAACTGATTTTCTTAGCTGGACTACAGCTTTGTTGTTAGCTGGACTACAACTTTATTAGCTGGAATACAACTTATTTTGTTAGCTGGACTAAAACTTACTTTGTTAGCTGGACTAGAACTTACTTTTTTAGCTGGACTACAACTTTGTTATCTGGACTATAGCTTTGTTGTTAGCTGGACTACAACTTTATTAGCTGGAATACAACATATTTTGTTAGCTGGACTAAAACTTACTTTGTTAGCTGGACTAGAACTTACTTTTTTAGCTGGACTACAACTTGTTTTGTTAGCTGGACTACAACTTCTTTCGTTAGCTGGACTAAAAATTATGTTGATAGCTGGACTACAACTTTATTTTGTTTGCTGGACTACAACTTTTTTTGCAACCTGAACGACAACTTTTATTATTAACTTGATAACTTTTTTGTTAGCTGGACTACAACTTATTTTGTTAGCTATACTTCAAAATATTTTGTTAGCTGGACTACAACTTTTTTTGTTAGCTGGACAACAATTTATTTTGTTAGCTGGACTACATCTCTTTTTGTTAGCTTGACTACAACTTTTTTTTAGCTGGACTGCAACTTATTTTGTTAGCTGGACTAAAACTTACTTTGTTAGCTGGACTAGAACTTACTTTTTTAGCTGGACTACAACTTGTTTTGTTAGCTGGACTACAACTTTTTTCTTTAGCTGGACTACAAATATGTTGATAGCTGGACTACAACTTATTTTGTTTGCTGGACTACATCTTTTTTTGTTAGCTTGACTACAACTTTTTTTTAGCTGGACTGCAACTTATTTTGTTAGCTGGACTACAACATTTTTTGCAAGCTGAACGACAACTTTTATTGTTAACTTGATAACTTTTTTGTTAGCTGGACTACAGATTATTTTGTTAGCTGGACTACACCTTTCTTGTTAGCTGGACTACAACTCATTATTCTAACATGACTACAACTGATTTTTTTTAGCTGGACTACAACTTTGTTAATTTGACTACAACTCATTATTTTAGCTGGACTACAACTGATTTTCTTAGCTGGACTACAGCTTTGTTGTTAGCTGGACTACAACTTATTTTGTTGGCTGCATTACGACTTTTTTGTTAGCTATACTACAAAATATTTTGTTAGCTGGACTACAACTTTTATTGTTAGCTGGACTACAGATTATTTTGTTAGCTAAACTACACCTTTCTTGTTAGCTGGACTACAACTCATTATTTTAACATGACTACAACTGATTTTGTTAGCTGGACTACAACTTATTTTGTTAGCTGGACTACAACTTTGTTATCTGGACTACAGCTTTGTTGTTAGCTGGACTACAACTTTATTAGCTGGAATACAACTTATTTTGTTAGCTGGACTAAAACTTACTTTGTTAGCTGGACTAGAACTTACTTTTTTAGCTGGACTACAACTTGTTTTGTTAGCTGGACTACAACTTTTTTCGTTAGCTGGACTAAAAATTATGTTGATAGCTGGACTACAACTTTATTTTGTTTGCTGGACTACAACTTTTTTGCAACCTGAACGACAACTTTTATTATTAACTTGATAACTTTTTTGTTAGCTGGACTACAACTTATTTTGTTAGCTATACTTCAAAATATTTTGTTAGCTGGACTACAACTTTTTTTGTTAGCTGGACAACAATTTATTTTGTTAGCTGGACTACATCTCTTTTTGTTAGCTTGACTACAACTTTTTTTTAGCTGGACTACAAAATATTTTGTTAGCTGGACTAAAACTTACTTTGTTAGCTGGACTAGAACTTACTTTTTTAGCTGGACTACAACTTGTTTTGTTAGCTGGACTACAACTTTTTTCGTTAGCTGGACTACAAATTATGTTGATAGCTGGACTACAACTTATTTTGTTTGCTGGACTACATCTTTTTTTGTTAGCTGGACTACAGATTATTTTGTTAGCTGAACTACACCTTTCTTGTTAGCTGGACTACAACTCATTATTCTAACATGACTACAACTGATTTTGTTAGCTGGACTACAACTTTGTTAATTGGACTACAACTCATTATTTTAGCTGGACTACAACTGATTTTCTTAGCTGGACTACAGCTTTGTTGTTAGCTGGACTACAACTTTATTAGCTGGAATACAACTTATTTTGTTAGCTGGACTAAAACTTACTTTGTTAGCTGGACTAGAACTTACTTTTTTAGCTGGACTACAACTTTGTTATCTGGACTATAGCTTTGTTGTTAGCTGGACTACAACTTTATTAGCTGGAATACAACATATTTTGTTAGCTGGACTAAAACTTACTTTGTTAGCTGGACTAGAACTTACTTTTTTAGCTGGACTACAACTTGTTTTGTTAGCTGGACTACAACTTTTTTCGTTAGCTGGACTAAAAATTATGTTGATAGCTGGACTACAACTTTATTTTGTTTGCTGGACTACAACTTTTTTGCAACCTGAACGACAACTTTTATTATTAACTTGATAACTTTTTTGTTAGCTGGACTACAACTTATTTTGTTAGCTATACTTCAAAATATTTTGTTAGCTGGACTACAACTTTTTTTGTTAGCTGGACAACAATTTATTTTGTTAGCCGGACTACATCTCTTTTTGTTAGCTTGACTACAACTTTTTTTTAGCTGGACTGCAACTTATTTTGTTAGCTGGACTAAAACTTACTTTGTTAGCTGGACTAGAACTTACTTTTTTAGCTGGACTACAACTTGTTTTGTTAGCTGGACTACAACTTTTTTCGTTAGCTGGACTACAAATTATGTTGATAGCTGGACTACAACTTATTTTGTTTGCTGGACTACAACTTTGTTAATTGGACTACAACTCATTATTTTAGCTGGACTACAACTGATTTTCTTAGCTGGACTACAGCTTTGTTGTTAGCTGGACTACAACTTTATTAGCTGGAATACAACTTATTTTGTTAGCTGGACTAAAACTTACTTTGTTAGCTGGACTAGAACTTACTTTTTTAGCTGGACTACAACTTTGTTATCTGGACTATAGCTTTGTTGTTAGCTGGACTACAACTTTATTAGCTGGAATACAACATATTTTGTTAGCTGGACTAAAACTTACTTTGTTAGCTGGACTAGAACTTACTTTTTTAGCTGGACTACAACTTGTTTTGTTAGCTGGACTACAACTTTTTTCGTTAGCTGGACTAAAAATTATGTTGATAGCTGGACTACAACTTTATTTTGTTTGCTGGACTACAACTTTTTTGCAACCTGAACGACAACTTTTATTATTAACTTGATAACTTTTTTGTTAGCTGGACTACAACTTATTTTGTTAGCTATACTTCAAAATATTTTGTTAGCTGGACTACAACTTTTTTTGTTAGCTGGACAACAATTTATTTTGTTAGCCGGACTACATCTCTTTTTGTTAGCTTGACTACAACTTTTTTTTAGCTGGACTGCAACTTATTTTGTTAGCTGGACTAAAACTTACTTTGTTAGCTGGACTAGAACTTACTTTTTTAGCTGGACTACAACTTGTTTTGTTAGCTGGACTACAACTTTTTTCGTTAGCTGGACTACAAATTATGTTGATAGCTGGACTACAACTTATTTTGTTTGCTGGACTACATCTTTTTTTGTTAGCTTGACTACAGATTATTTTGTTAGCTGAACTACACCTTACTTGTTAGCTGGACTACAACTCATTATTCTAACATGACTACAACTGATTTTGTTAGCTGGACTACAACTTTGTTAATTGGACTACAACTCATTATTTTAGCTGGACTACAACTGATTTTCTTAGCTGGACTACAGCTTTGTTGTTAGCTGGACTACAACTTTATTAGCTGGAATACAACTTATTTTGTTAGCTGGACTAAAACTTACTTTGTTAGCTGGACTACAACTTTTTGTTAGCTATACTACAAAATATTTTGTTAGCTGGACTACAACTTTTTTTGTTAGCTGGACAACAATTAATTTTGTTAGCTGGACTACATCTTTTTTTGTTAGCTTGACTACAACTTTTTTTAGCTGGACTACAACTTATTTTGTTAGCTGGACTACAAATATGTTGATAGCTGGACTACAACTTATTTTGTTTGCTGGACTACATCTTTTTTTGTTAGCTTGACTACAACTTTTTTTTAGCTGGACTGCAACTTATTTTGTTAGCTGGACTACAACATTTTTTGCAAGCTGAACGACAACTTTTATTGTTAACTTGATAACTTTTTTGTTAGCTGGACTACAGATTATTTTGTTAGCTGGACTACACCTTTCTTGTTAGCTGGACTACAACTCATTATTCTAACATGACTACAACTGATTTTTTTTAGCTGGACTACAACTTTGTTAATTGGACTACAACTCATTATTTTAGCTGGACTACAACTGATTTTCTTAGCTGGACTACAGCTTTGTTGTTAGCTGGACTACAACTTATTTTGTTGGCTGCATTACGACTTTTTTGTTAGCTATACTACAAAATATTTTGTTAGCTGGACTACAACTTTTATTGTTAGCTGGACTACAGATTATTTTGTTAGCTAAACTACACCTTTCTTGTTAGCTGGACTACAACTCATTATTTTAACATGACTACAACTGATTTTGTTAGCTGGACTACAACTTATTTTGTTAGCTGGACTACAACTTTGTTATCTGGACTACAGCTTTGTTGTTAGCTGGACTACAACTTTATTAGCTGGAATACAACTTATTTTGTTAGCTGGACTAAAACTTACTTTGTTAGCTGGACTAGAACTTACTTTTTTAGCTGGACTACAACTTGTTTTGTTAGCTGGACTACAACTTTTTTCGTTAGCTGGACTAAAAAATTATGTTGATAGCTGGACTACAACTTTATTTTGTTTGCTGGACTACAACTTTTTTGCAACCTGAACGACAACTTTTATTATTAACTTGATAACTTTTTTGTTAGCTGGACTACAACTTATTTTGTTAGCTATACTTCAAAATATTTTGTTAGCTGGACTACAACTTTTTTTGTTAGCTGGACAACAATTTATTTTGTTAGCTGGACTACATCTCTTTTTGTTAGCTTGACTACAACTTTTTTTTAGCTGGACTACAAAATATTTTGTTAGCTGGACTAAAACTTACTTTGTTAGCTGGACTAGAACTTACTTTTTTAGCTGGACTACAACTTGTTTTGTTAGCTGGACTACAACTTTTTTCGTTAGCTGGACTACAAATTATGTTGATAGCTGGACTACAACTTATTTTGTTTGCTGGACTACATCTTTTTTTGTTAGCTGGACTACAGATTATTTTGTTAGCTGAACTACACCTTTCTTGTTAGCTGGACTACAACTCATTATTCTAACATGACTACAACTGATTTTGTTAGCTGGACTACAACTTTGTTAATTGGACTACAACTCATTATTTTAGCTGGACTACAACTGATTTTCTTAGCTGGACTACAGCTTTGTTGTTAGCTGGACTACAACTTTATTAGCTGGAATACAACTTATTTTGTTAGCTGGACTAAAACTTACTTTGTTAGCTGGACTAGAACTTACTTTTTTAGCTGGACTACAACTTTGTTATCTGGACTATAGCTTTGTTGTTAGCTGGACTACAACTTTATTAGCTGGAATACAACATATTTTGTTAGCTGGACTAAAACTTACTTTGTTAGCTGGACTAGAACTTACTTTTTTAGCTGGACTACAACTTGTTTTGTTAGCTGGACTACAACTTTTTTCGTTAGCTGGACTAAAAATTATGTTGATAGCTGGACTACAACTTTATTTTGTTTGCTGGACTACAACTTTTTTGCAACCTGAACGACAACTTTTATTATTAACTTGATAACTTTTTTGTTAGCTGGACTACAACTTATTTTGTTAGCTATACTTCAAAATATTTTGTTAGCTGGACTACAACTTTTTTTGTTAGCTGGACAACAATTTATTTTGTTAGCCGGACTACATCTCTTTTTGTTAGCTTGACTACAACTTTTTTTTAGCTGGACTGCAACTTATTTTGTTAGCTGGACTAAAACTTACTTTGTTAGCTGGACTAGAACTTACTTTTTTAGCTGGACTACAACTTGTTTTGTTAGCTGGACTACAACTTTTTTCGTTAGCTGGACTACAAATTATGTTGATAGCTGGACTACAACTTATTTTGTTTGCTGGACTACATCTTTTTTTGTTAGCTTGACTACAGATTATTTTGTTAGCTGAACTACACCTTACTTGTTAGCTGGACTACAACTCATTATTCTAACATGACTACAACTGATTTTGTTAGCTGGACTACAACTTTGTTAATTGGACTACAACTCATTATTTTAGCTGGACTACAACTGATTTTCTTAGCTGGACTACAGCTTTGTTGTTAGCTGGACTACAACTTTATTAGCTGGAATACAACTTATTTTGTTAGCTGGACTAAAACTTACTTTGTTAGCTGGACTACAACTTTTTGTTAGCTATACTACAAAATATTTTGTTAGCTGGACTACAACTTTTTTTGTTAGCTGGACAACAATTAATTTTGTTAGCTGGACTACATCTTTTTTTGTTAGCTTGACTACAACTTTTTTTAGCTGGACTACAACTTATTTTGTTAGCTGGACTACAACTTTGTTAGCTGGACTACAGCTTTGTTGTTAGCTGGACTACAACTTAATTTTTAGCTAAATTCCAACCTTTTATGTTAGCGGAACTACAACTTTTATTGTTAGCTGGACTACAGATTATTTTGTTAGCTGAACTACACCTTTCTTGTTAGCTGGACTACAACTCATTATTCTAACATGACTACAACTCATTATTATAGCTGGACTACAACTGATTTTGTTAGCTGGACTACATCTCTTTTTGTTAGCTGGACTACAACTTTATTAGCTGGAATACAACTTATTTTGTTAGCTGGACTAAAACTTACTTTTTTAGCTGGACTAGAACTTACTTTTTTAGCTGGACTACTACTTGTTTTGTTAGCTGGACTACAACTTTTTTCGTTAGCTGGACTAAAAATTATGTTGATAGCTGGACTACAACTTTATTTTGTTAGCTGGACTACAACTTATTTTGTTAGCTATACTACAAAATATTTTGTTAGCTGGACTACAACTTTTTTTGTTAGCTGGACAACAATTTATTTTGTTAGCTGGACTACATCTCTTTTTGTTAGCTTGACTACAACTTTTTTTTAGCTGGACTGCAACTTATTTTGTTAGCTGGACTAAAACTTACTTTGTTAGCTGGACTAGAACTTACTTTTTTAGCTGGACTACAACTTGTTTTGTTAGCTGGACTACAACTTTTTTCTTTAGCTGGACTACAAATATGTTGATAGCTGGACTACAACTTATTTTGTTTGCTGGACTACATCTTTTTTTGTTAGCTTGACTACAACTTTTTTTTAGCTGGACTGCAACTTATTTTGTTAGCTGGACTACAACATTTTTTGCAAGCTGAACGACAACTTTTATTGTTAACTTGATAACTTTTTTGTTAGCTGGACTACAGATTATTTTGTTAGCTGAACTACACCTTTCTTGTTAGCTGGACTACAACTCATTATTCTAACATGACTACAACTGATTTTTTTTAGCTGGACTACAACTTTGTTAATTGGACTACAACTCATTATTTTAGCTGGACTACAACTGATTTTCTTAGCTGGACTACAGCTTTGTTGTTAGCTGGACTACAACTTATTTTGTTGGCTGCATTACGACTTTTTTGTTAGCTATACTACAAAATATTTTGTTAGCTGGACTACAACTTTTATTGTTAGCTGGACTACAGATTATTTTGTTAGCTAAACTACACCTTTCTTGTTAGCTGGACTACAACTCATTATTCTAACATGACTACAACTGATTTTGTTAGCTGGACTACAACTTTGTTAATTGGACTACAACTCATTATTTTAGCTGGACTACAACTGATTTTCTTAGCTGGACTACAGCTTTGTTGTTAGCTGGACTACAACTTTATTAGCTGGAATACAACTTATTTTGTTAGCTGGACTAAAACTTACTTTGTTAGCTGGACTAGAACTTACTTTTTTAGCTGGACTACAACTTGTTTTGTTAGCTGGACTACAACTTTTTTCGTTAGCTGGACTACAAATTATGTTGATAGCTGGACTACAACTTATTATGTTTGCTGGACTACAACTTTTTTGCAAGCTGAACGACAACTTTTATTATTAACTTGATAACTTTTTTGTTAGCTGGACTACAACTTATTTTGTTAGCTATACTACAAAATATTTTGTTAGCTGGACTACAACTTTTTTTGTTAGCTGGACAACAATTAATTTTGTTAGCTGGACTACATCTCTTTTTGTTAGCTTGACTACAACTTTTTTTTAGCTGGACTGCAACTTATTTTGTTAGCTGGACTACAACTTTTTTGCAAGCTGAACGACAACTTTTATTGTTAACTTGATAACTTTTTTGTTAGCTGTACTACAATTTTTCTAGCTGGACTACAACCTTGTTAGCTGGACTACAACTTTTTTGTTAGCTATACTACAAAATATTTTGTTAGCTGGACTACAACTTTTATTGTTAGCTGGACTACAGATTATTTTGTTAGCTAAACTACACCTTTCTTGTTAGCTGGACTACAACTCATTATTTTAACATGACTACAACTGATTTTGTTAGCTGGACTACAACTTATTTTGTTAGCTGGACTACAACTTATTTTGTTAGCTGGACTACAACTTTGTTATCTTGACTACAGCTTTGTTGTTAGCTGGACTACAACTTTATTAGCTGGAATACAACTTATTTTGTTAGCTGGACTAAAACTTACTTTGTTAGCTGGACTACAACTTTTTGTTAGCTATACTAAAAAATATTTTGTTAGCTGGACTACAACTTTTATTGTTAGCTGGACTGCAACTTATTTTGTTAGCTGGACTACAACTTTTTTGCAAGCTGAACGACAACTTTTATTGTTAACTTGATAACTTTTTTGTTAGCTGGACTACAAATTATGTTGATAGCTGGACTACAACTTATTTTGTTTGCTGGACTACATCTTTTTTTGTTAGCTTGACTACAACTTTTTTTTAGCTGGACTGCAACTTATTTTGTTAGCTGGACTACAACTTTTTTTGTTAGCTATACTACAAAATATTTTGTTAGCTGCACTGCAACTTTTTTTGTTAGCTGGACAACAATTAATTTTGTTAGCTGGACTACATCTCTTTTTGTTAGCTGGACTACAACTTTATTAGCTGGAATACAACTTATTTTGTTAGCTGGACTAAAACTTACTTTGTTAGCTGGACTAGAACTTACTTTTTTAGCTGGACTAAAAATGATGTTGATAGCGGTACTACAACTTTATTTTGTTAGCTGGACTACAACTTATTTTGTTAGCTATACTACAAAATATTTTGTTAGCTGGACTACAACTTTTTTTGTTAGCTGGACAACAATTTATTTTGTTAGCTGGACTACATCTCTTTTTGTTAGCTTGACTACAACTTTTTTTTAGCTGGACTGCAACTTATTTTGTTAGCTGGACTAAAACTTACTTTGTTAGCTGGACTAGAACTTACTTTTTTAGCTGGACTACAACTTGTTTTGTTAGCTGGACTACAGCTTTTTTCGTTAGCTGGACTACAAATTATGTTGATAGCTGGACTACAACTTATTTTGTTTGCTGGACTACATCTTTTTTTGTTAGCTTGACTACAGATTATTTTGTTAGCTGAACTACACCTTTCTTGTTAGCTGGACTACAACTCATTATTCTAACATGACTACAACTGATTTTGTTAGCTGGACTACAACTTTGTTAATTGGACTACAACTCATTATTTTAGCTGGACTACAACTGATTTTCTTAGCTGGACTACAGCTTTGTTGTTAGCTGGACTACAACTTTATTAGCTGGAATACAACTTATTTTGTTAGCTGGACTAAAACTTACTTTGTTAGCTGGACTAGAACTTACTTTTTTAGCTGGACTACAACTTGTTTTGTTAGCTGGACTACAACTTTTTTCGTTAGCTGGACTACAAATTATGTTGATAGCTGGACTACAACTTATTATGTTTGCTGGACTACAACTTTTTTGCAAGCTGAACGACAACTTTTATTATTAACTTGATAACTTTTTTGTTAGCTGGACTACAACTTATTTTGTTAGCTATACTACAAAATATTTTGTTAGCTGGACTACAACTTTTTTTGTTAGCTGGACAACAATTAATTTTGTTAGCTGGACTACATCTCTTTTTGTTAGCTTGACTACAACTTTTTTTTAGCTGGACTGCAACTTATTTTGTTAGCTGGACTACAACTTTTTTGCAAGCTGAACAACAACTTTTATTGTTAACTTGATAACTTTTTTGTTAGCTGTACTACAATTTTTCTAGCTGGACTACAACCTTGTTAGCTGGACTACAACTTTTTTGTTAGCTATACTACAAAATATTTTGTTAGCTGGACTACAACTTTTATTGTTAGCTGGACTACAGATTATTTTGTTAGCTAAACTACACCTTTCTTGTTAGCTGGACTACAACTCATTATTTTAACATGACTACAACTGATTTTGTTAGCTGGACTACAACTTATTTTGTTAGCTGGACTACAACTTATTTTGTTAGCTGGACTACAACTTTGTTATCTTGACTACAGCTTTGTTGTTAGCTGGACTACAACTTTATTAGCTGGAATACAACTTATTTTGTTAGCTGGACTAAAACTTACTTTGTTAGCTGGACTACAACTTTTTGTTAGCTATACTAAAAAATATTTTGTTAGCTGGACTACAACTTTTATTGTTAGCTGGACTGCAACTTATTTTGTTAGCTGGACTACAACTTTTTTGCAAGCTGAACGACAACTTTTATTGTTAACTTGATAACTTTTTTGTTAGCTGGACTACAAATTATGTTGATAGCTGGACTACAACTTATTTTGTTTGCTGGACTACATCTTTTTTTGTTAGCTTGACTACAACTTTTTTTTAGCTGGACTGCAACTTATTTTGTTAGCTGGACTACAACTTTTTTTGTTAGCTATACTACAAAATATTTTGTTAGCTGCACTACAACTTTTTTTGTTAGCTGGACAACAATTAATTTTGTTAGCTGGACTACATCTCTTTTTGTTAGCTGGACTACAACTTTATTAGCTGGAATACAACTTATTTTGTTAGCTGGACTAAAACTTACTTTGTTAGCTGGACTAGAACTTACTTTTTTAGCTGGACTACAACTTGTTTTGTTAGCTGGACTACAACTTTTTTCGTTAGCTGGACTAAAAATGATGTTGATAGCGGTACTACAACTTTATTTTGTTAGCTGGACTACAACTTATTTTGTTAGCTATACTACAAAATATTTTGTTAGCTGGACTACAACTTTTTTTGTTAGCTGGACAACAATTTATTTTGTTAGCTGGACTACATCTCTTTTTGTTAGCTTGACTACAACTTTTTTTTAGCTGGACTGCAACTTATTTTGTTAGCTGGACTAAAACTTACTTTGTTAGCTGGACTAGAACTTACTTTTTTAGCTGGACTACAACTTGTTTTGTTAGCTGGACTACAACTTTTTTCTTTAGCTGGACTACAAATATGTTGATAGCTGGACTACAACTTATTTTGTTTGCTGGACTACATCTGTTTTTGTTAGCTTGACTACAACTTTTTTTTAGCTGGACTGCAACTTATTTTGTTAGCTGGACTACAACTTTTTTTGCAAGCTGAACGACAACTTTTATTGTTAACTTGATAACTTTTTTGTTAGCTGGACTACAGATTATTTTGTTAGCTGAACTACACCTTTCTTGTTAGCTGGACTACAACTCATTATTCTAACATGACTACAACTGATTTTGTTAGCTGGACTACAACTTTGTTAATTGGACTACAACTCATTATTTTAACTGGACTACAACTGATTTTCTTAGCTGGACTACAGCTTTGTTGTTAGCTGGACTACAACTTATTTTGTTGGCTGCATTACAACTTTTTTGTTAGCTATACTACAAAATATTTTGTTAGCTGGACTACAACTTTTATTGTTAGCTGGACTACAGATTATTTTGTTAGCTAAACTACACCTTTCTTGTTAGCTGGACTACAACTCATTATTTTATCATGACTACAACTGATTTTGTTAGCTGGACTACAACTTATTTTGTTAGCTGGACTACAACTTTGTTATCTGGACTACAGCTTTGTTGTTAGCTGGACTACAACTTTATTAGCTGGAATACAACATATTTTGTTAGCTGGACTAAAACTTACTTTGTTAGCTGGACTAGAACTTACTTTTTTAGCTGGACTACAACTTGTTTTGTTAGCTGGACTACAACTTTTTTCGTTAGCTGGACTAAAAATTATGTTGATAGCTGGACTACAACTTTATTTTGTTTGCTGGACTACAACTTTTTTGCAACCTGAACGACAACTTTTATTATTAACTTGATAACTTTTTTGTTAGCTGGACTACAACTTATTTTGTTAGTTATACTTCAAAATATTTTGTTAGCTGGACTACAACTTGTTTTGTTAGCTGGACAACAATTTATTTTGTTAGCTGGACTACATCTCTTTTTGTTAGCTTGACTACAACTTTTTTTTAGCTGGACTACAAAATATTTTGTTAGCTGGACTAAAACTTACTTTGTTAGCTGGACTAGAACCTTCTTTTTTAGCTGGACTACAACTTGTTTTGTTAGCTGGACTACAACTTTTTTCGTTAGCTGAACTACAAATTATGTTGATAGCTGGACTACAACTTATTTTGTTTGCTGGACTACATCTTTTTTTGTTAGCTGGACTACAGATTATTTTGTTAGCTGAACTACACCTTTCTTGTTAGCTGGACTACAACTCATTATTCTAACATGACTACAACTGATTTTGTTAGCTGGACTACAACTTTGTTAATTGGACTACAACTCATTATTTTAGCTGGACTACAACTGATTTTCTTAGCTGGACTACAGCTTTGTTGTTAGCTGGACTACAACTTTATTAGCTGGAATACAACTTATTTTGTTAGCTGGACTAAAACTTACTTTGTTAGCTGGACTAGAACTTACTTTTTTAGCTGGACTACAACTTTGTTATCTGGACTATAGCTTTGTTGTTAGCTGGACTACAACTTTATTAGCTGGAATACAACATATTTTGTTAGCTGGACTAAAACTTACTTTGTTAGCTGGACTAGAACTTACTTTTTTAGCTGGACTACAACTTGTTTTGTTAGCTGGACTACAACTTTTTTCGTTAGCTGGACTAAAAATTATGTTGATAGCTGGACTACAACTTTATTTTGTTAGCTGGACTACAACTTATTTTGTTAGCTATACTACAAAATATTTTGTTAGCTGGACTACAACTTTTTTTGTTAGCTGGACAACAATTTATTTTGTTAGCTGGACTACATCTCTTTTTGTTAGCTTGACTACAACTTTTTTTTAGCTGGACTGCAACTTATTTTGTTAGCTGGACTAAAACTTACTTTGTTAGCTGGACTAGAACTTACTTTTTTAGCTGGACTACAACTTGTTTTGTTAGCTGGACTACAACTTTTTTCTTTAGCTGGACTACAAATATGTTGATAGCTGGACTACAACTTATTTTGTTTGCTGGACTACATCTTTTTTTGTTAGCTTGACTACAACTTTTTTTTAGCTGGACTGCAACTTATTTTGTTAGCTGGACTACAACATTTTTTGCAAGCTGAACGACAACTTTTATTGTTAACTTGATAACTTTTTTGTTAGCTGGACTACAGATTATTTTGTTAGCTGAACTACACCTTTCTTGTTAGCTGGACTACAACTCATTATTCTAACATGACTACAACTGATTTTTTTTAGCTGGACTACAACTTTGTTAATTGGACTACAACTCATTATTTTAGCTGGACTACAACTGATTTTCTTAGCTGGACTACAGCTTTGTTGTTAGCTGGACTACAACTTATTTTGTTGGCTGCATTACGACTTTTTTGTTAGCTATACTACAAAATATTTTGTTAGCTGGACTACAACTTTTATTGTTAGCTGGACTACAGATTATTTTGTTAGCTAAACTACACCTTTCTTGTTAGCTGGACTACAACTCATTATTCTAACATGACTACAACTGATTTTGTTAGCTGGACTACAACTTTGTTAATTGGACTACAACTCATTATTTTAGCTGGACTACAACTGATTTTCTTAGCTGGACTACAGCTTTGTTGTTAGCTGGACTACAACTTTATTAGCTGGAATACAACTTATTTTGTTAGCTGGACTAAAACTTACTTTGTTAGCTGGACTAGAACTTACTTTTTTAGCTGGACTACAACTTGTTTTGTTAGCTGGACTACAACTTTTTTCGTTAGCTGGACTACAAATTATGTTGATAGCTGGACTACAACTTATTATGTTTGCTGGACTACAACTTTTTTGCAAGCTGAACGACAACTTTTATTATTAACTTGATAACTTTTTTGTTAGCTGGACTACAACTTATTTTGTTAGCTATACTACAAAATATTTTGTTAGCTGGACTACAACTTTTTTTGTTAGCTGGACAACAATTAATTTTGTTAGCTGGACTACATCTCTTTTTGTTAGCTTGACTACAACTTTTTTTTAGCTGGACTGCAACTTATTTTGTTAGCTGGACTACAACTTTTTTGCAAGCTGAACGACAACTTTTATTGTTAACTTGATAACTTTTTTGTTAGCTGTACTACAATTTTTCTAGCTGGACTACAACCTTGTTAGCTGGACTACAACTTTTTTGTTAGCTATACTACAAAATATTTTGTTAGCTGGACTACAACTTTTATTGTTAGCTGGACTACAGATTATTTTGTTAGCTAAACTACACCTTTCTTGTTAGCTGGACTACAACTCATTATTTTAACATGACTACAACTGATTTTGTTAGCTGGACTACAACTTATTTTGTTAGCTGGACTACAACTTATTTTGTTAGCTGGACTACAACTTTGTTATCTTGACTACAGCTTTGTTGTTAGCTGGACTACAACTTTATTAGCTGGAATACAACTTATTTTGTTAGCTGGACTAAAACTTACTTTGTTAGCTGGACTACAACTTTTTGTTAGCTATACTAAAAAATATTTTGTTAGCTGGACTACAACTTTTATTGTTAGCTGGACTGCAACTTATTTTGTTAGCTGGACTACAACTTTTTTGCAAGCTGAACGACAACTTTTATTGTTAACTTGATAACTTTTTTGTTAGCTGGACTACAAATTATGTTGATAGCTGGACTACAACTTATTTTGTTTGCTGGACTACATCTTTTTTTGTTAGCTTGACTACAACTTTTTTTTAGCTGGACTGCAACTTATTTTGTTAGCTGGACTACAACTTTTTTTGTTAGCTATACTACAAAATATTTTGTTAGCTGCACTGCAACTTTTTTTGTTAGCTGGACAACAATTAATTTTGTTAGCTGGACTACATCTCTTTTTGTTAGCTGGACTACAACTTTATTAGCTGGAATACAACTTATTTTGTTAGCTGGACTAAAACTTACTTTGTTAGCTGGACTAGAACTTACTTTTTTAGCTGGACTAAAAATGATGTTGATAGCGGTACTACAACTTTATTTTGTTAGCTGGACTACAACTTATTTTGTTAGCTATACTACAAAATATTTTGTTAGCTGGACTACAACTTTTTTTGTTAGCTGGACAACAATTTATTTTGTTAGCTGGACTACATCTCTTTTTGTTAGCTTGACTACAACTTTTTTTTAGCTGGACTGCAACTTATTTTGTTAGCTGGACTAAAACTTACTTTGTTAGCTGGACTAGAACTTACTTTTTTAGCTGGACTACAACTTGTTTTGTTAGCTGGACTACAACTTTTTTCGTTAGCTGGACTACAAATTATGTTGATAGCTGGACTACAACTTATTTTGTTTGCTGGACTACATCTTTTTTTGTTAGCTTGACTACAGATTATTTTGTTAGCTGGACTACAACTCATTATTCTAACATGACTACAACTGATTTTGTTAGCTGGACTACAACTTTGTTAATTGGACTACAACTCATTATTTTAGCTGGACTACAACTGATTTTCTTAGCTGGACTACAGCTTTGTTGTTAGCTGGACTACAACTTTATTAGCTGGAATACAACTTATTTTGTTAGCTGGACTAAAACTTACTTTGTTAGCTGGACTAGAACTTACTTTTTTAGCTGGACTACAACTTGTTTTGTTAGCTGGACTACAACTTTTTTCGTTAGCTGGACTACAAATTATGTTGATAGCTGGACTACAACTTATTATGTTTGCTGGACTACAACTTTTTTGCAAGCTGAACGACAACTTTTATTATTAACTTGATAACTTTTTTGTTAGCTGGACTACAACTTATTTTGTTAGCTATACTACAAAATATTTTGTTAGCTGGACTACAACTTTTTTTGTTAGCTGGACAACAATTAATTTTGTTAGCTGGACTACATCTCTTTTTGTTAGCTTGACTACAACTTTTTTTTAGCTGGACTGCAACTTATTTTGTTAGCTGGACTACAACTTTTTTGCAAGCTGAACAACAACTTTTATTGTTAACTTGATAACTTTTTTGTTAGCTGTACTACAATTTTTCTAGCTGGACTACAACCTTGTTAGCTGGACTACAACTTTTTTGTTAGCTATACTACAAAATATTTTGTTAGCTGGACTACAACTTTTATTGTTAGCTGGACTACAGATTATTTTGTTAGCTAAACTACACCTTTCTTGTTAGCTGGACTACAACTCATTATTTTAACATGACTACAACTGATTTTGTTAGCTGGACTACAACTTATTTTGTTAGCTGGACTACAACTTATTTTGTTAGCTGGACTACAACTTTGTTATCTTGACTACAGCTTTGTTGTTAGCTGGACTACAACTTTATTAGCTGGAATACAACTTATTTTGTTAGCTGGACTAAAACTTACTTTGTTAGCTGGACTACAACTTTTTGTTAGCTATACTAAAAAATATTTTGTTAGCTGGACTACAACTTTTATTGTTAGCTGGACTGCAACTTATTTTGTTAGCTGGACTACAACTTTTTTGCAAGCTGAACGACAACTTTTATTGTTAACTTGATAACTTTTTTGTTAGCTGGACTACAAATTATGTTGATAGCTGGACTACAACTTATTTTGTTTGCTGGACTACATCTTTTTTTGTTAGCTTGACTACAACTTTTTTTTAGCTGGACTGCAACTTATTTTGTTAGCTGGACTACAACTTTTTTTGTTAGCTATACTACAAAATATTTTGTTAGCTGCACTACAACTTTTTTTGTTAGCTGGACAACAATTAATTTTGTTAGCTGGACTACATCTCTTTTTGTTAGCTGGACTACAACTTTATTAGCTGGAATACAACTTATTTTGTTAGCTGGACTAAAACTTACTTTGTTAGCTGGACTAGAACTTACTTTTTTAGCTGGACTACAACTTGTTTTGTTAGCTGGACTACAACTTTTTTCGTTAGCTGGACTAAAAATGATGTTGATAGCGGTACTACAACTTTATTTTGTTAGCTGGACTACAACTTATTTTGTTAGCTATACTACAAAATATTTTGTTAGCTGGACTACAACTTTTTTTGTTAGCTGGACAACAATTTATTTTGTTAGCTGGACTACATCTCTTTTTGTTAGCTTGACTACAACTTTTTTTTAGCTGGACTGCAACTTATTTTGTTAGCTGGACTAAAACTTACTTTGTTAGCTGGACTAGAACTTACTTTTTTAGCTGGACTACAACTTGTTTTGTTAGCTGGACTACAACTTTTTTCTTTAGCTGGACTACAAATATGTTGATAGCTGGACTACAACTTATTTTGTTTGCTGGACTACATCTGTTTTTGTTAGCTTGACTACAACTTTTTTTTAGCTGGACTGCAACTTATTTTGTTAGCTGGACTACAACTTTTTTTGCAAGCTGAACGACAACTTTTATTGTTAACTTGATAACTTTTTTGTTAGCTGGACTACAGATTATTTTGTTAGCTGAACTACACCTTTCTTGTTAGCTGGACTACAACTCATTATTCTAACATGACTACAACTGATTTTGTTAGCTGGACTACAACTTTGTTAATTGGACTACAACTCATTATTTTAACTGGACTACAACTGATTTTCTTAGCTGGACTACAGCTTTGTTGTTAGCTGGACTACAACTTATTTTGTTGGCTGCATTACAACTTTTTTGTTAGCTATACTACAAAATATTTTGTTAGCTGGACTACAACTTTTATTGTTAGCTGGACTACAGATTATTTTGTTAGCTAAACTACACCTTTCTTGTTAGCTGGACTACAACTCATTATTTTATCATGACTACAACTGATTTTGTTAGCTGGACTACAACTTATTTTGTTAGCTGGACTACAACTTTGTTATCTGGACTACAGCTTTGTTGTTAGCTGGACTACAACTTTATTAGCTGGAATACAACATATTTTGTTAGCTGGACTAAAACTTACTTTGTTAGCTGGACTAGAACTTACTTTTTTAGCTGGACTACAACTTGTTTTGTTAGCTGGACTACAACTTTTTTCGTTAGCTGGACTAAAAATTATGTTGATAGCTGGACTACAACTTTATTTTGTTTGCTGGACTACAACTTTTTTGCAACCTGAACGACAACTTTTATTATTAACTTGATAACTTTTTTGTTAGCTGGACTACAACTTATTTTGTTAGTTATACTTCAAAATATTTTGTTAGCTGGACTACAACTTGTTTTGTTAGCTGGACAACAATTTATTTTGTTAGCTGGACTACATCTCTTTTTGTTAGCTTGACTACAACTTTTTTTTAGCTGGACTACAAAATATTTTGTTAGCTGGACTAAAACTTACTTTGTTAGCTGGACTAGAACCTTCTTTTTTAGCTGGACTACAACTTGTTTTGTTAGCTGGACTACAACTTTTTTCGTTAGCTGAACTACAAATTATGTTGATAGCTGGACTACAACTTATTTTGTTTGCTGGACTACATCTTTTTTTGTTAGCTGGACTACAGATTATTTTGTTAGCTGAACTACACCTTTCTTGTTAGCTGGACTACAACTCATTATTCTAACATGACTACAACTGATTTTGTTAGCTGGACTACAACTTTGTTAATTGGACTACAACTCATTATTTTAGCTGGACTACAACTGATTTTCTTAGCTGGACTACAGCTTTGTTGTTAGCTGGACTACAACTTTATTAGCTGGAATACAACTTATTTTGTTAGCTGGACTAAAACTTACTTTGTTAGCTGGACTAGAACTTACTTTTTTAGCTGGACTACAACTTTGTTATCTGGACTATAGCTTTGTTGTTAGCTGGACTACAACTTTATTAGCTGGAATACAACATATTTTGTTAGCTGGACTAAAACTTACTTTGTTAGCTGGACTAGAACTTACTTTTTTAGCTGGACTACAACTTGTTTTGTTAGCTGGACTACAACTTTTTTCGTTAGCTGGACTAAAAATTATGTTGATAGCTGGACTACAACTTTATTTTGTTTGCTGGACTACAACTTTTTTGCAACCTGAACGACAACTTTTATTATTAACTTGATAACTTTTTTGTTAGCTGGACTACAACTTATTTTGTTAGCTATACTTCAAAATATTTTGTTAGCTGGACTACAACTTTTTTTGTTAGCTGGACAACAATTTATTTTGTTAGCCGGACTACATCTCTTTTTGTTAGCTTGACTACAACTTTTTTTTAGCTGGACTGCAACTTATTTTGTTAGCTGGACTAAAACTTACTTTGTTAGCTGGACTAGAACTTACTTTTTTAGCTGGACTACAACTTGTTTTGTTAGCTGGACTACAACTTTTTTCGTTAGCTGGACTACAAATTATGTTGATAGCTGGACTACAACTTATTTTGTTTGCTGGACTACATCTTTTTTTGTTAGCTTGACTACAGATTATTTTGTTAGCTGAACTACACCTTACTTGTTAGCTGGACTACAACTCATTATTCTAACATGACTACAACTGATTTTGTTAGCTGGACTACAACTTTGTTAATTGGACTACAACTCATTATTTTAGCTGGACTACAACTGATTTTCTTAGCTGGACTACAGCTTTGTTGTTAGCTGGACTACAACTTTATTAGCTGGAATACAACTTATTTTGTTAGCTGGACTAAAACTTACTTTGTTAGCTGGACTACAACTTTTTGTTAGCTATACTACAAAATATTTTGTTAGCTGGACTACAACTTTTTTTGTTAGCTGGACAACAATTAATTTTGTTAGCTGGACTACATCTTTTTTTGTTAGCTTGACTACAACTTTTTTTAGCTGGACTACAACTTATTTTGTTAGCTGGACTACAAATATGTTGATAGCTGGACTACAACTTATTTTGTTTGCTGGACTACATCTTTTTTTGTTAGCTTGACTACAACTTTTTTTTAGCTGGACTGCAACTTATTTTGTTAGCTGGACTACAACATTTTTTGCAAGCTGAACGACAACTTTTATTGTTAACTTGATAACTTTTTTGTTAGCTGGACTACAGATTATTTTGTTAGCTGGACTACACCTTTCTTGTTAGCTGGACTACAACTCATTATTCTAACATGACTACAACTGATTTTTTTTAGCTGGACTACAACTTTGTTAATTGGACTACAACTCATTATTTTAGCTGGACTACAACTGATTTTCTTAGCTGGACTACAGCTTTGTTGTTAGCTGGACTACAACTTATTTTGTTGGCTGCATTACGACTTTTTTGTTAGCTATACTACAAAATATTTTGTTAGCTGGACTACAACTTTTATTGTTAGCTGGACTACAGATTATTTTGTTAGCTAAACTACACCTTTCTTGTTAGCTGGACTACAACTCATTATTTTAACATGACTACAACTGATTTTGTTAGCTGGACTACAACTTATTTTGTTAGCTGGACTACAACTTTGTTATCTGGACTACAGCTTTGTTGTTAGCTGGACTACAACTTTATTAGCTGGAATACAACTTATTTTGTTAGCTGGACTAAAACTTACTTTGTTAGCTGGACTAGAACTTACTTTTTTAGCTGGACTACAACTTGTTTTGTTAGCTGGACTACAACTTTTTTCGTTAGCTGGACTAAAAAATTATGTTGATAGCTGGACTACAACTTTATTTTGTTTGCTGGACTACAACTTTTTTGCAACCTGAACGACAACTTTTATTATTAACTTGATAACTTTTTTGTTAGCTGGACTACAACTTATTTTGTTAGCTATACTTCAAAATATTTTGTTAGCTGGACTACAACTTTTTTTGTTAGCTGGACAACAATTTATTTTGTTAGCTGGACTACATCTCTTTTTGTTAGCTTGACTACAACTTTTTTTTAGCTGGACTACAAAATATTTTGTTAGCTGGACTAAAACTTACTTTGTTAGCTGGACTAGAACTTACTTTTTTAGCTGGACTACAACTTGTTTTGTTAGCTGGACTACAACTTTTTTCGTTAGCTGGACTACAAATTATGTTGATAGCTGGACTACAACTTATTTTGTTTGCTGGACTACATCTTTTTTTGTTAGCTGGACTACAGATTATTTTGTTAGCTGAACTACACCTTTCTTGTTAGCTGGACTACAACTCATTATTCTAACATGACTACAACTGATTTTGTTAGCTGGACTACAACTTTGTTAATTGGACTACAACTCATTATTTTAGCTGGACTACAACTGATTTTCTTAGCTGGACTACAGCTTTGTTGTTAGCTGGACTACAACTTTATTAGCTGGAATACAACTTATTTTGTTAGCTGGACTAAAACTTACTTTGTTAGCTGGACTAGAACTTACTTTTTTAGCTGGACTACAACTTTGTTATCTGGACTATAGCTTTGTTGTTAGCTGGACTACAACTTTATTAGCTGGAATACAACATATTTTGTTAGCTGGACTAAAACTTACTTTGTTAGCTGGACTAGAACTTACTTTTTTAGCTGGACTACAACTTGTTTTGTTAGCTGGACTACAACTTTTTTCGTTAGCTGGACTAAAAATTATGTTGATAGCTGGACTACAACTTTATTTTGTTTGCTGGACTACAACTTTTTTGCAACCTGAACGACAACTTTTATTATTAACTTGATAACTTTTTTGTTAGCTGGACTACAACTTATTTTGTTAGCTATACTTCAAAATATTTTGTTAGCTGGACTACAACTTTTTTTGTTAGCTGGACAACAATTTATTTTGTTAGCCGGACTACATCTCTTTTTGTTAGCTTGACTACAACTTTTTTTTAGCTGGACTGCAACTTATTTTGTTAGCTGGACTAAAACTTACTTTGTTAGCTGGACTAGAACTTACTTTTTTAGCTGGACTACAACTTGTTTTGTTAGCTGGACTACAACTTTTTTCGTTAGCTGGACTACAAATTATGTTGATAGCTGGACTACAACTTATTTTGTTTGCTGGACTACATCTTTTTTTGTTAGCTTGACTACAGATTATTTTGTTAGCTGAACTACACCTTACTTGTTAGCTGGACTACAACTCATTATTCTAACATGACTACAACTGATTTTGTTAGCTGGACTACAACTTTGTTAATTGGACTACAACTCATTATTTTAGCTGGACTACAACTGATTTTCTTAGCTGGACTACAGCTTTGTTGTTAGCTGGACTACAACTTTATTAGCTGGAATACAACTTATTTTGTTAGCTGGACTAAAACTTACTTTGTTAGCTGGACTACAACTTTTTGTTAGCTATACTACAAAATATTTTGTTAGCTGGACTACAACTTTTTTTGTTAGCTGGACAACAATTAATTTTGTTAGCTGGACTACATCTTTTTTTGTTAGCTTGACTACAACTTTTTTTAGCTGGACTACAACTTATTTTGTTAGCTGGACTACAACTTTGTTAGCTGGACTACAGCTTTGTTGTTAGCTGGACTACAACTTAATTTTTAGCTAAATTCCAACCTTTTATGTTAGCGGAACTACAACTTTTATTGTTAGCTGGACTACAGATTATTTTGTTAGCTGAACTACACCTTTCTTGTTAGCTGGACTACAACTCATTATTCTAACATGACTACAACTCATTATTATAGCTGGACTACAACTGATTTTGTTAGCTGGACTACATCTCTTTTTGTTAGCTGGACTACAACTTTATTAGCTGGAATACAACTTATTTTGTTAGCTGGACTAAAACTTACTTTTTTAGCTGGACTAGAACTTACTTTTTTAGCTGGACTACTACTTGTTTTGTTAGCTGGACTACAACTTTTTTCGTTAGCTGGACTAAAAATTATGTTGATAGCTGGACTACAACTTTATTTTGTTAGCTGGACTACAACTTATTTTGTTAGCTATACTACAAAATATTTTGTTAGCTGGACTACAACTTTTTTTGTTAGCTGGACAACAATTTATTTTGTTAGCTGGACTACATCTCTTTTTGTTAGCTTGACTACAACTTTTTTTTAGCTGGACTGCAACTTATTTTGTTAGCTGGACTAAAACTTACTTTGTTAGCTGGACTAGAACTTACTTTTTTAGCTGGACTACAACTTGTTTTGTTAGCTGGACTACAACTTTTTTCTTTAGCTGGACTACAAATATGTTGATAGCTGGACTACAACTTATTTTGTTTGCTGGACTACATCTTTTTTTGTTAGCTTGACTACAACTTTTTTTTAGCTGGACTGCAACTTATTTTGTTAGCTGGACTACAACATTTTTTGCAAGCTGAACGACAACTTTTATTGTTAACTTGATAACTTTTTTGTTAGCTGGACTACAGATTATTTTGTTAGCTGAACTACACCTTTCTTGTTAGCTGGACTACAACTCATTATTCTAACATGACTACAACTGATTTTTTTTAGCTGGACTACAACTTTGTTAATTGGACTACAACTCATTATTTTAGCTGGACTACAACTGATTTTCTTAGCTGGACTACAGCTTTGTTGTTAGCTGGACTACAACTTATTTTGTTGGCTGCATTACGACTTTTTTGTTAGCTATACTACAAAATATTTTGTTAGCTGGACTACAACTTTTATTGTTAGCTGGACTACAGATTATTTTGTTAGCTAAACTACACCTTTCTTGTTAGCTGGACTACAACTCATTATTCTAACATGACTACAACTGATTTTGTTAGCTGGACTACAACTTTGTTAATTGGACTACAACTCATTATTTTAGCTGGACTACAACTGATTTTCTTAGCTGGACTACAGCTTTGTTGTTAGCTGGACTACAACTTTATTAGCTGGAATACAACTTATTTTGTTAGCTGGACTAAAACTTACTTTGTTAGCTGGACTAGAACTTACTTTTTTAGCTGGACTACAACTTGTTTTGTTAGCTGGACTACAACTTTTTTCGTTAGCTGGACTACAAATTATGTTGATAGCTGGACTACAACTTATTATGTTTGCTGGACTACAACTTTTTTGCAAGCTGAACGACAACTTTTATTATTAACTTGATAACTTTTTTGTTAGCTGGACTACAACTTATTTTGTTAGCTATACTACAAAATATTTTGTTAGCTGGACTACAACTTTTTTTGTTAGCTGGACAACAATTAATTTTGTTAGCTGGACTACATCTCTTTTTGTTAGCTTGACTACAACTTTTTTTTAGCTGGACTGCAACTTATTTTGTTAGCTGGACTACAACTTTTTTGCAAGCTGAACGACAACTTTTATTGTTAACTTGATAACTTTTTTGTTAGCTGTACTACAATTTTTCTAGCTGGACTACAACCTTGTTAGCTGGACTACAACTTTTTTGTTAGCTATACTACAAAATATTTTGTTAGCTGGACTACAACTTTTATTGTTAGCTGGACTACAGATTATTTTGTTAGCTAAACTACACCTTTCTTGTTAGCTGGACTACAACTCATTATTTTAACATGACTACAACTGATTTTGTTAGCTGGACTACAACTTATTTTGTTAGCTGGACTACAACTTATTTTGTTAGCTGGACTACAACTTTGTTATCTTGACTACAGCTTTGTTGTTAGCTGGACTACAACTTTATTAGCTGGAATACAACTTATTTTGTTAGCTGGACTAAAACTTACTTTGTTAGCTGGACTACAACTTTTTGTTAGCTATACTAAAAAATATTTTGTTAGCTGGACTACAACTTTTATTGTTAGCTGGACTGCAACTTATTTTGTTAGCTGGACTACAACTTTTTTGCAAGCTGAACGACAACTTTTATTGTTAACTTGATAACTTTTTTGTTAGCTGGACTACAAATTATGTTGATAGCTGGACTACAACTTATTTTGTTTGCTGGACTACATCTTTTTTTGTTAGCTTGACTACAACTTTTTTTTAGCTGGACTGCAACTTATTTTGTTAGCTGGACTACAACTTTTTTTGTTAGCTATACTACAAAATATTTTGTTAGCTGCACTGCAACTTTTTTTGTTAGCTGGACAACAATTAATTTTGTTAGCTGGACTACATCTCTTTTTGTTAGCTGGACTACAACTTTATTAGCTGGAATACAACTTATTTTGTTAGCTGGACTAAAACTTACTTTGTTAGCTGGACTAGAACTTACTTTTTTAGCTGGACTAAAAATGATGTTGATAGCGGTACTACAACTTTATTTTGTTAGCTGGACTACAACTTATTTTGTTAGCTATACTACAAAATATTTTGTTAGCTGGACTACAACTTTTTTTGTTAGCTGGACAACAATTTATTTTGTTAGCTGGACTACATCTCTTTTTGTTAGCTTGACTACAACTTTTTTTTAGCTGGACTGCAACTTATTTTGTTAGCTGGACTAAAACTTACTTTGTTAGCTGGACTAGAACTTACTTTTTTAGCTGGACTACAACTTGTTTTGTTAGCTGGACTACAACTTTTTTCGTTAGCTGGACTACAAATTATGTTGATAGCTGGACTACAACTTATTTTGTTTGCTGGACTACATCTTTTTTTGTTAGCTTGACTACAGATTATTTTGTTAGCTGAACTACACCTTTCTTGTTAGCTGGACTACAACTCATTATTCTAACATGACTACAACTGATTTTGTTAGCTGGACTACAACTTTGTTAATTGGACTACAACTCATTATTTTAGCTGGACTACAACTGATTTTCTTAGCTGGACTACAGCTTTGTTGTTAGCTGGACTACAACTTTATTAGCTGGAATACAACTTATTTTGTTAGCTGGACTAAAACTTACTTTGTTAGCTGGACTAGAACTTACTTTTTTAGCTGGACTACAACTTGTTTTGTTAGCTGGACTACAACTTTTTTCGTTAGCTGGACTACAAATTATGTTGATAGCTGGACTACAACTTATTATGTTTGCTGGACTACAACTTTTTTGCAAGCTGAACGACAACTTTTATTATTAACTTGATAACTTTTTTGTTAGCTGGACTACAACTTATTTTGTTAGCTATACTACAAAATATTTTGTTAGCTGGACTACAACTTTTTTTGTTAGCTGGACAACAATTAATTTTGTTAGCTGGACTACATCTCTTTTTGTTAGCTTGACTACAACTTTTTTTTAGCTGGACTGCAACTTATTTTGTTAGCTGGACTACAACTTTTTTGCAAGCTGAACAACAACTTTTATTGTTAACTTGATAACTTTTTTGTTAGCTGTACTACAATTTTTCTAGCTGGACTACAACCTTGTTAGCTGGACTACAACTTTTTTGTTAGCTATACTACAAAATATTTTGTTAGCTGGACTACAACTTTTATTGTTAGCTGGACTACAGATTATTTTGTTAGCTAAACTACACCTTTCTTGTTAGCTGGACTACAACTCATTATTTTAACATGACTACAACTGATTTTGTTAGCTGGACTACAACTTATTTTGTTAGCTGGACTACAACTTATTTTGTTAGCTGGACTACAACTTTGTTATCTTGACTACAGCTTTGTTGTTAGCTGGACTACAACTTTATTAGCTGGAATACAACTTATTTTGTTAGCTGGACTAAAACTTACTTTGTTAGCTGGACTACAACTTTTTGTTAGCTATACTAAAAAATATTTTGTTAGCTGGACTACAACTTTTATTGTTAGCTGGACTGCAACTTATTTTGTTAGCTGGACTACAACTTTTTTGCAAGCTGAACGACAACTTTTATTGTTAACTTGATAACTTTTTTGTTAGCTGGACTACAAATTATGTTGATAGCTGGACTACAACTTATTTTGTTTGCTGGACTACATCTTTTTTTGTTAGCTTGACTACAACTTTTTTTTAGCTGGACTGCAACTTATTTTGTTAGCTGGACTACAACTTTTTTTGTTAGCTATACTACAAAATATTTTGTTAGCTGCACTACAACTTTTTTTGTTAGCTGGACAACAATTAATTTTGTTAGCTGGACTACATCTCTTTTTGTTAGCTGGACTACAACTTTATTAGCTGGAATACAACTTATTTTGTTAGCTGGACTAAAACTTACTTTGTTAGCTGGACTAGAACTTACTTTTTTAGCTGGACTACAACTTGTTTTGTTAGCTGGACTACAACTTTTTTCGTTAGCTGGACTAAAAATGATGTTGATAGCGGTACTACAACTTTATTTTGTTAGCTGGACTACAACTTATTTTGTTAGCTATACTACAAAATATTTTGTTAGCTGGACTACAACTTTTTTTGTTAGCTGGACAACAATTTATTTTGTTAGCTGGACTACATCTCTTTTTGTTAGCTTGACTACAACTTTTTTTTAGCTGGACTGCAACTTATTTTGTTAGCTGGACTAAAACTTACTTTGTTAGCTGGACTAGAACTTACTTTTTTAGCTGGACTACAACTTGTTTTGTTAGCTGGACTACAACTTTTTTCTTTAGCTGGACTACAAATATGTTGATAGCTGGACTACAACTTATTTTGTTTGCTGGACTACATCTGTTTTTGTTAGCTTGACTACAACTTTTTTTTAGCTGGACTGCAACTTATTTTGTTAGCTGGACTACAACTTTTTTTGCAAGCTGAACGACAACTTTTATTGTTAACTTGATAACTTTTTTGTTAGCTGGACTACAGATTATTTTGTTAGCTGAACTACACCTTTCTTGTTAGCTGGACTACAACTCATTATTCTAACATGACTACAACTGATTTTGTTAGCTGGACTACAACTTTGTTAATTGGACTACAACTCATTATTTTAACTGGACTACAACTGATTTTCTTAGCTGGACTACAGCTTTGTTGTTAGCTGGACTACAACTTATTTTGTTGGCTGCATTACAACTTTTTTGTTAGCTATACTACAAAATATTTTGTTAGCTGGACTACAACTTTTATTGTTAGCTGGACTACAGATTATTTTGTTAGCTAAACTACACCTTTCTTGTTAGCTGGACTACAACTCATTATTTTATCATGACTACAACTGATTTTGTTAGCTGGACTACAACTTATTTTGTTAGCTGGACTACAACTTTGTTATCTGGACTACAGCTTTGTTGTTAGCTGGACTACAACTTTATTAGCTGGAATACAACATATTTTGTTAGCTGGACTAAAACTTACTTTGTTAGCTGGACTAGAACTTACTTTTTTAGCTGGACTACAACTTGTTTTGTTAGCTGGACTACAACTTTTTTCGTTAGCTGGACTAAAAATTATGTTGATAGCTGGACTACAACTTTATTTTGTTTGCTGGACTACAACTTTTTTGCAACCTGAACGACAACTTTTATTATTAACTTGATAACTTTTTTGTTAGCTGGACTACAACTTATTTTGTTAGTTATACTTCAAAATATTTTGTTAGCTGGACTACAACTTGTTTTGTTAGCTGGACAACAATTTATTTTGTTAGCTGGACTACATCTCTTTTTGTTAGCTTGACTACAACTTTTTTTTAGCTGGACTACAAAATATTTTGTTAGCTGGACTAAAACTTACTTTGTTAGCTGGACTAGAACCTTCTTTTTTAGCTGGACTACAACTTGTTTTGTTAGCTGGACTACAACTTTTTTCGTTAGCTGAACTACAAATTATGTTGATAGCTGGACTACAACTTATTTTGTTTGCTGGACTACATCTTTTTTTGTTAGCTGGACTACAGATTATTTTGTTAGCTGAACTACACCTTTCTTGTTAGCTGGACTACAACTCATTATTCTAACATGACTACAACTGATTTTGTTAGCTGGACTACAACTTTGTTAATTGGACTACAACTCATTATTTTAGCTGGACTACAACTGATTTTCTTAGCTGGACTACAGCTTTGTTGTTAGCTGGACTACAACTTTATTAGCTGGAATACAACTTATTTTGTTAGCTGGACTAAAACTTACTTTGTTAGCTGGACTAGAACTTACTTTTTTAGCTGGACTACAACTTTGTTATCTGGACTATAGCTTTGTTGTTAGCTGGACTACAACTTTATTAGCTGGAATACAACATATTTTGTTAGCTGGACTAAAACTTACTTTGTTAGCTGGACTAGAACTTACTTTTTTAGCTGGACTACAACTTGTTTTGTTAGCTGGACTACAACTTTTTTCGTTAGCTGGACTAAAAATTATGTTGATAGCTGGACTACAACTTTATTTTGTTTGCTGGACTACAACTTTTTTTGCAACCTGAACGACAACTTTTATTATTAACTTGATAACTTTTTTGTTAGCTGGACTACAACTTATTTTGTTAGCTATACTTCAAAATATTTTGTTAGCTGGACTACAACTTTTTTTGTTAGCTGGACAACAATTTATTTTGTTAGCTGGACTACATCTCTTTTTGTTAGCTTGACTACAACTTTTTTTTAGCTGGACTGCAACTTATTTTGTTAGCTGGACTAAAACTTACTTTGTTAGCTGGACTAGAACTTACTTTTTTAGCTGGACTACAACTTGTTTTGTTAGCTGGACTACAACTTTTTTCTTTAGCTGGACTACAAATATGTTGATAGCTGGACTACAACTTATTTTGTTTGCTGGACTACATCTTTTTTTGTTAGCTTGACTACAACTTTTTTTTAGCTGGACTGCAACTTATTTTGTTAGCTGGACTACAACATTTTTTGCAAGCTGAACGACAACTTTTATTGTTAACTTGATAACTTTTTTGTTAGCTGGACTACAGATTATTTTGTTAGCTGGACTACACCTTTCTTGTTAGCTGGACTACAACTCATTATTCTAACATGACTACAACTGATTTTTTTTAGCTGGACTACAACTTTGTTAATTGGACTACAACTCATTATTTTAGCTGGACTACAACTGATTTTCTTAGCTGGACTACAGCTTTGTTGTTAGCTGGACTACAACTTATTTTGTTGGCTGCATTACGACTTTTTTGTTAGCTATACTACAAAATATTTTGTTAGCTGGACTACAACTTTTATTGTTAGCTGGACTACAGATTATTTTGTTAGCTAAACTACACCTTTCTTGTTAGCTGGACTACAACTCATTATTTTAACATGACTACAACTGATTTTGTTAGCTGGACTACAACTTATTTTGTTAGCTGGACTACAACTTTGTTATCTGGACTACAGCTTTGTTGTTAGCTGGACTACAACTTTATTAGCTGGAATACAACTTATTTTGTTAGCTGGACTAAAACTTACTTTGTTAGCTGGACTAGAACTTACTTTTTTAGCTGGACTACAACTTGTTTTGTTAGCTGGACTACAACTTTTTTCGTTAGCTGGACTAAAAATTATGTTGATAGCTGGACTACAACTTTATTTTGTTTGCTGGACTACAACTTTTTTGCAACCTGAACGACAACTTTTATTATTAACTTGATAACTTTTTTGTTAGCTGGACTACAACTTATTTTGTTAGCTATACTTCAAAATATTTTGTTAGCTGGACTACAACTTTTTTTGTTAGCTGGACAACAATTTATTTTGTTAGCTGGACTACATCTCTTTTTGTTAGCTTGACTACAACTTTTTTTTAGCTGGACTACAAAATATTTTGTTAGCTGGACTAAAACTTACTTTGTTAGCTGGACTAGAACTTACTTTTTTAGCTGGACTACAACTTGTTTTGTTAGCTGGACTACAACTTTTTTCGTTAGCTGGACTACAAATTATGTTGATAGCTGGACTACAACTTATTTTGTTTGCTGGACTACATCTTTTTTTGTTAGCTGGACTACAGATTATTTTGTTAGCTGAACTACACCTTTCTTGTTAGCTGGACTACAACTCATTATTCTAACATGACTACAACTGATTTTGTTAGCTGGACTACAACTTTGTTAATTGGACTACAACTCATTATTTTAGCTGGACTACAACTGATTTTCTTAGCTGGACTACAGCTTTGTTGTTAGCTGGACTACAACTTTATTAGCTGGAATACAACTTATTTTGTTAGCTGGACTAAAACTTACTTTGTTAGCTGGACTAGAACTTACTTTTTTAGCTGGACTACAACTTTGTTATCTGGACTATAGCTTTGTTGTTAGCTGGACTACAACTTTATTAGCTGGAATACAACATATTTTGTTAGCTGGACTAAAACTTACTTTGTTAGCTGGACTAGAACTTACTTTTTTAGCTGGACTACAACTTGTTTTGTTAGCTGGACTACAACTTTTTTCGTTAGCTGGACTAAAAATTATGTTGATAGCTGGACTACAACTTTATTTTGTTTGCTGGACTACAACTTTTTTGCAACCTGAACGACAACTTTTATTATTAACTTGATAACTTTTTTGTTAGCTGGACTACAACTTATTTTGTTAGCTATACTTCAAAATATTTTGTTAGCTGGACTACAACTTTTTTTGTTAGCTGGACAACAATTTATTTTGTTAGCCGGACTACATCTCTTTTTGTTAGCTTGACTACAACTTTTTTTTAGCTGGACTGCAACTTATTTTGTTAGCTGGACTAAAACTTACTTTGTTAGCTGGACTAGAACTTACTTTTTTAGCTGGACTACAACTTGTTTTGTTAGCTGGACTACAACTTTTTTCGTTAGCTGGACTACAAATTATGTTGATAGCTGGACTACAACTTATTTTGTTTGCTGGACTACATCTTTTTTTGTTAGCTTGACTACAGATTATTTTGTTAGCTGAACTACACCTTACTTGTTAGCTGGACTACAACTCATTATTCTAACATGACTACAACTGATTTTGTTAGCTGGACTACAACTTTGTTAATTGGACTACAACTCATTATTTTAGCTGGACTACAACTGATTTTCTTAGCTGGACTACAGCTTTGTTGTTAGCTGGACTACAACTCATTATTCTAACATGACTACAACTGATTTTTTTTAGCTGGACTACAACTTTGTTAATTGGACTACAACTCATTATTTTAGCTGGACTACAACTGATTTTCTTAGCTGGACTACAGCTTTGTTGTTAGCTGGAATACAACTTATTTTGTTAGCTGGACTAAAACTTACTTTGTTAGCTGGACTACAACTTTTTGTTAGCTATACTACAAAATATTTTGTTAGCTGGACTACAACTTTTTTTGTTAGCTGGACAACAATTAATTTTGTTAGCTGGACTACATCTTTTTTTGTTAGCTTGACTACAACTTTTTTTAGCTGGACTACAACTTATTTTGTTAGCTGGACTACAAATATGTTGATAGCTGGACTACAACTTATTTTGTTTGCTGGACTACATCTTTTTTTGTTAGCTTGACTACAACTTTTTTTTAGCTGGACTGCAACTTATTTTGTTAGCTGGACTACAACATTTTTTGCAAGCTGAACGACAACTTTTATTGTTAACTTGATAACTTTTTTGTTAGCTGGACTACAGATTATTTTGTTAGCTGGACTACACCTTTCTTGTTAGCTGGACTACAACTCATTATTCTAACATGACTACAACTGATTTTTTTTAGCTGGACTACAACTTTGTTAATTGGACTACAACTCATTATTTTAGCTGGACTACAACTGATTTTCTTAGCTGGACTACAGCTTTGTTGTTAGCTGGACTACAACTTATTTTGTTGGCTGCATTACGACTTTTTTGTTAGCTATACTACAAAATATTTTGTTAGCTGGACTACAACTTTTATTGTTAGCTGGACTACAGATTATTTTGTTAGCTAAACTACACCTTTCTTGTTAGCTGGACTACAACTCATTATTTTAACATGACTACAACTGATTTTGTTAGCTGGACTACAACTTATTTTGTTAGCTGGACTACAACTTTGTTATCTGGACTACAGCTTTGTTGTTAGCTGGACTACAACTTTATTAGCTGGAATACAACTTATTTTGTTAGCTGGACTAAAACTTACTTTGTTAGCTGGACTAGAACTTACTTTTTTAGCTGGACTACAACTTGTTTTGTTAGCTGGACTACAACTTTTTTCGTTAGCTGGACTAAAAATTATGTTGATAGCTGGACTACAACTTTATTTTGTTTGCTGGACTACAACTTTTTTGCAACCTGAACGACAACTTTTATTATTAACTTGATAACTTTTTTGTTAGCTGGACTACAACTTATTTTGTTAGCTATACTTCAAAATATTTTGTTAGCTGGACTACAACTTTTTTTGTTAGCTGGACAACAATTTATTTTGTTAGCTGGACTACATCTCTTTTTGTTAGCTTGACTACAACTTTTTTTTAGCTGGACTACAAAATATTTTGTTAGCTGGACTAAAACTTACTTTGTTAGCTGGACTAGAACTTACTTTTTTAGCTGGACTACAACTTGTTTTGTTAGCTGGACTACAACTTTTTTCGTTAGCTGGACTACAAATTATGTTGATAGCTGGACTACAACTTATTTTGTTTGCTGGACTACATCTTTTTTTGTTAGCTGGACTACAGATTATTTTGTTAGCTGAACTACACCTTTCTTGTTAGCTGGACTACAACTCATTATTCTAACATGACTACAACTGATTTTGTTAGCTGGACTACAACTTTGTTAATTGGACTACAACTCATTATTTTAGCTGGACTACAACTGATTTTCTTAGCTGGACTACAGCTTTGTTGTTAGCTGGACTACAACTTTATTAGCTGGAATACAACTTATTTTGTTAGCTGGACTAAAACTTACTTTGTTAGCTGGACTAGAACTTACTTTTTTAGCTGGACTACAACTTTGTTATCTGGACTATAGCTTTGTTGTTAGCTGGACTACAACTTTATTAGCTGGAATACAACATATTTTGTTAGCTGGACTAAAACTTACTTTGTTAGCTGGACTAGAACTTACTTTTTTAGCTGGACTACAACTTGTTTTGTTAGCTGGACTACAACTTTTTTCGTTAGCTGGACTAAAAATTATGTTGATAGCTGGACTACAACTTTATTTTGTTTGCTGGACTACAACTTTTTTGCAACCTGAACGACAACTTTTATTATTAACTTGATAACTTTTTTGTTAGCTGGACTACAACTTATTTTGTTAGCTATACTTCAAAATATTTTGTTAGCTGGACTACAACTTTTTTTGTTAGCTGGACAACAATTTATTTTGTTAGCCGGACTACATCTCTTTTTGTTAGCTTGACTACAACTTTTTTTTAGCTGGACTGCAACTTATTTTGTTAGCTGGACTAAAACTTACTTTGTTAGCTGGACTAGAACTTACTTTTTTAGCTGGACTACAACTTGTTTTGTTAGCTGGACTACAACTTTTTTCGTTAGCTGGACTACAAATTATGTTGATAGCTGGACTACAACTTATTTTGTTTGCTGGACTACATCTTTTTTTGTTAGCTTGACTACAGATTATTTTGTTAGCTGAACTACACCTTACTTGTTAGCTGGACTACAACTCATTATTCTAACATGACTACAACTGATTTTGTTAGCTGGACTACAACTTTGTTAATTGGACTACAACTCATTATTTTAGCTGGACTACAACTGATTTTCTTAGCTGGACTACAGCTTTGTTGTTAGCTGGACTACAACTTTATTAGCTGGAATACAACTTATTTTGTTAGCTGGACTAAAACTTACTTTGTTAGCTGGACTACAACTTTTTGTTAGCTATACTACAAAATATTTTGTTAGCTGGACTACAACTTTTTTTGTTAGCTGGACAACAATTAATTTTGTTAGCTGGACTACATCTTTTTTTGTTAGCTTGACTACAACTTTTTTTAGCTGGACTACAACTTATTTTGTTAGCTGGACTACAAATATGTTGATAGCTGGACTACAACTTATTTTGTTTGCTGGACTACATCTTTTTTTGTTAGCTTGACTACAACTTTTTTTTAGCTGGACTGCAACTTATTTTGTTAGCTGGACTACAACATTTTTTGCAAGCTGAACGACAACTTTTATTGTTAACTTGATAACTTTTTTGTTAGCTGGACTACAGATTATTTTGTTAGCTGGACTACACCTTTCTTGTTAGCTGGACTACAACTCATTATTCTAACATGACTACAACTGATTTTTTTTAGCTGGACTACAACTTTGTTAATTGGACTACAACTCATTATTTTAGCTGGACTACAACTGATTTTCTTAGCTGGACTACAGCTTTGTTGTTAGCTGGACTACAACTTATTTTGTTGGCTGCATTACGACTTTTTTGTTAGCTATACTACAAAATATTTTGTTAGCTGGACTACAACTTTTATTGTTAGCTGGACTACAGATTATTTTGTTAGCTAAACTACACCTTTCTTGTTAGCTGGACTACAACTCATTATTTTAACATGACTACAACTGATTTTGTTAGCTGGACTACAACTTATTTTGTTAGCTGGACTACAACTTTGTTATCTGGACTACAGCTTTGTTGTTAGCTGGACTACAACTTTATTAGCTGGAATACAACTTATTTTGTTAGCTGGACTAAAACTTACTTTGTTAGCTGGACTAGAACTTACTTTTTTAGCTGGACTACAACTTGTTTTGTTAGCTGGACTACAACTTTTTTCGTTAGCTGGACTAAAAATTATGTTGATAGCTGGACTACAACTTTATTTTGTTTGCTGGACTACAACTTTTTTGCAACCTGAACGACAACTTTTATTATTAACTTGATAACTTTTTTGTTAGCTGGACTACAACTTATTTTGTTAGCTATACTTCAAAATATTTTGTTAGCTGGACTACAACTTTTTTTGTTAGCTGGACAACAATTTATTTTGTTAGCTGGACTACATCTCTTTTTGTTAGCTTGACTACAACTTTTTTTTAGCTGGACTACAAAATATTTTGTTAGCTGGACTAAAACTTACTTTGTTAGCTGGACTAGAACTTACTTTTTTAGCTGGACTACAACTTGTTTTGTTAGCTGGACTACAACTTTTTTCGTTAGCTGGACTACAAATTATGTTGATAGCTGGACTACAACTTATTTTGTTTGCTGGACTACATCTTTTTTTGTTAGCTGGACTACAGATTATTTTGTTAGCTGAACTACACCTTTCTTGTTAGCTGGACTACAACTCATTATTCTAACATGACTACAACTGATTTTGTTAGCTGGACTACAACTTTGTTAATTGGACTACAACTCATTATTTTAGCTGGACTACAACTGATTTTCTTAGCTGGACTACAGCTTTGTTGTTAGCTGGACTACAACTTTATTAGCTGGACTACAACTTATTTTGTTTGCTGGACTACATCTTTTTTTGTTAGCTGGACTACAGATTATTTTGTTAGCTGAACTACACCTTTCTTGTTAGCTGGACTACAACTCATTATTCTAACATGACTACAACTGATTTTGTTAGCTGGACTACAACTTTGTTAATTGGACTACAACTCATTATTTTAGCTGGACTACAACTGATTTTCTTAGCTGGACTACAGCTTTGTTGTTAGCTGGACTACAACTTATTTTGTTGGCTGCATTACAACTTTTTTGTTAGCTATACTACAAAATATTTTGTTAGCTGGACTACAACTTTTATTGTTAGCTGGACTACAGATTATTTTGTTAGCTAAACTACACCTTTCTTGTTAGCTGGACTACAACTCATTATTTTATCATGACTACAACTGATTTTGTTAGCTGGACTACAACTTATTTTGTTAGCTGGACTACAATTTTGTTATCTGGACTACAGCTTTGTTGTTAGCTGGACTACAACTTTATTAGCTGGAATACAACATATTTTGTTAGCTGGACTAAAACTTACTTTGTTAGCTGGACTAGAACTTACTTTTTTAGCTGGACTACAACTTGTTTTGTTAGCTGGACTACAACTTTTTTCGTTAGCTGGACTAAAAATTATGTTGATAGCTGGACTACAACTTTATTTTGTTTGCTGGACTACAACTTTTTTGCAACCTGAACGACAACTTTTATTATTAACTTGATAACTTTTTTGTTAGCTGGACTACAACTTATTTTGTTAGCTATACTTCAAAATATTTTGTTAGCTGGACTACAACTTTTTTTGTTAGCTGGACAACAATTTATTTTGTTAGCTGGACTACATCTCTTTTTGTTAGCTTGACTACAACTTTTTTTTAGCTGGACTACAAAATATTTTGTTAGCTGGACTAAAACTTACTTTGTTAGCTGGACTAGAACCTACTTTTTTAGCTGGACTACAACTTGTTTTGTTAGCTGGACTACAACTTTTTTCGTTAGCTGGACTACAAATTATGTTGATAGCTGGACTACAACTTATTTTGTTTGCTGGACTACATCTTTTTTTGTTAGCTGGACTACAGATTATTTTGTTAGCTAAACTACACCTTTCTTGTTAGCTGGACTACAACTCATTATTCTAACATGACTACAACTGATTTTGTTAGCTGGACTACAACTTTGTTAATTGGACTACAACTCATTATTTTAGCTGGACTACAACTGATTTTCTTAGCTGGACTACAGCTTTGTTGTTAGCTGGACTACAACTTTATTAGCTGGAATACAACTTATTTTGTTAGCTGGACTAAAACTTACTTTGTTAGCTGGACTAGAACTTACTTTTTTAGCTGGACTACAACTTTGTTATCTGGACTATAGCTTTGTTGTTAGCTGGACTACAACTTTATTAGCTGGAATACAACATATTTTGTTAGCTGGACTAAAACTTACTTTGTTAGCTGGACTAGAACTTACTTTTTTAGCTGGACTACAACTTGTTTTGTTAGCTGGACTACAACTTTTTTCGTTAGCTGGACTAAAAATTATGTTGATAGCTGGACTACAACTTTATTTTGTTTGCTGGACTACAACTTTTTTGCAACCTGAACGACAACTTTTATTATTAACTTGATAACTTTTTTGTTAGCTGGACTACAACTTATTTTGTTAGCTATACTTCAAAATATTTTGTTAGCTGGACTACAACTTTTTTTGTTAGCTGGACAACAATTTATTTTGTTAGCCGGACTACATCTCTTTTTGTTAGCTGGACTACAAATTATGTTGATAGCTGGACTACAACTTATTATGTTTGCTGGACTACAACTTTTTTGCAAGCTGAACGACAACTTTTATTATTAACTTGATAACTTTTTTGTTAGCTGGACTACAACTTATTTTGTTAGCTATACTACAAAATATTTTGTTAGCTGGACTACAACTTTTTTTGTTAGCTGGACAACAATTAATTTTGTTAGCTGGACTACATCTCTTTTTGTTAGCTTGACTACAACTTTTTTTTAGCTGGACTGCAACTTATTTTGTTAGCTGGACTACAACTTTTTTGCAAGCTGAACGACAACTTTTATTGTTAACTTGATAACTTTTTTGTTAGCTGTACTACAATTTTTCTAGCTGGACTACAACCTTGTTAGCTGGACTACAACTTTTTTGTTAGCTATACTACAAAATATTTTGTTAGCTGGACTACAACTTTTATTGTTAGCTGGACTACAGATTATTTTGTTAGCTAAACTACACCTTTCTTGTTAGCTGGACTACAACTCATTATTTTAACATGACTACAACTGATTTTGTTAGCTGGACTACAACTTATTTTGTTAGCTGGACTACAACTTATTTTGTTAGCTGGACTACAACTTTGTTATCTTGACTACAGCTTTGTTGTTAGCTGGACTACAACTTTATTAGCTGGAATACAACTTATTTTGTTAGCTGGACTAAAACTTACTTTGTTAGCTGGACTACAACTTTTTGTTAGCTATACTAAAAAATATTTTGTTAGCTGGACTACAACTTTTATTGTTAGCTGGACTGCAACTTATTTTGTTAGCTGGACTACAACTTTTTTGCAAGCTGAACGACAACTTTTATTGTTAACTTGATAACTTTTTTGTTAGCTGGACTACAAATTATGTTGATAGCTGGACTACAACTTATTTTGTTTGCTGGACTACATCTTTTTTTGTTAGCTTGACTACAACTTTTTTTTAGCTGGACTGCAACTTATTTTGTTAGCTGGACTACAACTTTTTTTGTTAGCTATACTACAAAATATTTTGTTAGCTGCACTGCAACTTTTTTTGTTAGCTGGACAACAATTAATTTTGTTAGCTGGACTACATCTCTTTTTGTTAGCTGGACTACAACTTTATTAGCTGGAATACAACTTATTTTGTTAGCTGGACTAAAACTTACTTTGTTAGCTGGACTAGAACTTACTTTTTTAGCTGGACTAAAAATGATGTTGATAGCGGTACTACAACTTTATTTTGTTAGCTGGACTACAACTTATTTTGTTAGCTATACTACAAAATATTTTGTTAGCTGGACTACAACTTTTTTTGTTAGCTGGACAACAATTTATTTTGTTAGCTGGACTACATCTCTTTTTGTTAGCTTGACTACAACTTTTTTTTAGCTGGACTGCAACTTATTTTGTTAGCTGGACTAAAACTTACTTTGTTAGCTGGACTAGAACTTACTTTTTTAGCTGGACTACAACTTGTTTTGTTAGCTGGACTACAACTTTTTTCTTTAGCTGGACTACAAATATGTTGATAGCTGGACTACAACTTATTTTGTTTGCTGGACTACATCTGTTTTTGTTAGCTTGACTACAACTTTTTTTTAGCTGGACTGCAACTTATTTTGTTAGCTGGACTACAACTTTTTTTGCAAGCTGAACGACAACTTTTATTGTTAACTTGATAACTTTTTTGTTAGCTGGACTACAGATTATTTTGTTAGCTGAACTACACCTTTCTTGTTAGCTGGACTACAACTCATTATTCTAACATGACTACAACTGATTTTGTTAGCTGGACTACAACTTTGTTAATTGGACTACAACTCATTATTTTAGCTGGACTACAACTGATTTTCTTAGCTGGACTACAGCTTTGTTGTTAGCTGGACTACAACTTATTTTGTTGGCTGCATTACAACTTTTTTGTTAGCTATACTACAAAATATTTTGTTAGCTGGACTACAACTTTTATTGTTAGCTGGACTACAGATTATTTTGTTAGCTAAACTACACCTTTCTTGTTAGCTGGACTACAACTCATTATTTTATCATGACTACAACTGATTTTGTTAGCTGGACTACAACTTATTTTGTTAGCTGGACTACAACTTTGTTATCTGGACTACAGCTTTGTTGTTAGCTGGACTACAACTTTATTAGCTGGAATACAACATATTTTGTTAGCTGGACTAAAACTTACTTTGTTAGCTGGACTAGAACTTACTTTTTTAGCTGGACTACAACTTGTTTTGTTAGCTGGACTACAACTTTTTTCGTTAGCTGGACTAAAAATTATGTTGATAGCTGGACTACAACTTTATTTTGTTTGCTGGACTACAACTTTTTTGCAACCTGAACGACAACTTTTATTATTAACTTGATAACTTTTTTGTTAGCTGGACTACAACTTATTTTGTTAGCTATACTTCAAAATATTTTGTTAGCTGGACTACAACTTTTTTTGTTAGCTGGACAACAATTTATTTTGTTAGCTGGACTACATCTCTTTTTGTTAGCTTGACTACAACTTTTTTTTAGCTGGACTACAAAATATTTTGTTAGCTGGACTAAAACTTACTTTGTTAGCTGGACTAGAACCTACTTTTTTAGCTGGACTACAACTTGTTTTGTTAGCTGGACTACAACTTTTTTCGTTAGCTGGACTACAAATTATGTTGATAGCTGGACTACAACTTATTTTGTTTGCTGGACTACATCTTTTTTTGTTAGCTGGACTACAGATTATTTTGTTAGCTGAACTACACCTTTCTTGTTAGCTGGACTACAACTCATTATTCTAACATGACTACAACTGATTTTGTTAGCTGGACTACAACTTTGTTAATTGGACTACAACTCATTATTTTAGCTGGACTACAACTGATTTTCTTAGCTGGACTACAGCTTTGTTGTTAGCTGGACTACAACCTTATTAGCTGGAATACAACTTATTTTGTTAGCTGGACTAAAACTTACTTTGTTAGCTGGACTAGAACTTACTTTTTTAGCTGGACTAAAAATGATGTTGATAGCGGTACTACAACTTTATTTTGTTAGCTGGACTACAACTTATTTTGTTAGCTATACTACAAAATATTTTGTTAGCTGGACTACAACTTTTTTTGTTAGCTGGACAACAATTTATTTTGTTAGCTGGACTACATCTCTTTTTGTTAGCTTGACTACAACTTTTTTTTAGCTGGACTGCAACTTATTTTGTTAGCTGGACTAAAACTTACTTTGTTAGCTGGACTAGAACTTACTTTTTTAGCTGGACTACAACTTGTTTTGTTAGCTGGACTACAACTTTTTTCTTTAGCTGGACTACAAATATGTTGATAGCTGGACTACAACTTATTTTGTTTGCTGGACTACATCTGTTTTTGTTAGCTTGACTACAACTTTTTTTTAGCTGGACTGCAACTTATTTTGTTAGCTGGACTACAACTTTTTTTGCAAGCTGAACGACAACTTTTATTGTTAACTTGATAACTTTTTTGTTAGCTGGACTACAGATTATTTTGTTAGCTGAACTACACCTTTCTTGTTAGCTGGACTACAACTCATTATTCTAACATGACTACAACTGATTTTGTTAGCTGGACTACAACTTTGTTAATTGGACTACAACTCATTATTTTAGCTGGACTACAACTGATTTTCTTAGCTGGACTACAGCTTTGTTGTTAGCTGGACTACAACTTTATTAGCTGGACTACAACTTATTTTGTTTGCTGGACTACATCTTTTTTTGTTAGCTGGACTACAGATTATTTTGTTAGCTGAACTACACCTTTCTTGTTAGCTGGACTACAACTCATTATTCTAACATGACTACAACTGATTTTGTTAGCTGGACTACAACTTTGTTAATTGGACTACAACTCATTATTTTAGCTGGACTACAACTGATTTTCTTAGCTGGACTACAGCTTTGTTGTTAGCTGGACTACAACTTATTTTGTTGGCTGCATTACAACTTTTTTGTTAGCTATACTACAAAATATTTTGTTAGCTGGACTACAACTTTTATTGTTAGCTGGACTACAGATTATTTTGTTAGCTAAACTACACCTTTCTTGTTAGCTGGACTACAACTCATTATTTTATCATGACTACAACTGATTTTGTTAGCTGGACTACAACTTATTTTGTTAGCTGGACTACAATTTTGTTATCTGGACTACAGCTTTGTTGTTAGCTGGACTACAACTTTATTAGCTGGAATACAACATATTTTGTTAGCTGGACTAAAACTTACTTTGTTAGCTGGACTAGAACTTACTTTTTTAGCTGGACTACAACTTGTTTTGTTAGCTGGACTACAACTTTTTTCGTTAGCTGGACTAAAAATTATGTTGATAGCTGGACTATAACTTTATTTTGTTTGCTGGACTACAACTTTTTTGCAACCTGAACGACAACTTTTATTATTAACTTGATAACTTTTTTGTTAGCTGGACTACAACTTATTTTGTTAGCTATACTTCAAAATATTTTGTTAGCTGGACTACAACTTTTTTTGTTAGCTGGACAACAATTTATTTTGTTAGCTGGACTACATCTCTTTTTGTTAGCTTGACTACAACTTTTTTTTAGCTGGACTACAAAATATTTTGTTAGCTGGACTAAAACTTACTTTGTTAGCTGGACTAGAACCTATTTTTTTAGCTGGACTACAACTTGTTTTGTTAGCTGGACTACAACTTTTTTCGTTAGCTGGACTACAAATTATGTTGATAGCTGGACTACAACTTATTTTGTTTGCTGGACTACATCTTTTTTTGTTAGCTGGACTACAGATTATTTTGTTAGCTAAACTACACCTTTCTTGTTAGCTGGACTACAACTCATTATTCTAACATGACTACAACTGATTTTGTTAGCTGGACTACAACTTTGTTAATTGGACTACAACTCATTATTTTAGCTGGACTACAACTGATTTTCTTAGCTGGACTACAGCTTTGTTGTTAGCTGGACTACAACTTTATTAGCTGGAATACAACTTATTTTGTTAGCTGGACTAAAACTTACTTTGTTAGCTGGACTAGAACTTACTTTTTTAGCTGGACTACAACTTTGTTATCTGGACTATAGCTTTGTTGTTAGCTGGACTACAACTTTATTAGCTGGAATACAACATATTTTGTTAGCTGGACTAAAACTTACTTTGTTAGCTGGACTAGAACTTACTTTTTTAGCTGGACTACAACTTGTTTTGTTAGCTGGACTACAACTTTTTTCGTTAGCTGGACTAAAAATTATGTTGATAGCTGGACTACAACTTTATTTTGTTTGCTGGACTACAACTTTTTTGCAACCTGAACGACAACTTTTATTATTAACTTGATAACTTTTTTGTTAGCTGGACTACAACTTATTTTGTTAGCTATACTTCAAAATATTTTGTTAGCTGGACTACAACTTTTTTTGTTAGCTGGACAACAATTTATTTTGTTAGCCGGACTACATCTCTTTTTGTTAGCTGGACTACAAATTATGTTGATAGCTGGACTACAACTTATTATGTTTGCTGGACTACAACTTTTTTGCAAGCTGAACGACAACTTTTATTATTAACTTGATAACTTTTTTGTTAGCTGGACTACAACTTATTTTGTTAGCTATACTACAAAATATTTTGTTAGCTGGACTACAACTTTTTTTGTTAGCTGGACAACAATTAATTTTGTTAGCTGGACTACATCTCTTTTTGTTAGCTTGACTACAACTTTTTTTTAGCTGGACTGCAACTTATTTTGTTAGCTGGACTACAACTTTTTTGCAAGCTGAACGACAACTTTTATTGTTAACTTGATAACTTTTTTGTTAGCTGTACTACAATTTTTCTAGCTGGACTACAACCTTGTTAGCTGGACTACAACTTTTTTGTTAGCTATACTACAAAATATTTTGTTAGCTGGACTACAACTTTTATTGTTAGCTGGACTACAGATTATTTTGTTAGCTAAACTACACCTTTCTTGTTAGCTGGACTACAACTCATTATTTTAACATGACTACAACTGATTTTGTTAGCTGGACTACAACTTATTTTGTTAGCTGGACTACAACTTATTTTGTTAGCTGGACTACAACTTTGTTATCTTGACTACAGCTTTGTTGTTAGCTGGACTACAACTTTATTAGCTGGAATACAACTTATTTTGTTAGCTGGACTAAAACTTACTTTGTTAGCTGGACTACAACTTTTTGTTAGCTATACTAAAAAATATTTTGTTAGCTGGACTACAACTTTTATTGTTAGCTGGACTGCAACTTATTTTGTTAGCTGGACTACAACTTTTTTGCAAGCTGAACGACAACTTTTATTGTTAACTTGATAACTTTTTTGTTAGCTGGACTACAAATTATGTTGATAGCTGGACTACAACTTATTTTGTTTGCTGGACTACATCTTTTTTTGTTAGCTTGACTACAACTTTTTTTTAGCTGGACTGCAACTTATTTTGTTAGCTGGACTACAACTTTTTTTGTTAGCTATACTACAAAATATTTTGTTAGCTGCACTGCAACTTTTTTTGTTAGCTGGACAACAATTAATTTTGTTAGCTGGACTACATCTCTTTTTGTTAGCTGGACTACAACTTTATTAGCTGGAATACAACTTATTTTGTTAGCTGGACTAAAACTTACTTTGTTAGCTGGACTAGAACTTACTTTTTTAGCTGGACTAAAAATGATGTTGATAGCGGTACTACAACTTTATTTTGTTAGCTGGACTACAACTTATTTTGTTAGCTATACTACAAAATATTTTGTTAGCTGGACTACAACTTTTTTTGTTAGCTGGACAACAATTTATTTTGTTAGCTGGACTACATCTCTTTTTGTTAGCTTGACTACAACTTTTTTTTAGCTGGACTGCAACTTATTTTGTTAGCTGGACTAAAACTTACTTTGTTAGCTGGACTAGAACTGACTTTTTTAGCTGGACTACAACTTGTTTTGTTAGCTGGACTACAACTTTTTTCTTTAGCTGGACTACAAATATGTTGATAGCTGGACTACAACTTATTTTGTTTGCTGGACTACATCTGTTTTTGTTAGCTTGACTACAACTTTTTTTTAGCTGGACTGCAACTTATTTTGTTAGCTGGACTACAACTTTTTTTGCAAGCTGAACGACAACTTTTATTGTTAACTTGATAACTTTTTTGTTAGCTGGACTACAGATTATTTTGTTAGCTGAACTACACCTTTCTTGTTAGCTGGACTACAACTCATTATTCTAACATGACTACAACTGATTTTGTTAGCTGGACTACAACTTTGTTAATTGGACTACAACTCATTATTTTAGCTGGACTACAACTGATTTTCTTAGCTGGACTACAGCTTTGTTGTTAGCTGGACTACAACTTATTTTGTTGGCTGCATTACAACTTTTTTGTTAGCTATACTACAAAATATTTTGTTAGCTGGACTACAACTTTTATTGTTAGCTGGACTACAGATTATTTTGTTAGCTAAACTACACCTTTCTTGTTAGCTGGACTACAACTCATTATTTTATCATGACTACAACTGATTTTGTTAGCTGGACTACAACTTATTTTGTTAGCTGGACTACAACTTTGTTATCTGGACTACAGCTTTGTTGTTAGCTGGACTACAACTTTATTAGCTGGAATACAACATATTTTGTTAGCTGGACTAAAACTTACTTTGTTAGCTGGACTAGAACTTACTTTTTTAGCTGGACTACAACTTGTTTTGTTAGCTGGACTACAACTTTTTTCGTTAGCTGGACTAAAAATTATGTTGATAGCTGGACTACAACTTTATTTTGTTTGCTGGACTACAACTTTTTTGCAACCTGAACGACAACTTTTATTATTAACTTGATAACTTTTTTGTTAGCTGGACTACAACTTATTTTGTTAGCTATACTTCAAAATATTTTGTTAGCTGGACTACAACTTTTTTTGTTAGCTGGACAACAATTTATTTTGTTAGCTGGACTACATCTCTTTTTGTTAGCTTGACTACAACTTTTTTTTAGCTGGACTACAAAATATTTTGTTAGCTGGACTAAAACTTACTTTGTTAGCTGGACTAGAACCTACTTTTTTAGCTGGACTACAACTTGTTTTGTTAGCTGGACTACAACTTTTTTCGTTAGCTGGACTACAAATTATGTTGATAGCTGGACTACAACTTATTTTGTTTGCTGGACTACATCTTTTTTTGTTAGCTGGACTACAGATTATTTTGTTAGCTGAACTACACCTTTCTTGTTAGCTGGACTACAACTCATTATTCTAACATGACTACAACTGATTTTGTTAGCTGGACTACAACTTTGTTAATTGGACTACAACTCATTATTTTAGCTGGACTACAACTGATTTTCTTAGCTGGACTACAGCTTTGTTGTTAGCTGGACTACAACCTTATTAGCTGGAATACAACTTATTTTGTTAGCTGGACTAAAACTTACTTTGTTAGCTGGACTAGAACTTACTTTTTTAGCTGGACTAAAAATGATGTTGATAGCGGTACTACAACTTTATTTTGTTAGCTGGACTACAACTTATTTTGTTAGCTATACTACAAAATATTTTGTTAGCTGGACTACAACTTTTTTTGTTAGCTGGACAACAATTTATTTTGTTAGCTGGACTACATCTCTTTTTGTTAGCTTGACTACAACTTTTTTTTAGCTGGACTGCAACTTATTTTGTTAGCTGGACTAAAACTTACTTTGTTAGCTGGACTAGAACTTACTTTTTTAGCTGGACTACAACTTGTTTTGTTAGCTGGACTACAACTTTTTTCTTTAGCTGGACTACAAATATGTTGATAGCTGGACTACAACTTATTTTGTTTGCTGGACTACATCTGTTTTTGTTAGCTTGACTACAACTTTTTTTTAGCTGGACTGCAACTTATTTTGTTAGCTGGACTACAACTTTTTTTGCAAGCTGAACGACAACTTTTATTGTTAACTTGATAACTTTTTTGTTAGCTGGACTACAGATTATTTTGTTAGCTGAACTACACCTTTCTTGTTAGCTGGACTACAACTCATTATTCTAACATGACTACAACTGATTTTGTTAGCTGGACTACAACTTTGTTAATTGGACTACAACTCATTATTTTAGCTGGACTACAACTGATTTTCTTAGCTGGACTACAGCTTTGTTGTTAGCTGGACTACAACTTTATTAGCTGGACTACAACTTATTTTGTTTGCTGGACTACATCTTTTTTTGTTAGCTGGACTACAGATTATTTTGTTAGCTGAACTACACCTTTCTTGTTAGCTGGACTACAACTCATTATTCTAACATGACTACAACTGATTTTGTTAGCTGGACTACAACTTTGTTAATTGGACTACAACTCATTATTTTAGCTGGACTACAACTGATTTTCTTAGCTGGACTACAGCTTTGTTGTTAGCTGGACTACAACTTATTTTGTTGGCTGCATTACAACTTTTTTGTTAGCTATACTACAAAATATTTTGTTAGCTGGACTACAACTTTTATTGTTAGCTGGACTACAGATTATTTTGTTAGCTAAACTACACCTTTCTTGTTAGCTGGACTACAACTCATTATTTTATCATGACTACAACTGATTTTGTTAGCTGGACTACAACTTATTTTGTTAGCTGGACTACAATTTTGTTATCTGGACTACAGCTTTGTTGTTAGCTGGACTACAACTTTATTAGCTGGAATACAACATATTTTGTTAGCTGGACTAAAACTTACTTTGTTAGCTGGACTAGAACTTACTTTTTTAGCTGGACTACAACTTGTTTTGTTAGCTGGACTACAACTTTTTTCGTTAGCTGGACTAAAAATTATGTTGATAGCTGGACTACAACTTTATTTTGTTTGCTGGACTACAACTTTTTTGCAACCTGAACGACAACTTTTATTATTAACTTGATAACTTTTTTGTTAGCTGGACTACAACTTATTTTGTTAGCTATACTTCAAAATATTTTGTTAGCTGGACTACAACTTTTTTTGTTAGCTGGACAACAATTTATTTTGTTAGCTGGACTACATCTCTTTTTGTTAGCTTGACTACAACTTTTTTTTAGCTGGACTACAAAATATTTTGTTAGCTGGACTAAAACTTACTTTGTTAGCTGGACTAGAACCTACTTTTTTAGCTGGACTACAACTTGTTTTGTTAGCTGGACTACAACTTTTTTCGTTAGCTGGACTACAAATTATGTTGATAGCTGGACTACAACTTATTTTGTTTGCTGGACTACATCTTTTTTTGTTAGCTGGACTACAGATTATTTTGTTAGCTAAACTACACCTTTCTTGTTAGCTGGACTACAACTCATTATTCTAACATGACTACAACTGATTTTGTTAGCTGGACTACAACTTTGTTAATTGGACTACAACTCATTATTTTAGCTGGACTACAACTGATTTTCTTAGCTGGACTACAGCTTTGTTGTTAGCTGGACTACAACTTTATTAGCTGGAATACAACTTATTTTGTTAGCTGGACTAAAACTTACTTTGTTAGCTGGACTAGAACTTACTTTTTTAGCTGGACTACAACTTTGTTATCTGGACTATAGCTTTGTTGTTAGCTGGACTACAACTTTATTAGCTGGAATACAACATATTTTGTTAGCTGGACTAAAACTTACTTTGTTAGCTGGACTAGAACTTACTTTTTTAGCTGGACTACAACTTGTTTTGTTAGCTGGACTACAACTTTTTTCGTTAGCTGGACTAAAAATTATGTTGATAGCTGGACTACAACTTTATTTTGTTTGCTGGACTACAACTTTTTTGCAACCTGAACGACAACTTTTATTATTAACTTGATAACTTTTTTGTTAGCTGGACTACAACTTATTTTGTTAGCTATACTTCAAAATATTTTGTTAGCTGGACTACAACTTTTTTTGTTAGCTGGACAACAATTTATTTTGTTAGCCGGACTACATCTCTTTTTGTTAGCTGGACTACAAATTATGTTGATAGCTGGACTACAACTTATTATGTTTGCTGGACTACAACTTTTTTGCAAGCTGAACGACAACTTTTATTATTAACTTGATAACTTTTTTGTTAGCTGGACTACAACTTATTTTGTTAGCTATACTACAAAATATTTTGTTAGCTGGACTACAACTTTTTTTGTTAGCTGGACAACAATTAATTTTGTTAGCTGGACTACATCTCTTTTTGTTAGCTTGACTACAACTTTTTTTTAGCTGGACTGCAACTTATTTTGTTAGCTGGACTACAACTTTTTTGCAAGCTGAACGACAACTTTTATTGTTAACTTGATAACTTTTTTGTTAGCTGTACTACAATTTTTCTAGCTGGACTACAACCTTGTTAGCTGGACTACAACTTTTTTGTTAGCTATACTACAAAATATTTTGTTAGCTGGACTACAACTTTTATTGTTAGCTGGACTACAGATTATTTTGTTAGCTAAACTACACCTTTCTTGTTAGCTGGACTACAACTCATTATTTTAACATGACTACAACTGATTTTGTTAGCTGGACTACAACTTATTTTGTTAGCTGGACTACAACTTATTTTGTTAGCTGGACTACAACTTTGTTATCTTGACTACAGCTTTGTTGTTAGCTGGACTACAACTTTATTAGCTGGAATACAACTTATTTTGTTAGCTGGACTAAAACTTACTTTGTTAGCTGGACTACAACTTTTTGTTAGCTATACTAAAAAATATTTTGTTAGCTGGACTACAACTTTTATTGTTAGCTGGACTGCAACTTATTTTGTTAGCTGGACTACAACTTTTTTGCAAGCTGAACGACAACTTTTATTGTTAACTTGATAACTTTTTTGTTAGCTGGACTACAAATTATGTTGATAGCTGGACTACAACTTATTTTGTTTGCTGGACTACATCTTTTTTTGTTAGCTTGACTACAACTTTTTTTTAGCTGGACTGCAACTTATTTTGTTAGCTGGACTACAACTTTTTTTGTTAGCTATACTACAAAATATTTTGTTAGCTGCACTGCAACTTTTTTTGTTAGCTGGACAACAATTAATTTTGTTAGCTGGACTACATCTCTTTTTGTTAGCTGGACTACAACTTTATTAGCTGGAATACAACTTATTTTGTTAGCTGGACTAAAACTTACTTTGTTAGCTGGACTAGAACTTACTTTTTTAGCTGGACTAAAAATGATGTTGATAGCGGTACTACAACTTTATTTTGTTAGCTGGACTACAACTTATTTTGTTAGCTATACTACAAAATATTTTGTTAGCTGGACTACAACTTTTTTTGTTAGCTGGACAACAATTTATTTTGTTAGCTGGACTACATCTCTTTTTGTTAGCTTGACTACAACTTTTTTTTAGCTGGACTGCAACTTATTTTGTTAGCTGGACTAAAACTTACTTTGTTAGCTGGACTAGAACTTACTTTTTTAGCTGGACTACAACTTGTTTTGTTAGCTGGACTACAACTTTTTTCTTTAGCTGGACTACAAATATGTTGATAGCTGGACTACAACTTATTTTGTTTGCTGGACTACATCTGTTTTTGTTAGCTTGACTACAACTTTTTTTTAGCTGGACTGCAACTTATTTTGTTAGCTGGACTACAACTTTTTTTGCAAGCTGAACGACAACTTTTATTGTTAACTTGATAACTTTTTTGTTAGCTGGACTACAGATTATTTTGTTAGCTGAACTACACCTTTCTTGTTAGCTGGACTACAACTCATTATTCTAACATGACTACAACTGATTTTGTTAGCTGGACTACAACTTTGTTAATTGGACTACAACTCATTATTTTAGCTGGACTACAACTGATTTTCTTAGCTGGACTACAGCTTTGTTGTTAGCTGGACTACAACTTATTTTGTTGGCTGCATTACAACTTTTTTGTTAGCTATACTACAAAATATTTTGTTAGCTGGACTACAACTTTTATTGTTAGCTGGACTACAGATTATTTTGTTAGCTAAACTACACCTTTCTTGTTAGCTGGACTACAACTCATTATTTTATCATGACTACAACTGATTTTGTTAGCTGGACTACAACTTATTTTGTTAGCTGGACTACAACTTTGTTATCTGGACTACAGCTTTGTTGTTAGCTGGACTACAACTTTATTAGCTGGAATACAACATATTTTGTTAGCTGGACTAAAACTTACTTTGTTAGCTGGACTAGAACTTACTTTTTTAGCTGGACTACAACTTGTTTTGTTAGCTGGACTACAACTTTTTTCGTTAGCTGGACTAAAAATTATGTTGATAGCTGGACTACAACTTTATTTTGTTTGCTGGACTACAACTTTTTTGCAACCTGAACGACAACTTTTATTATTAACTTGATAACTTTTTTGTTAGCTGGACTACAACTTATTTTGTTAGCTATACTTCAAAATATTTTGTTAGCTGGACTACAACTTTTTTTGTTAGCTGGACAACAATTTAATTTGTTAGCTGGACTACATCTCTTTTTGTTAGCTTGACTACAACTTTTTTTTAGCTGGACTACAAAATATTTTGTTAGCTGGACTAAAACTTACTTTGTTAGCTGGACTAGAACCTACTTTTTTAGCTGGACTACAACTTGTTTTGTTAGCTGGACTACAACTTTTTTCGTTAGCTGGACTACAAATTATGTTGATAGCTGGACTACAACTTATTTTGTTTGCTGGACTACATCTTTTTTTGTTAGCTGGACTACAGATTATTTTGTTAGCTGAACTACACCTTTCTTGTTAGCTGGACTACAACTCATTATTCTAACATGACTACAACTGATTTTGTTAGCTGGACTACAACTTTGTTAATTGGACTACAACTCATTATTTTAGCTGGACTACAACTGATTTTCTTAGCTGGACTACAGCTTTGTTGTTAGCTGGACTACAACCTTATTAGCTGGAATACAACTTATTTTGTTAGCTGGACTAAAACTTACTTTGTTAGCTGGACTAGAACTTACTTTTTTAGCTGGACTAAAAATGATGTTGATAGCGGTACTACAACTTTATTTTGTTAGCTGGACTACAACTTATTTTGTTAGCTATACTACAAAATATTTTGTTAGCTGGACTACAACTTTTTTTGTTAGCTGGACAACAATTTATTTTGTTAGCTAGACTACATCTCTTTTTGTTAGCTTGACTACAACTTTTTTTTAGCTGGACTGCAACTTATTTTGTTAGCTGGACTAAAACTTACTTTGTTAGCTGGACTAGAACTTACTTTTTTAGCTGGACTACAACTTGTTTTGTTAGCTGGACTACAACTTTTTTCTTTAGCTGGACTACAAATATGTTGATAGCTGGACTACAACTTATTTTGTTTGCTGGACTACATCTGTTTTTGTTAGCTTGACTACAACTTTTTTTTAGCTGGACTGCAACTTATTTTGTTAGCTGGACTACAACTTTTTTTGCAAGCTGAACGACAACTTTTATTGTTAACTTGATAACTTTTTTGTTAGCTGGACTACAGATTATTTTGTTAGCTGAACTACACCTTTCTTGTTAGCTGGACTACAACTCATTATTCTAACATGACTACAACTGATTTTGTTAGCTGGACTACAACTTTGTTAATTGGACTACAACTCATTATTTTAGCTGGACTACAACTGATTTTCTTAGCTGGACTACAGCTTTGTTGTTAGCTGGACTACAACTTTATTAGCTGGAATACAACTTATTTTGTTAGCTGGACTAAAACTTACTTTGTTAGCTGGACTAGAACTTACTTTTTTAGCTGGACTACAACTTTGTTATCTGGACTATAGCTTTGTTGTTAGCTGGACTACAACTTTATTAGCTGGAATACAACATATTTTGTTAGCTGGACTAAAACTTACTTTGTTAGCTGGACTAGAACTTACTTTTTTAGCTGGACTACAACTTGTTTTGTTAGCTGGACTACAACTTTTTTCGTTAGCTGGACTAAAAATTATGTTGATAGCTGGACTACAACTTTATTTTGTTTGCTGGACTACAACTTTTTTGCAACCTGAACGACAACTTTTATTATTAACTTGATAACTTTTTTGTTAGCTGGACTACAACTTATTTTGTTAGCTATACTTCAAAATATTTTGTTAGCTGGACTACAACTTTTTTTGTTAGCTGGACAACAATTTATTTTGTTAGCCGGACTACATCTCTTTTTGTTAGCTGGACTACAAATTATGTTGATAGCTGGACTACAACTTATTATGTTTGCTGGACTACAACTTTTTTGCAAGCTGAACGACAACTTTTATTATTAACTTGATAACTTTTTTGTTAGCTGGACTACAACTTATTTTGTTAGCTATACTACAAAATATTTTGTTAGCTGGACTACAACTTTTTTTGTTAGCTGGACAACAATTAATTTTGTTAGCTGGACTACATCTCTTTTTGTTAGCTTGACTACAACTTTTTTTTAGCTGGACTGCAACTTATTTTGTTAGCTGGACTACAACTTTTTTGCAAGCTGAACGACAACTTTTATTGTTAACTTGATAACTTTTTTGTTAGCTGTACTACAATTTTTCTAGCTGGACTACAACCTTGTTAGCTGGACTACAACTTTTTTGTTAGCTATACTACAAAATATTTTGTTAGCTGGACTACAACTTTTATTGTTAGCTGGACTACAGATTATTTTGTTAGCTAAACTACACCTTTCTTGTTAGCTGGACTACAACTCATTATTTTAACATGACTACAACTGATTTTGTTAGCTGGACTACAACTTATTTTGTTAGCTGGACTACAACTTATTTTGTTAGCTGGACTACAACTTTGTTATCTTGACTACAGCTTTGTTGTTAGCTGGACTACAACTTTATTAGCTGGAATACAACTTATTTTGTTAGCTGGACTAAAACTTACTTTGTTAGCTGGACTACAACTTTTTGTTAGCTATACTAAAAAATATTTTGTTAGCTGGACTACAACTTTTATTGTTAGCTGGACTGCAACTTATTTTGTTAGCTGGACTACAACTTTTTTGCAAGCTGAACGACAACTTTTATTGTTAACTTGATAACTTTTTTGTTAGCTGGACTAAATTATGTTGATAGCTGGACTACAACTTATTTTGTTTGCTGGACTACATCTTTTTTTGTTAGCTTGACTACAACTTTTTTTTAGCTGGACTGCAACTTATTTTGTTAGCTGGACTACAACTTTTTTTGTTAGCTATACTACAAAATATTTTGTTAGCTGCACTGCAACTTTTTTTGTTAGCTGGACAACAATTAATTTTGTTAGCTGGACTACATCTCTTTTTGTTAGCTGGACTACAACTTTATTAGCTGGAATACAACTTATTTTGTTAGCTGGACCAAAACTTACTTTGTTAGCTGGACTAGAACTTACTTTTTTAGCTGGACTAAAAATGATGTTGATAGCGGTACTACAACTTTATTTTGTTAGCTGGACTACAACTTATTTTGTTAGCTATACTACAAAATATTTTGTTAGCTGGACTACAACTTTTTTTGTTAGCTGGACAACAATTTATTTTGTTAGCTGGACTACATCTCTTTTTGTTAGCTTGACTACAACTTTTTTTTAGCTGGACTGCAACTTATTTTGTTAGCTGGACTAAAACTTACTTTGTTAGCTGGACTAGAACTTACTTTTTTAGCTGGACTACAACTTGTTTTGTTAGCTGGACTACAACTTTTTTCTTTAGCTGGACTACAAATATGTTGATAGCTGGACTACAACTTATTTTGTTTGCTGGACTACATCTGTTTTTGTTAGCTTGACTACAACTTTTTTTTAGCTGGACTGCAACTTATTTTGTTAGCTGGACTACAACTTTTTTTGCAAGCTGAACGACAACTTTTATTGTTAACTTGATAACTTTTTTGTTAGCTGGACTACAGATTATTTTGTTAGCTGAACTACACCTTTCTTGTTAGCTGGACTACAACTCATTATTCTAACATGACTACAACTGATTTTGTTAGCTGGACTACAACTTTGTTAATTGGACTACAACTCATTATTTTAGCTGGACTACAACTGATTTTCTTAGCTGGACTACAGCTTTGTTGTTAGCTGGACTACAACTTATTTTGTTGGCTGCATTACAACTTTTTTGTTAGCTATACTACAAAATATTTTGTTAGCTGGACTACAACTTTTATTGTTAGCTGGACTACAGATTATTTTGTTAGCTAAACTACACCTTTCTTGTTAGCTGGACTACAACTCATTATTTTATCATGACTACAACTGATTTTGTTAGCTGGACTACAACTTATTTTGTTAGCTGGACTACAACTTTGTTATCTGGACTACAGCTTTGTTGTTAGCTGGACTACAACTTTATTAGCTGGAATACAACATATTTTGTTAGCTGGACTAAAACTTACTTTGTTAGCTGGACTAGAACTTACTTTTTTAGCTGGACTACAACTTGTTTTGTTAGCTGGACTACAACTTTTTTCGTTAGCTGGACTAAAAATTATGTTGATAGCTGGACTACAACTTTATTTTGTTTGCTGGACTACAACTTTTTTGCAACCTGAACGACAACTTTTATTATTAACTTGATAACTTTTTTGTTAGCTGGACTACAACTTATTTTGTTAGCTATACTTCAAAATATTTTGTTAGCTGGACTACAACTTTTTTTGTTAGCTGGACAACAATTTATTTTGTTAGCTGGACTACATCTCTTTTTGTTAGCTTGACTACAACTTTTTTTTAGCTGGACTACAAAATATTTTGTTAGCTGGACTAAAACTTACTTTGTTAGCTGGACTAGAACCTACTTTTTTAGCTGGACTACAACTTGTTTTGTTAGCTGGACTACAACTTTTTTCGTTAGCTGGACTACAAATTATGTTGATAGCTGGACTACAACTTATTTTGTTTGCTGGACTACATCTTTTTTTGTTAGCTGGACTACAGATTATTTTGTTAGCTGAACTACACCTTTCTTGTTAGCTGGACTACAACTCATTATTCTAACATGACTACAACTGATTTTGTTAGCTGGACTACAACTTTGTTAATTGGACTACAACTCATTATTTTAGCTGGACTACAACTGATTTTCTTAGCTGGACTACAGCTTTGTTGTTAGCTGGACTACAACTTTATTAGCTGGAATACAACTTATTTTGTTAGCTGGACTAAAACTTACTTTGTTAGCTGGACTAGAACTTACTTTTTTAGCTGGACTACAACTTTGTTATCTGGACTATAGCTTTGTTGTTAGCTGGACTACAACTTTATTAGCTGGAATACAACATATTTTGTTAGCTGGACTAAAACTTACTTTGTTAGCTGGACTAGAACTTACTTTTTTAGCTGGACTACAACTTGTTTTGTTAGCTGGACTACAACTTTTTTCGTTAGCTGGACTAAAAATTATGTTGATAGCTGGACTACAACTTTATTTTGTTTGCTGGACTACAACTTTTTTGCAACCTGAACGACAACTTTTATTATTAACTTGATAACTTTTTTGTTAGCTGGACTACAACTTATTTTGTTAGCTATACTTCAAAATATTTTGTTAGCTGGACTACAACTTTTTTTGTTAGCTGGACAACAATTTATTTTGTTAGCTGGACTACATCTCTTTTTGTTAGCTTGACTACAACTTTTTTTTAGCTGGACTGCAACTTATTTTGTTAGCTGGACTAAAACTTACTTTGTTAGCTGGACTAGAACTTACTTTTTTAGCTGGACTACAACTTGTTTTGTTAGCTGGACTACAACTTTTTTCTTTAGCTGGACTACAAATATGTTGATAGCTGGACTACAACTTATTTTGTTTGCTGGACTATATCTTTTTTTGTTAGCTTGACTACAACTTTTTTTTAGCTGGACTGCAACTTATTTTGTTAGCTGGACTACAACATTTTTTGCAAGCTGAACGACAACGTTTATTGTTAACTTGATAACTTTTTTGTTAGCTGGACTACAGATTATTTTGTTAGCTGGACTACACCTTTCTTGTTAGCTGGACTACAACTCATTATTCTAACATGACTACAACTGATTTTTTTTAGCTGGACTACAACTTTGTTAATTGGACTACAACTCATTATTTTAGCTGGACTACAACTGATTTTCTTAGCTGGACTACAGCTTTGTTGTTAGCTGGACTACAACTTATTTTGTTGGCTGCATTACGACTTTTTTGTTAGCTATACTACAAAATATTTTGTTAGCTGGACTACAACTTTTATTGTTAGCTGGACTACAGATTATTTTGTTAGCTAAACTACACCTTTCTTGTTAGCTGGACTACAACTCATTATTTTAACATGACTACAACTGATTTTGTTAGCTGGACTACAACTTATTTTGTTAGCTGGACTACAACTTTGTTATCTGGACTACAGCTTTGTTGTTAGCTGGACTACAACTTTATTAGCTGGAATACAACTTATTTTGTTAGCTGGACTAAAACTTACTTTGTTAGCTGGACTAGAACTTACTTTTTTAGCTGGACTACAACTTGTTTTGTTAGCTGGACTACAACTTTTTTCGTTAGCTGGACTAAAAATTATGTTGATAGCTGGACTACAACTTTATTTTGTTTGCTGGACTACAACTTTTTTGCAACCTGAACGACAACTTTTATTATTAACTTGATAACTTTTTTGTTAGCTGGACTACAACTTATTTTGTTAGCTATACTTCAAAATATTTTGTTAGCTGGACTACAACTTTTTTTGTTAGCTGAACAACAATTTATTTTGTTAGCTGGACTACATCTCTTTTTGTTAGCTTGACTACAACTTTTTTTTAGCTGGACTACAAAATATTTTGTTAGCTGGACTAAAACTTACTTTGTTAGCTGGACTAGAACTTACTTTTTTAGCTGGACTACAACTTGTTTTGTTAGCTGGACTACAACTTTTTTCGTTAGCTGGACTACAAATTATGTTGATAGCTGGACTACAACTTATTTTGTTTGCTGGACTACATCTTTTTTTGTTAGCTGGACTACAGATTATTTTGTTAGCTGAACTACACCTTTCTTGTTAGCTGGACTACAACTCATTATTCTAACATGACTACAACTGATTTTGTTAGCTGGACTAAAACTTACTTTGTTAGCTGGACTAGAACTTACTTTTTTAGCTGGACTACAACTTGTTTTGTTAGCTGGACTACAACTTTTTTCGTTAGCTGGACTACAAATTATGTTGATAGCTGGACTACAACTTATTTTGTTTGCTGGACTACAACTTTTTTGCAAGCTGAACGACAACTTTTATTATTAACTTGATAACTCTTTTGTTAGCTGGACTACAACTTATTTTGTTAGCTATACTACAAAATATTTTGTTAGCTGGACTACAACTTTTTTTGTTAGCTGGACAACAATTAATTTTGTTAGCTGGACTACATCTCTTTTTGTTAGCTTGACTACAACTTTTTTTTAGCTGGACTGCAACTTATTTTGTTAGCTGGACTACAACTTTTTTGCAAGCTGAACGACAACTTTTATTGTTAACTTGATAACTTTTTTGTTAGCTGGACTACAATTTTTCTAGCTGGACTACAACCTTGTTAGCTGGACTACAACTTTATTTTTAGCTGGACTACAACTTATTTTGTTGGCTGCATTACAACTTTTTAGTTAGCTATACTACAAAATATTTTGTTAGCTGGACTACAACTTTTATTGTTAGCTGGACTACAGATTATTTTGTTAGCTAAACTTCACCTTTCTTGTTAGCTGGACTACAACTCATTATTTTAACATGACTACAACTGATTTTATTAGCTGGACTACAACTTATTTTGTTAGCTGGACTACAACTTTGTTATCTGGACTACAGCTTTGTTGTTAGCTGGACTACAACTTTATTAGCTGGAATACAACTTATTTTGTTAGCTGGACTAAAACTTACTTTGTTAGCTGGACTACAACTTACTTTTTTAGCTGGACTACAACTTGTTTTGTTAGCTGGACTACAACTTTTTTCGTTAGCTGGACTACAAATTATGTTGATAGCTGGACTACAACTTATTTTGTTTGCTGGACTACATCTTTTTTTGTTAGCTTGACTACAACTTTTTTTTAGCTGGACTGCAACTTATTTTGTTAAATGGACTAAAACTTACTTTGTTAGCTGGACTAAAACTTACTTTGTTAGCTGGACTAGAACTTACTTTTTTAGCTGGACTAAAAATGATGTTGATAGCGGTACTACAACTTTATTTTGTTAGCTGGACTACAACTTATTTTGTTAGCTATACTACAAAATATTTTGTTAGCTGGACTACAACTTTTTTTGTTAGCTGGACAACAATTTATTTTGTTAGCTGGACTACATCTCTTTTTGTTAGCTTGACTACAACTTTTTTTTAGCTGGACTGCAACTTATTTTGTTAGCTGGACTAAAACTTACTTTGTTAGCTGGACTAGAACTTACTTTTTTAGCTGGACTACAACTTGTTTTGTTAGCTGGACTACAACTTTTTTCTTTAGCTGGACTACAAATTTGTTGATAGCTGGACTACAACTTATTTTGTTTGCTGGACTACATCTGTTTTTGTTAGCTTGACTACAACTTTTTTTTAGCTGGACTGCAACTTATTTTGTTAGCTGGACTACAACTTTTTTTGCAAGCTGAACGACAACTTTTATTGTTAACTTGATAACTTTTTTGTTAGCTGGACTACAGATTATTTTGTTAGCTGAACTACACCTTTCTTGTTAGCTGGACTACAACTCATTATTCTAACATGACTACAACTGATTTTGTTAGCTGGACTACAACTTTGTTAATTGGACTACAACTCATTATTTTAGCTGGACTACAACTGATTTTCTTAGCTGGACTACAGCTTTGTTGTTAGCTGGACTACAACTTATTTTGTTGGCTGCATTACAACTTTTTTGTTAGCTATACTACAAAATATTTTGTTAGCTGGACTACAACTTTTATTGTTAGCTGGACTACAGATTATTTTGTTAGCTAAACTACACCTTTCTTGTTAGCTGGACTACAACTCATTATTTTATCATGACTACAACTGATTTTGTTAGCTGGACTACAACTTATTTTGTTAGCTGGACTACAACTTTGTTATCTTGACTACAGCTTTGTTGTTAGCTGGACTACAACTTTATTAGCTGTAATACAACTTATTTTGTTAGCTGGACTAAAACTTACTTTGTTAGCTGGACTACAACTTTTTGTTAGCTATACTAAAAAATATTTTGTTAGCTGGACTACAACTTTTATTGTTAGCTGGACTGCAACTTATTTTGTTAGCTGGACTACAACTTTTTTGCAAGCTGAACGACAACTTTTATTGTTAACTTGATAACTTTTTTGTTAGCTGGACTACAAATTATGTTGATAGCTGGACTACAACTTATTTTGTTTGCTGGACTACATCTTTTTTTGTTAGCTTGACTACAACTTTTTTTTAGCTGGACTGCAACTTATTTTGTTAGCTGGACTACAACTTTTTTTGTTAGCTATACTACAAAATATTTTGTTAGCTGCACTGCAACTTTTTTTGTTAGCTGGACAACAATTAATTTTGTTAGCTGGACTACATCTCTTTTTGTTAGCTGGACTACAACTTTATTAGCTGGAATACAACTTATTTTGTTAGCTGGACTAAAACTTACTTTGTTAGCTGGACTAGAACTTACTTTTTTAGCTGGACTAAAAATGATGTTGATAGCGGTACTACAACTTTATTTTGTTAGCTGGACTACAACTTATTTTGTTAGCTATACTACAAAATATTTTGTTAGCTGGACTACAACTTTTTTTGTTAGCTGGACAACAATTTATTTTGTTAGCTGGACTACATCTCTTTTTGTTAGCTTGACTACAACTTTTTTTTAGCTGGACTGCAACTTATTTTGTTAGCTGGACTAAAACTTACTTTGTTAGCTGGACTAGAACTTACTTTTTTAGCTGGACTACAACTTGTTTTGTTAGCTGGACTACAACTTTTTTCTTTAGCTGGACTACAAATATGTTGATAGCTGGACTACAACTTATTTTGTTTGCTGGACTACATCTGTTTTTGTTAGCTTGACTACAACTTTTTTTTAGCTGGACTGCAACTTATTTTGTTAGCTGGACTACAACTTTTTTTGCAAGCTGAACGACAACTTTTATTGTTAACTTGATAACTTTTTTGTTAGCTGGACTACAGATTATTTTGTTAGCTGAACTACACCTTTCTTGTTAGCTGGACTACAACTCATTATTCTAACATGACTACAACTGATTTTGTTAGCTGGACTACAACTTTGTTAATTGGACTACAACTCATTATTTTAGCTGGACTACAACTGATTTTCTTAGCTGGACTACAGCTTTGTTGTTAGCTGGACTACAACTTATTTTGTTGGCTGCATTACAACTTTTTTGTTAGCTATACTACAAAATATTTTGTTAGCTGGACTACAACTTTTATTGTTAGCTGGACTACAGATTATTTTGTTAGCTAAACTACACCTTTCTTGTTAGCTGGACTACAACTCATTATTTTATCATGACTACAACTGATTTTGTTAGCTGGACTACAACTTATTTTGTTAGCTGGACTACAATTTTGTTATCTGGACTACAGCTTTGTTGTTAGCTGGACTACAACTTTATTAGCTGGAATACAACATATTTTGTTAGCTGGACTAAAACTTACTTTGTTAGCTGGACTAGAACTTACTTTTTTAGCTGGACTACAACTTGTTTTGTTAGCTGGACTACAACTTTTTTCGTTAGCTGGACTAAAAATTATGTTGATAGCTGGACTACAACTTTATTTTGTTTGCTGGACTACAACTTTTTTGCAACCTGAACGACAACTTTTATTATTAACTTGATAACTTTTTTGTTAGCTGGACTACAACTTATTTTGTTAGCTATACTTCAAAATATTTTGTTAGCTGGACTACAACTTTTTTTGTTAGCTGGACAACAATTTATTTTGTTAGCTGGACTACATCTCTTTTTGTTAGCTTGACTACAACTTTTTTTTAGCTGGACTACAAAATATTTTGTTAGCTGGACTAAAACTTACTTTGTTAGCTGGACTAGAACCTACTTTTTTAGCTGGACTACAACTTGTTTTGTTAGCTGGACTACAACTTTTTTCGTTAGCTGGACTACAAATTATGTTGATAGCTGGACTACAACTTATTTTGTTTGCTGGACTACATCTTTTTTTGTTAGCTGGACTACAGATTATTTTGTTAGCTAAACTACACCTTTCTTGTTAGCTGGACTACAACTCATTATTCTAACATGACTACAACTGATTTTGTTAGCTGGACTACAACTTTGTTAATTGGACTACAACTCATTATTTTAGCTGGACTACAACTGATTTTCTTAGCTGGACTACAGCTTTGTTGTTAGCTGGACTACAACTTTATTAGCTGGAATACAACTTATTTTGTTAGCTGGACTAAAACTTACTTTGTTAGCTGGACTAGAACTTACTTTTTTAGCTGGACTACAACTTTGTTATCTGGACTATAGCTTTGTTGTTAGCTGGACTACAACTTTATTAGCTGGAATACAACATATTTTGTTAGCTGGACTAAAACTTACTTTGTTAGCTGGACTAGAACTTACTTTTTTAGCTGGACTACAACTTGTTTTGTTAGCTGGACTACAACTTTTTTCGTTAGCTGGACTAAAAATTATGTTGATAGCTGGACTACAACTTTATTTTGTTTGCTGGACTACAACTTTTTTGCAACCTGAACGACAACTTTTATTATTAACTTGATAACTTTTTTGTTAGCTGGACTACAACTTATTTTGTTAGCTATACTTCAAAATATTTTGTTAGCTGGACTACAACTTTTTTTGTTAGCTGGACAACAATTTATTTTGTTAGCCGGACTACATCTCTTTTTGTTAGCTGGACTACAAATTATGTTGATAGCTGGACTACAACTTATTATGTTTGCTGGACTACAACTTTTTTGCAAGCTGAACGACAACTTTTATTATTAACTTGATAACTTTTTTGTTAGCTGGACTACAACTTATTTTGTTAGCTATACTACAAAATATTTTGTTAGCTGGACTACAACTTTTTTTGTTAGCTGGACAACAATTAATTTTGTTAGCTGGACTACATCTCTTTTTGTTAGCTTGACTACAACTTTTTTTTAGCTGGACTGCAACTTATTTTGTTAGCTGGACTACAACTTTTTTGCAAGCTGAACGACAACTTTTATTGTTAACTTGATAACTTTTTTGTTAGCTGTACTACAATTTTTCTAGCTGGACTACAACCTTGTTAGCTGGACTACAACTTTTTTGTTAGCTATACTACAAAATATTTTGTTAGCTGGACTACAACTTTTATTGTTAGCTGGACTACAGATTATTTTGTTAGCTAAACTACACCTTTCTTGTTAGCTGGACTACAACTCATTATTTTAACATGACTACAACTGATTTTGTTAGCTGGACTACAACTTATTTTGTTAGCTGGACTACAACTTATTTTGTTAGCTGGACTACAACTTTGTTATCTTGACTACAGCTTTGTTGTTAGCTGGACTACAACTTTATTAGCTGGAATACAACTTATTTTGTTAGCTGGACTAAAACTTACTTTGTTAGCTGGACTACAACTTTTTGTTAGCTATACTAAAAAATATTTTGTTAGCTGGACTACAACTTTTATTGTTAGCTGGACTGCAACTTATTTTGTTAGCTGGACTACAACTTTTTTGCAAGCTGAACGACAACTTTTATTGTTAACTTGATAACTTTTTTGTTAGCTGGACTACAAATTATGTTGATAGCTGGACTACAACTTATTTTGTTTGCTGGACTACATCTTTTTTTGTTAGCTTGACTACAACTTTTTTTTAGCTGGACTGCAACTTATTTTGTTAGCTGGACTACAACTTTTTTTGTTAGCTATACTACAAAATATTTTGTTAGCTGCACTGCAACTTTTTTTGTTAGCTGGACAACAATTAATTTTGTTAGCTGGACTACATCTCTTTTTGTTAGCTGGACTACAACTTTATTAGCTGGAATACAACTTATTTTGTTAGCTGGACTAAAACTTACTTTGTTAGCTGGACTAGAACTTACTTTTTTAGCTGGACTAAAAATGATGTTGATAGCGGTACTACAACTTTATTTTGTTAGCTGGACTACAACTTATTTTGTTAGCTATACTACAAAATATTTTGTTAGCTGGACTACAACTTTTTTTGTTAGCTGGACAACAATTTATTTTGTTAGCTGGACTACATCTCTTTTTGTTAGCTTGACTACAACTTTTTTTTAGCTGGACTGCAACTTATTTTGTTAGCTGGACTAAAACTTACTTTGTTAGCTGGACTAGAACTTACTTTTTTAGCTGGACTACAACTTGTTTTGTTAGCTGGACTACAACTTTTTTCTTTAGCTGGACTACAAATATGTTGATAGCTGGACTACAACTTATTTTGTTTGCTGGACTACATCTGTTTTTGTTAGCTTGACTACAACTTTTTTTTAGCTGGACTGCAACTTATTTTGTTAGCTGGACTACAACTTTTTTTGCAAGCTGAACGACAACTTTTATTGTTAACTTGATAACTTTTTTGTTAGCTGGACTACAGATTATTTTGTTAGCTGAACTACACCTTTCTTGTTAGCTGGACTACAACTCATTATTCTAACATGACTACAACTGATTTTGTTAGCTGGACTACAACTTTGTTAATTGGACTACAACTCATTATTTTAGCTGGACTACAACTGATTTTCTTAGCTGGACTACAGCTTTGTTGTTAGCTGGACTACAACTTATTTTGTTGGCTGCATTACAACTTTTTTGTTAGCTATACTACAAAATATTTTGTTAGCTGGACTACAACTTTTATTGTTAGCTGGACTACAGATTATTTTGTTAGCTAAACTACACCTTTCTTGTTAGCTGGACTACAACTCATTATTTTATCATGACTACAACTGATTTTGTTAGCTGGACTACAACTTATTTTGTTAGCTGGACTACAACTTTGTTATCTGGACTACAGCTTTGTTGTTAGCTGGACTACAACTTTATTAGCTGGAATACAACATATTTTGTTAGCTGGACTAAAACTTACTTTGTTAGCTGGACTAGAACTTACTTTTTTAGCTGGACTACAACTTGTTTTGTTAGCTGGACTACAACTTTTTTCGTTAGCTGGACTAAAAATTATGTTGATAGCTGGACTACAACTTTATTTTGTTTGCTGGACTACAACTTTTTTGCAACCTGAACGACAACTTTTATTATTAACTTGATAACTTTTTTGTTAGCTGGACTACAACTTATTTTGTTAGCTATACTTCAAAATATTTTGTTAGCTGGACTACAACTTTTTTTGTTAGCTGGACAACAATTTATTTTGTTAGCTGGACTACATCTCTTTTTGTTAGCTTGACTACAACTTTTTTTTAGCTGGACTACAAAATATTTTGTTAGCTGGACTAAAACTTACTTTGTTAGCTGGACTAGAACCTACTTTTTTAGCTGGACTACAACTTGTTTTGTTAGCTGGACTACAACTTTTTTCGTTAGCTGGACTACAAATTATGTTGATAGCTGGACTACAACTTATTTTGTTTGCTGGACTACATCTTTTTTTGTTAGCTGGACTACAGATTATTTTGTTAGCTGAACTACACCTTTCTTGTTAGCTGGACTACAACTCATTATTCTAACATGACTACAACTGATTTTGTTAGCTGGACTACAACTTTGTTAATTGGACTACAACTCATTATTTTAGCTGGACTACAACTGATTTTCTTAGCTGGACTACAGCTTTGTTGTTAGCTGGACTACAACCTTATTAGCTGGAATACAACTTATTTTGTTAGCTGGACTAAAACTTACTTTGTTAGCTGGACTAGAACTTACTTTTTTAGCTGGACTAAAAATGATGTTGATAGCGGTACTACAACTTTATTTTGTTAGCTGGACTACAACTTATTTTGTTAGCTATACTACAAAATATTTTGTTAGCTGGACTACAACTTTTTTTGTTAGCTGGACAACAATTTATTTTGTTAGCTAGACTACATCTCTTTTTGTTAGCTTGACTACAACTTTTTTTTAGCTGGACTGCAACTTATTTTGTTAGCTGGACTAAAACTTACTTTGTTAGCTGGACTAGAACTTACTTTTTTAGCTGGACTACAACTTGTTTTGTTAGCTGGACTACAACTTTTTTCTTTAGCTGGACTACAAATATGTTGATAGCTGGACTACAACTTATTTTGTTTGCTGGACTACATCTGTTTTTGTTAGCTTGACTACAACTTTTTTTTAGCTGGACTGCAACTTATTTTGTTAGCTGGACTACAACTTTTTTTGCAAGCTGAACGACAACTTTTATTGTTAACTTGATAACTTTTTTGTTAGCTGGACTACAGATTATTTTGTTAGCTGAACTACACCTTTCTTGTTAGCTGGACTACAACTCATTATTCTAACATGACTACAACTGATTTTGTTAGCTGGACTACAACTTTGTTAATTGGACTACAACTCATTATTTTAGCTGGACTACAACTGATTTTCTTAGCTGGACTACAGCTTTGTTGTTAGCTGGACTACAACTTTATTAGCTGGAATACAACTTATTTTGTTAGCTGGACTAAAACTTACTTTGTTAGCTGGACTAGAACTTACTTTTTTAGCTGGACTACAACTTTGTTATCTGGACTATAGCTTTGTTGTTAGCTGGACTACAACTTTATTAGCTGGAATACAACATATTTTGTTAGCTGGACTAAAACTTACTTTGTTAGCTGGACTAGAACTTACTTTTTTAGCTGGACTACAACTTGTTTTGTTAGCTGGACTACAACTTTTTTCGTTAGCTGGACTAAAAATTATGTTGATAGCTGGACTACAACTTTATTTTGTTTGCTGGACTACAACTTTTTTGCAACCTGAACGACAACTTTTATTATTAACTTGATAACTTTTTTGTTAGCTGGACTACAACTTATTTTGTTAGCTATACTTCAAAATATTTTGTTAGCTGGACTACAACTTTTTTTGTTAGCTGGACAACAATTTATTTTGTTAGCCGGACTACATCTCTTTTTGTTAGCTGGACTACAAATTATGTTGATAGCTGGACTACAACTTATTATGTTTGCTGGACTACAACTTTTTTGCAAGCTGAACGACAACTTTTATTATTAACTTGATAACTTTTTTGTTAGCTGGACTACAACTTATTTTGTTAGCTATACTACAAAATATTTTGTTAGCTGGACTACAACTTTTTTTGTTAGCTGGACAACAATTAATTTTGTTAGCTGGACTACATCTCTTTTTGTTAGCTTGACTACAACTTTTTTTTAGCTGGACTGCAACTTATTTTGTTAGCTGGACTACAACTTTTTTGCAAGCTGAACGACAACTTTTATTGTTAACTTGATAACTTTTTTGTTAGCTGTACTACAATTTTTCTAGCTGGACTACAACCTTGTTAGCTGGACTACAACTTTTTTGTTAGCTATACTACAAAATATTTTGTTAGCTGGACTACAACTTTTATTGTTAGCTGGACTACAGATTATTTTGTTAGCTAAACTACACCTTTCTTGTTAGCTGGACTACAACTCATTATTTTAACATGACTACAACTGATTTTGTTAGCTGGACTACAACTTATTTTGTTAGCTGGACTACAACTTATTTTGTTAGCTGGACTACAACTTTGTTATCTTGACTACAGCTTTGTTGTTAGCTGGACTACAACTTTATTAGCTGGAATACAACTTATTTTGTTAGCTGGACTAAAACTTACTTTGTTAGCTGGACTACAACTTTTTGTTAGCTATACTAAAAAATATTTTGTTAGCTGGACTACAACTTTTATTGTTAGCTGGACTGCAACTTATTTTGTTAGCTGGACTACAACTTTTTTGCAAGCTGAACGACAACTTTTATTGTTAACTTGATAACTTTTTTGTTAGCTGGACTAAATTATGTTGATAGCTGGACTACAACTTATTTTGTTTGCTGGACTACATCTTTTTTTGTTAGCTTGACTACAACTTTTTTTTAGCTGGACTGCAACTTATTTTGTTAGCTGGACTACAACTTTTTTTGTTAGCTATACTACAAAATATTTTGTTAGCTGCACTGCAACTTTTTTTGTTAGCTGGACAACAATTAATTTTGTTAGCTGGACTACATCTCTTTTTGTTAGCTGGACTACAACTTTATTAGCTGGAATACAACTTATTTTGTTAGCTGGACCAAAACTTACTTTGTTAGCTGGACTAGAACTTACTTTTTTAGCTGGACTAAAAATGATGTTGATAGCGGTACTACAACTTTATTTTGTTAGCTGGACTACAACTTATTTTGTTAGCTATACTACAAAATATTTTGTTAGCTGGACTACAACTTTTTTTGTTAGCTGGACAACAATTTATTTTGTTAGCTGGACTACATCTCTTTTTGTTAGCTTGACTACAACTTTTTTTTAGCTGGACTGCAACTTATTTTGTTAGCTGGACTAAAACTTACTTTGTTAGCTGGACTAGAACTTACTTTTTTAGCTGGACTACAACTTGTTTTGTTAGCTGGACTACAACTTTTTTCTTTAGCTGGACTACAAATATGTTGATAGCTGGACTACAACTTATTTTGTTTGCTGGACTACATCTGTTTTTGTTAGCTTGACTACAACTTTTTTTTAGCTGGACTGCAACTTATTTTGTTAGCTGGACTACAACTTTTTTTGCAAGCTGAACGACAACTTTTATTGTTAACTTGATAACTTTTTTGTTAGCTGGACTACAGATTATTTTGTTAGCTGAACTACACCTTTCTTGTTAGCTGGACTACAACTCATTATTCTAACATGACTACAACTGATTTTGTTAGCTGGACTACAACTTTGTTAATTGGACTACAACTCATTATTTTAGCTGGACTACAACTGATTTTCTTAGCTGGACTACAGCTTTGTTGTTAGCTGGACTACAACTTATTTTGTTGGCTGCATTACAACTTTTTTGTTAGCTATACTACAAAATATTTTGTTAGCTGGACTACAACTTTTATTGTTAGCTGGACTACAGATTATTTTGTTAGCTAAACTACACCTTTCTTGTTAGCTGGACTACAACTCATTATTTTATCATGACTACAACTGATTTTGTTAGCTGGACTACAACTTATTTTGTTAGCTGGACTACAACTTTGTTATCTGGACTACAGCTTTGTTGTTAGCTGGACTACAACTTTATTAGCTGGAATACAACATATTTTGTTAGCTGGACTAAAACTTACTTTGTTAGCTGGACTAGAACTTACTTTTTTAGCTGGACTACAACTTGTTTTGTTAGCTGGACTACAACTTTTTTCGTTAGCTGGACTAAAAATTATGTTGATAGCTGGACTACAACTTTATTTTGTTTGCTGGACTACAACTTTTTTGCAACCTGAACGACAACTTTTATTATTAACTTGATAACTTTTTTGTTAGCTGGACTACAACTTATTTTGTTAGCTATACTTCAAAATATTTTGTTAGCTGGACTACAACTTTTTTTGTTAGCTGGACAACAATTTATTTTGTTAGCTGGACTACATCTCTTTTTGTTAGCTTGACTACAACTTTTTTTTAGCTGGACTACAAAATATTTTGTTAGCTGGACTAAAACTTACTTTGTTAGCTGGACTAGAACCTACTTTTTTAGCTGGACTACAACTTGTTTTGTTAGCTGGACTACAACTTTTTTCGTTAGCTGGACTACAAATTATGTTGATAGCTGGACTACAACTTATTTTGTTTGCTGGACTACATCTTTTTTTGTTAGCTGGACTACAGATTATTTTGTTAGCTGAACTACACCTTTCTTGTTAGCTGGACTACAACTCATTATTCTAACATGACTACAACTGATTTTGTTAGCTGGACTACAACTTTGTTAATTGGACTACAACTCATTATTTTAGCTGGACTACAACTGATTTTCTTAGCTGGACTACAGCTTTGTTGTTAGCTGGACTACAACTTTATTAGCTGGAATACAACTTATTTTGTTAGCTGGACTAAAACTTACTTTGTTAGCTGGACTAGAACTTACTTTTTTAGCTGGACTACAACTTTGTTATCTGGACTATAGCTTTGTTGTTAGCTGGACTACAACTTTATTAGCTGGAATACAACATATTTTGTTAGCTGGACTAAAACTTACTTTGTTAGCTGGACTAGAACTTACTTTTTTAGCTGGACTACAACTTGTTTTGTTAGCTGGACTACAACTTTTTTCGTTAGCTGGACTAAAAATTATGTTGATAGCTGGACTACAACTTTATTTTGTTTGCTGGACTACAACTTTTTTGCAACCTGAACGACAACTTTTATTATTAACTTGATAACTTTTTTGTTAGCTGGACTACAACTTATTTTGTTAGCTATACTTCAAAATATTTTGTTAGCTGGACTACAACTTTTTTTGTTAGCTGGACAACAATTTATTTTGTTAGCTGGACTACATCTCTTTTTGTTAGCTTGACTACAACTTTTTTTTAGCTGGACTGCAACTTATTTTGTTAGCTGGACTAAAACTTACTTTGTTAGCTGGACTAGAACTTACTTTTTTAGCTGGACTACAACTTGTTTTGTTAGCTGGACTACAACTTTTTTCTTTAGCTGGACTACAAATATGTTGATAGCTGGACTACAACTTATTTTGTTTGCTGGACTATATCTTTTTTTGTTAGCTTGACTACAACTTTTTTTTAGCTGGACTGCAACTTATTTTGTTAGCTGGACTACAACATTTTTTGCAAGCTGAACGACAACGTTTATTGTTAACTTGATAACTTTTTTGTTAGCTGGACTACAGATTATTTTGTTAGCTGGACTACACCTTTCTTGTTAGCTGGACTACAACTCATTATTCTAACATGACTACAACTGATTTTTTTTAGCTGGACTACAACTTTGTTAATTGGACTACAACTCATTATTTTAGCTGGACTACAACTGATTTTCTTAGCTGGACTACAGCTTTGTTGTTAGCTGGACTACAACTTATTTTGTTGGCTGCATTACGACTTTTTTGTTAGCTATACTACAAAATATTTTGTTAGCTGGACTACAACTTTTATTGTTAGCTGGACTACAGATTATTTTGTTAGCTAAACTACACCTTTCTTGTTAGCTGGACTACAACTCATTATTTTAACATGACTACAACTGATTTTGTTAGCTGGACTACAACTTATTTTGTTAGCTGGACTACAACTTTGTTATCTGGACTACAGCTTTGTTGTTAGCTGGACTACAACTTTATTAGCTGGAATACAACTTATTTTGTTAGCTGGACTAAAACTTACTTTGTTAGCTGGACTAGAACTTACTTTTTTAGCTGGACTACAACTTGTTTTGTTAGCTGGACTACAACTTTTTTCGTTAGCTGGACTAAAAATTATGTTGATAGCTGGACTACAACTTTATTTTGTTTGCTGGACTACAACTTTTTTGCAACCTGAACGACAACTTTTATTATTAACTTGATAACTTTTTTGTTAGCTGGACTACAACTTATTTTGTTAGCTATACTTCAAAATATTTTGTTAGCTGGACTACAACTTTTTTTGTTAGCTGAACAACAATTTATTTTGTTAGCTGGACTACATCTCTTTTTGTTAGCTTGACTACAACTTTTTTTTAGCTGGACTACAAAATATTTTGTTAGCTGGACTAAAACTTACTTTGTTAGCTGGACTAGAACTTACTTTTTTAGCTGGACTACAACTTGTTTTGTTAGCTGGACTACAACTTTTTTCGTTAGCTGGACTACAAATTATGTTGATAGCTGGACTACAACTTATTTTGTTTGCTGGACTACATCTTTTTTTGTTAGCTGGACTACAGATTATTTTGTTAGCTGAACTACACCTTTCTTGTTAGCTGGACTACAACTCATTATTCTAACATGACTACAACTGATTTTGTTAGCTGGACTAAAACTTACTTTGTTAGCTGGACTAGAACTTACTTTTTTAGCTGGACTACAACTTGTTTTGTTAGCTGGACTACAACTTTTTTCGTTAGCTGGACTACAAATTATGTTGATAGCTGGACTACAACTTATTTTGTTTGCTGGACTACAACTTTTTTGCAAGCTGAACGACAACTTTTATTATTAACTTGATAACTCTTTTGTTAGCTGGACTACAACTTATTTTGTTAGCTATACTACAAAATATTTTGTTAGCTGGACTACAACTTTTTTTGTTAGCTGGACAACAATTAATTTTGTTAGCTGGACTACATCTCTTTTTGTTAGCTTGACTACAACTTTTTTTTAGCTGGACTGCAACTTATTTTGTTAGCTGGACTACAACTTTTTTGCAAGCTGAACGACAACTTTTATTGTTAACTTGATAACTTTTTTGTTAGCTGGACTACAATTTTTCTAGCTGGACTACAACCTTGTTAGCTGGACTACAACTTTATTTTTAGCTGGACTACAACTTATTTTGTTGGCTGCATTACAACTTTTTAGTTAGCTATACTACAAAATATTTTGTTAGCTGGACTACAACTTTTATTGTTAGCTGGACTACAGATTATTTTGTTAGCTAAACTTCACCTTTCTTGTTAGCTGGACTACAACTCATTATTTTAACATGACTACAACTGATTTTATTAGCTGGACTACAACTTATTTTGTTAGCTGGACTACAACTTTGTTATCTGGACTACAGCTTTGTTGTTAGCTGGACTACAACTTTATTAGCTGGAATACAACTTATTTTGTTAGCTGGACTAAAACTTACTTTGTTAGCTGGACTACAACTTACTTTTTTAGCTGGACTACAACTTGTTTTGTTAGCTGGACTACAACTTTTTTCGTTAGCTGGACTACAAATTATGTTGATAGCTGGACTACAACTTATTTTGTTTGCTGGACTACATCTTTTTTTGTTAGCTTGACTACAACTTTTTTTTAGCTGGACTGCAACTTATTTTGTTAAATGGACTAAAACTTACTTTGTTAGCTGGACTAAAACTTACTTTGTTAGCTGGACTAGAACTTACTTTTTTAGCTGGACTAAAAATGATGTTGATAGCGGTACTACAACTTTATTTTGTTAGCTGGACTACAACTTATTTTGTTAGCTATACTACAAAATATTTTGTTAGCTGGACTACAACTTTTTTTGTTAGCTGGACAACAATTTATTTTGTTAGCTGGACTACATCTCTTTTTGTTAGCTTGACTACAACTTTTTTTTAGCTGGACTGCAACTTATTTTGTTAGCTGGACTAAAACTTACTTTGTTAGCTGGACTAGAACTTACTTTTTTAGCTGGACTACAACTTGTTTTGTTAGCTGGACTACAACTTTTTTCTTTAGCTGGACTACAAATTTGTTGATAGCTGGACTACAACTTATTTTGTTTGCTGGACTACATCTGTTTTTGTTAGCTTGACTACAACTTTTTTTTAGCTGGACTGCAACTTATTTTGTTAGCTGGACTACAACTTTTTTTGCAAGCTGAACGACAACTTTTATTGTTAACTTGATAACTTTTTTGTTAGCTGGACTACAGATTATTTTGTTAGCTGAACTACACCTTTCTTGTTAGCTGGACTACAACTCATTATTCTAACATGACTACAACTGATTTTGTTAGCTGGACTACAACTTTGTTAATTGGACTACAACTCATTATTTTAGCTGGACTACAACTGATTTTCTTAGCTGGACTACAGCTTTGTTGTTAGCTGGACTACAACTTATTTTGTTGGCTGCATTACAACTTTTTTGTTAGCTATACTACAAAATATTTTGTTAGCTGGACTACAACTTTTATTGTTAGCTGGACTACAGATTATTTTGTTAGCTAAACTACACCTTTCTTGTTAGCTGGACTACAACTCATTATTTTATCATGACTACAACTGATTTTGTTAGCTGGACTACAACTTATTTTGTTAGCTGGACTACAACTTTGTTATCTTGACTACAGCTTTGTTGTTAGCTGGACTACAACTTTATTAGCTGTAATACAACTTATTTTGTTAGCTGGACTAAAACTTACTTTGTTAGCTGGACTACAACTTTTTGTTAGCTATACTAAAAAATATTTTGTTAGCTGGACTACAACTTTTATTGTTAGCTGGACTGCAACTTATTTTGTTAGCTGGACTACAACTTTTTTGCAAGCTGAACGACAACTTTTATTGTTAACTTGATAACTTTTTTGTTAGCTGGACTACAAATTATGTTGATAGCTGGACTACAACTTATTTTGTTTGCTGGACTACATCTTTTTTTGTTAGCTTGACTACAACTTTTTTTTAGCTGGACTGCAACTTATTTTGTTAGCTGGACTACAACTTTTTTTGTTAGCTATACTACAAAATATTTTGTTAGCTGCACTGCAACTTTTTTTGTTAGCTGGACAACAATTAATTTTGTTAGCTGGACTACATCTCTTTTTGTTAGCTGGACTACAACTTTATTAGCTGGAATACAACTTATTTTGTTAGCTGGACTAAAACTTACTTTGTTAGCTGGACTAGAACTTACTTTTTTAGCTGGACTAAAAATGATGTTGATAGCGGTACTACAACTTTATTTTGTTAGCTGGACTACAACTTATTTTGTTAGCTATACTACAAAATATTTTGTTAGCTGGACTACAACTTTTTTTGTTAGCTGGACAACAATTTATTTTGTTAGCTGGACTACATCTCTTTTTGTTAGCTTGACTACAACTTTTTTTTAGCTGGACTGCAACTTATTTTGTTAGCTGGACTAAAACTTACTTTGTTAGCTGGACTAGAACTTACTTTTTTAGCTGGACTACAACTTGTTTTGTTAGCTGGACTACAACTTTTTTCTTTAGCTGGACTACAAATATGTTGATAGCTGGACTACAACTTATTTTGTTTGCTGGACTACATCTGTTTTTGTTAGCTTGACTACAACTTTTTTTTAGCTGGACTGCAACTTATTTTGTTAGCTGGACTACAACTTTTTTTGCAAGCTGAACGACAACTTTTATTGTTAACTTGATAACTTTTTTGTTAGCTGGACTACAGATTATTTTGTTAGCTGAACTACACCTTTCTTGTTAGCTGGACTACAACTCATTATTCTAACATGACTACAACTGATTTTGTTAGCTGGACTACAACTTTGTTAATTGGACTACAACTCATTATTTTAGCTGGACTACAACTGATTTTCTTAGCTGGACTACAGCTTTGTTGTTAGCTGGACTACAACTTATTTTGTTGGCTGCATTACAACTTTTTTGTTAGCTATACTACAAAATATTTTGTTAGCTGGACTACAACTTTTATTGTTAGCTGGACTACAGATTATTTTGTTAGCTAAACTACACCTTTCTTGTTAGCTGGACTACAACTCATTATTTTATCATGACTACAACTGATTTTGTTAGCTGGACTACAACTTATTTTGTTAGCTGGACTACAACTTTGTTATCTGGACTACAGCTTTGTTGTTAGCTGGACTACAACTTTATTAGCTGGAATACAACATATTTTGTTAGCTGGACTAAAACTTACTTTGTTAGCTGGACTAGAACTTACTTTTTTAGCTGGACTACAACTTGTTTTGTTAGCTGGACTACAACTTTTTTCGTTAGCTGGACTAAAAATTATGTTGATAGCTGGACTACAACTTTATTTTGTTTGCTGGACTACAACTTTTTTGCAACCTGAACGACAACTTTTATTATTAACTTGATAACTTTTTTGTTAGCTGGACTACAACTTATTTTGTTAGCTATACTTCAAAATATTTTGTTAGCTGGACTACAACTTTTTTTGTTAGCTGGACAACAATTTATTTTGTTAGCTGGACTACATCTCTTTTTGTTAGCTTGACTACAACTTTTTTTTAGCTGGACTACAAAATATTTTGTTAGCTGGACTAAAACTTACTTTGTTAGCTGGACTAGAACCTACTTTTTTAGCTGGACTACAACTTGTTTTGTTAGCTGGACTACAACTTTTTTCGTTAGCTGGACTACAAATTATGTTGATAGCTGGACTACAACTTATTTTGTTTGCTGGACTACATCTTTTTTTGTTAGCTGGACTACAGATTATTTTGTTAGCTGAACTACACCTTTCTTGTTAGCTGGACTACAACTCATTATTCTAACATGACTACAACTGATTTTGTTAGCTGGACTACAACTTTGTTAATTGGACTACAACTCATTATTTTAGCTGGACTACAACTGATTTTCTTAGCTGGACTACAGCTTTGTTGTTAGCTGGACTACAACTTTATTAGCTGGAATACAACTTATTTTGTTAGCTGGACTAAAACTTACTTTGTTAGCTGGACTAGAACTTACTTTTTTAGCTGGACTACAACTTTGTTATCTGGACTATAGCTTTGTTGTTAGCTGGACTACAACTTTATTAGCTGGAATACAACATATTTTGTTAGCTGGACTAAAACTTACTTTGTTAGCTGGACTAGAATTTACTTTTTTAGCTGGACTACAACTTGTTTTGTTAGCTGGACTACAACTTTTTTCGTTAGCTGGACTAAAAATTATGTTGATAGCTGGACTACAACTTTATTTTGTTTGCTGGACTACAACTTTTTTGCAACCTGAACGACAACTTTTATTATTAACTTGATAACTTTTTTGTTAGCTGGACTACAACTTATTTTGTTAGCTATACTTCAAAATATTTTGTTAGCTGGACTACAACTTTTTTTGTTAGCTGGACAACAATTTATTTTGTTAGCTGGACTACATCTCTTTTTGTTAGCTTGACTACAACTTTTTTTTAGCTGGACTGCAACTTATTTTGTTAGCTGGACTAAAACTTACTTTGTTAGCTGGACTAGAACTTACTTTTTTAGCTGGACTACAACTTGTTTTGTTAGCTGGACTACAACTTTTTTCTTTAGCTGGACTACAAATATGTTGATAGCTGGACTACAACTTATTTTGTTTGCTGGACTATATCTTTTTTTGTTAGCTTGACTACAACTTTTTTTTAGCTGGACTGCAACTTATTTTGTTAGCTGGACTACAACATTTTTTGCAAGCTGAACGACAACGTTTATTGTTAACTTGATAACTTTTTTGTTAGCTGGACTACAGATTATTTTGTTAGCTGGACTACACCTTTCTTGTTAGCTGGACTACAACTCATTATTCTAACATGACTACAACTGATTTTTTTTAGCTGGACTACAACTTTGTTAATTGGACTACAACTCATTATTTTAGCTGGACTACAACTGATTTTCTTAGCTGGACTACAGCTTTGTTGTTAGCTGGACTACAACTTATTTTGTTGGCTGCATTACGACTTTTTTGTTAGCTATACTACAAAATATTTTGTTAGCTGGACTACAACTTTTATTGTTAGCTGGACTACAGATTATTTTGTTAGCTAAACTACACCTTTCTTGTTAGCTGGACTACAACTCATTATTTTAACATGACTACAACTGATTTTGTTAGCTGGACTACAACTTATTTTGTTAGCTGGACTACAACTTTGTTATCTGGACTACAGCTTTGTTGTTAGCTGGACTACAACTTTATTAGCTGGAATACAACTTATTTTGTTAGCTGGACTAAAACTTACTTTGTTAGCTGGACTAGAACTTACTTTTTTAGCTGGACTACAACTTGTTTTGTTAGCTGGACTACAACTTTTTTCGTTAGCTGGACTAAAAATTATGTTGATAGCTGGACTACAACTTTATTTTGTTTGCTGGACTACAACTTTTTTGCAACCTGAACGACAACTTTTATTATTAACTTGATAACTTTTTTGTTAGCTGGACTACAACTTATTTTGTTAGCTATACTTCAAAATATTTTGTTAGCTGGACTACAACTTTTTTTGTTAGCTGGACAACAATTTATTTTGTTAGCTGGACTACATCTCTTTTTGTTAGCTTGACTACAACTTTTTTTTAGCTGGACTACAAAATATTTTGTTAGCTGGACTAAAACTTACTTTGTTAGCTGGACTAGAACTTACTTTTTTAGCTGGACTACAACTTGTTTTGTTAGCTGGACTACAACTTTTTTCGTTAGCTGGACTACAAATTATGTTGATAGCTGGACTACAACTTATTTTGTTTGCTGGACTACATCTTTTTTTGTTAGCTGGACTACAGATTATTTTGTTAGCTGAACTACACATTTCTTGTTAGCTGGACTACAACTCATTATTCTAACATGACTACAACTGATTTTGTTAGCTGGACTAAAACTTACTTTGTTAGCTGGACTAGAACTTACTTTTTTAGCTGGACTACAACTTGTTTTGTTAGCTGGACTACAACTTTTTTCGTTAGCTGGACTACAAATTATGTTGATAGCTGGACTACAACTTATTTTGTTTGCTGGACTACAACTTTTTTGCAAGCTGAACGACAACTTTTATTATTAACTTGATAACTCTTTTGTTAGCTGGACTACAACTTATTTTGTTAGCTATACTACAAAATATTTTGTTAGCTGGACTACAACTTTTTTTGTTAGCTGGACAACAATTAATTTTGTTAGCTGGACTACATCTCTTTTTGTTAGCTTGACTACAACTTTTTTTTAGCTGGACTGCAACTTATTTTGTTAGCTGGACTACAACTTTTTTGCAAGCTGAACGACAACTTTTATTGTTAACTTGATAACTTTTTTGTTAGCTGGACTACAATTTTTCTAGCTGGACTACAACCTTGTTAGCTGGACTACAACTTTATTTTTAGCTGGACTACAACTTATTTTGTTGGCTGCATTACAACTTTTTAGTTAGCTATACTACAAAATATTTTGTTAGCTGGACTACAACTTTTATTGTTAGCTGGACTACAGATTATTTTGTTAGCTAAACTTCACCTTTCTTGTTAGCTGGACTACAACTCATTATTTTAACATGACTACAACTGATTTTATTAGCTGGACTACAACTTATTTTGTTAGCTGGACTACAACTTTGTTATCTGGACTACAGCTTTGTTGTTAGCTGGACTACAACTTTATTAGCTGGAATACAACTTATTTTGTTAGCTGGACTAAAACTTACTTTGTTAGCTGGACTACAACTTACTTTTTTAGCTGGACTACAACTTGTTTTGTTAGCTGGACTACAACTTTTTTCGTTAGCTGGACTACAAATTATGTTGATAGCTGGACTACAACTTATTTTGTTTGCTGGACTACATCTTTTTTTGTTAGCTTGACTACAACTTTTTTTTAGCTGGACTGCAACTTATTTTGTTAAATGGACTAAAACTTACTTTGTTAGCTGGACTAAAACTTACTTTGTTAGCTGGACTAGAACTTACTTTTTTAGCTGGACTACAACTTGTTTTATTAGCTGGACTACAACTTTTTTCGATAGCTGGACTACAAATTATGTTGATAGCTGGACTACAACTTATTTTGTTTGCTGGACTACATCTTTTTTTGTTAGCTTGACTACAACTTTTTTTTAGCTGGACTGCAACTTATTTTGTTAGCTGGACTACAACTTTTTTTGCAAGCTGGACTACAACTTTTTTCGTTAGCTGGACTACAAATTATGTTGATAGCTGGACTACAACTTATTTTGTTTGCTGGACTACATCTTTTTTTGTTAGCTGGACTACAGATTATTTTGTTAGCTGAACTACACCTTTCTTGTTAGCTGGACTACAACTCATTATTCTAACATGACTACAACTGATTTTGTTAGCTGGACTACAACTTTGTTAATTGGACTACAACTCATTATTTTAGCTGGACTACAACTGATTTTCTTAGCTGGACTACAGCTTTGTTGTTAGCTGGACTACAACTTATTTTGTTGGCTGCATTACAACTTTTTTGTTAGCTATACTACAAAATATTTTGTTAGCTGGACTACAACTTTTATTGTTAGCTGGACTACAGATTATTTTGTTAGCTAAACTACACCTTTCTTGTTAGCTGGACTACAACTCATTATTTTATCATGACTACAACTGATTTTGTTAGCTGGACTACAACTTATTTTGTTAGCTGGACTACAACTTTGTTATCTGGACTACAGCTTTGTTGTTAGCTGGACTACAACTTTATTAGCTGGAATACAACATATTTTGTTAGCTGGACTAAAACTTACTTTGTTAGCTGGACTAGAACTTACTTTTTTAGCTGGACTACAACTTGTTTTGTTAGCTGGACTACAACTTTTTTCGTTAGCTGGACTAAAAATTATGTTGATAGCTGGACTACAACTTTATTTTGTTTGCTGGACTACAACTTTTTTGCAACCTGAACGACAACTTTTATTATTAACTTGATAACTTTTTTGTTAGCTGGACTACAACTTATTTTGTTAGCTATACTTCAAAATATTTTGTTAGCTGGACTACAACTTTTTTTGTTAGCTGGACAACAATTTATTTTGTTAGCTGGACTACATCTCTTTTTGTTAGCTTGACTACAACTTTTTTTTAGCTGGACTACAAAATATTTTGTTAGCTGGACTAAAACTTACTTTGTTAGCTGGACTAGAACCTACTTTTTTAGCTGGACTACAACTTGTTTTGTTAGCTGGACTACAACTTTTTTCGTTAGCTGGACTACAAATTATGTTGATAGCTGGACTACAACTTATTTTGTTTGCTGGACTACATCTTTTTTTGTTAGCTGGACTACAGATTATTTTGTTAGCTGAACTACACCTTTCTTGTTAGCTGGACTACAACTCATTATTCTAACATGACTACAACTGATTTTGTTAGCTGGACTACAACTTTGTTAATTGGACTACAACTCATTATTTTAGCTGGACTACAACTGATTTTCTTAGCTGGACTACAGCTTTGTTGTTAGCTGGACTACAACCTTATTAGCTGGAATACAACTTATTTTGTTAGCTGGACTAAAACTTACTTTGTTAGCTGGACTAGAACTTACTTTTTTAGCTGGACTAAAAATGATGTTGATAGCGGTACTACAACTTTATTTTGTTAGCTGGACTACAACTTATTTTGTTAGCTATACTACAAAATATTTTGTTAGCTGGACTACAACTTTTTTTGTTAGCTGGACAACAATTTATTTTGTTAGCTGGACTACATCTCTTTTTGTTAGCTTGACTACAACTTTTTTTTAGCTGGACTGCAACTTATTTTGTTAGCTGGACTAAAACTTACTTTGTTAGCTGGACTAGAACTTACTTTTTTAGCTGGACTACAACTTGTTTTGTTAGCTGGACTACAACTTTTTTCTTTAGCTGGACTACAAATATGTTGATAGCTGGACTACAACTTATTTTGTTTGCTGGACTACATCTGTTTTTGTTAGCTTGACTACAACTTTTTTTTAGCTGGACTGCAACTTATTTTGTTAGCTGGACTACAACTTTTTTTGCAAGCTGAACGACAACTTTTATTGTTAACTTGATAACTTTTTTGTTAGCTGGACTACAGATTATTTTGTTAGCTGAACTACACCTTTCTTGTTAGCTGGACTACAACTCATTATTCTAACATGACTACAACTGATTTTGTTAGCTGGACTACAACTTTGTTAATTGGACTACAACTCATTATTTTAGCTGGACTACAACTGATTTTCTTAGCTGGACTACAGCTTTGTTGTTAGCTGGACTACAACTTATTTTGTTGGCTGCATTACAACTTTTTTGTTAGCTATACTACAAAATATTTTGTTAGCTGGACTACAACTTTTATTGTTAGCTGGACTACAGATTATTTTGTTAGCTAAACTACACCTTTCTTGTTAGCTGGACTACAACTCATTATTTTATCATGACTACAACTGATTTTGTTAGCTGGACTACAACTTATTTTGTTAGCTGGACTACAACTTTGTTATCTGGACTACAGCTTTGTTGTTAGCTGGACTACAACTTTATTAGCTGGAATACAACATATTTTGTTAGCTGGACTAAAACTTACTTTGTTAGCTGGACTAGAACTTACTTTTTTAGCTGGACTACAACTTGTTTTGTTAGCTGGACTACAACTTTTTTCGTTAGCTGGACTAAAAATTATGTTGATAGCTGGACTACAACTTTATTTTGTTTGCTGGACTACAACTTTTTTGCAACCTGAACGACAACTTTTATTATTAACTTGATAACTTTTTTGTTAGCTGGACTACAACTTATTTTGTTAGCTATACTTCAAAATATTTTGTTAGCTGGACTACAACTTTTTTTGTTAGCTGGACAACAATTTATTTTGTTAGCTGGACTACATCTCTTTTTGTTAGCTTGACTACAACTTTTTTTTAGCTGGACTACAAAATATTTTGTTAGCTGGACTAAAACTTACTTTGTTAGCTGGACTAGAACCTACTTTTTTAGCTGGACTACAACTTGTTTTGTTAGCTGGACTACAACTTTTTTCGTTAGCTGGACTACAAATTATGTTGATAGCTGGACTACAACTTATTTTGTTTGCTGGACTACATCTTTTTTTGTTAGCTGGACTACAGATTATTTTGTTAGCTGAACTACACCTTTCTTGTTAGCTGGACTACAACTCATTATTCTAACATGACTACAACTGATTTTGTTAGCTGGACTACAACTTTGTTAATTGGACTACAACTCATTATTTTAGCTGGACTACAACTGATTTTCTTAGCTGGACTACAGCTTTGTTGTTAGCTGGACTACAACTTTATTAGCTGGAATACAACTTATTTTGTTAGCTGGACTAAAACTTACTTTGTTAGCTGGACTAGAACTTACTTTTTTAGCTGGACTACAACTTTGTTATCTGGACTATAGCTTTGTTGTTAGCTGGACTACAACTTTATTAGCTGGAATACAACATATTTTGTTAGCTGGACTAAAACTTACTTTGTTAGCTGGACTAGAACTTACTTTTTTAGCTGGACTACAACTTGTTTTGTTAGCTGGACTACAACTTTTTTCGTTAGCTGGACTAAAAATTATGTTGATAGCTGGACTACAACTTTATTTTGTTTGCTGGACTACAACTTTTTTGCAACCTGAACGACAACTTTTATTATTAACTTGATAACTTTTTTGTTAGCTGGACTACAACTTATTTTGTTAGCTATACTTCAAAATATTTTGTTAGCTGGACTACAACTTTTTTTGTTAGCTGGACAACAATTTATTTTGTTAGCCGGACTACATCTCTTTTTGTTAGCTGGACTACAAATTATGTTGATAGCTGGACTACAACTTATTATGTTTGCTGGACTACAACTTTTTTGCAAGCTGAACGACAACTTTTATTATTAACTTGATAACTTTTTTGTTAGCTGGACTACAACTTATTTTGTTAGCTATACTACAAAATATTTTGTTAGCTGGACTACAACTTTTTTTGTTAGCTGGACAACAATTAATTTTGTTAGCTGGACTACATCTCTTTTTGTTAGCTTGACTACAACTTTTTTTTAGCTGGACTGCAACTTATTTTGTTAGCTGGACTACAACTTTATTGCAAGCTGAACGACAACTTTTATTGTTAACTTGATAACTTTTTTGTTAGCTGTACTACAATTTTTCTAGCTGGACTACAACCTTGTTAGCTGGACTACAACTTTTTTGTTAGCTATACTACAAAATATTTTGTTAGCTGGACTACAACTTTTATTGTTAGCTGGACTACAGATTATTTTGTTAGCTAAACTACACCTTTCTTGTTAGCTGGACTACAACTCATTATTTTAACATGACTACAACTGATTTTGTTAGCTGGACTACAACTTATTTTGTTAGCTGGACTACAACTTATTTTGTTAGCTGGACTACAACTTTGTTATCTTGACTACAGCTTTGTTGTTAGCTGGACTACAACTTTATTAGCTGGAATACAACTTATTTTGTTAGCTGGACTAAAACTTACTTTGTTAGCTGGACTACAACTTTTTGTTAGCTATACTAAAAAATATTTTGTTAGCTGGACTACAACTTTTATTGTTAGCTGGACTGCAACTTATTTTGTTAGCTGGACTACAACTTTTTTGCAAGCTGAACGACAACTTTTATTGTTAACTTGATAACTTTTTTGTTAGCTGGACTACAAATTATGTTGATAGCTGGACTACAACTTATTTTGTTTGCTGGACTACATCTTTTTTTGTTAGCTTGACTACAACTTTTTTTTAGCTGGACTGCAACTTATTTTGTTAGCTGGACTACAACTTTTTTTGTTAGCTATACTACAAAATATTTTGTTAGCTGCACTGCAACTTTTTTTGTTAGCTGGACAACAATTAATTTTGTTAGCTGGACTACATCTCTTTTTGTTAGCTGGACTACAACTTTATTAGCTGGAATACAACTTATTTTGTTAGCTGGACTAAAACTTACTTTGTTAGCTGGACTAGAACTTACTTTTTTAGCTGGACTAAAAATTATGTTGATAGCGGTACTACAACTTTATTTTGTTAGCTGGACTACAACTTATTTTGTTAGCTATACTACAAAATATTTTGTTAGCTGGACTACAACTTTTTTTGTTAGCTGGACAACAATTTATTTTGTTAGCTGGACTACATCTCTTTTTGTTAGCTTGACTACAACTTTTTTTTAGCTGGACTGCAACTTATTTTGTTAGCTGGACTAAAACTTACTTTGTTAGCTGGACTAGAACTTACTTTTTTAGCTGGACTACAACTTGTTTTGTTAGCTGGACTACAACTTTTTTCTTTAGCTGGACTACAAATTTGTTGATAGCTGGACTACAACTTATTTTGTTTGCTGGACTACATCTGTTTTTGTTAGCTTGACTACAACTTTTTTTTAGCTGGACTGCAACTTATTTTGTTAGCTGGACTACAACTTTTTTTGCAAGCTGAACGACAACTTTTATTGTTAACTTGATAACTTTTTTGTTAGCTGGACTACAGATTATTTTGTTAGCTGAACTACACCTTTCTTGTTAGCTGGACTACAACTCATTATTCTAACATGACTACAACTGATTTTGTTAGCTGGACTACAACTTTGTTAATTGGACTACAACTCATTATTTTAGCTGGACTACAACTGATTTTCTTAGCTGGACTACAGCTTTGTTGTTAGCTGGACTACAACTTATTTTGTTGGCTGCATTACAACTTTTTTGTTAGCTATACTACAAAATATTTTGTTAGCTGGACTACAACTTTTATTGTTAGCTGGACTACAGATTATTTTGTTAGCTAAACTACACCTTTCTTGTTAGCTGGACTACAACTCATTATTTTATCATGACTACAACTGATTTTGTTAGCTGGACTACAACTTATTTTGTTAGCTGGACTACAACTTTGTTATCTTGACTACAGCTTTGTTGTTAGCTGGACTACAACTTTATTAGCTGGAATACAACTTATTTTGTTAGCTGGACTAAAACTTACTTTGTTAGCTGGACTACAACTTTTTGTTAGCTATACTAAAAAATATTTTGTTAGCTGGACTACAACTTTTATTGTTAGCTGGACTGCAACTTATTTTGTTAGCTGGACTACAACTTTTTTGCAAGCTGAACGACAACTTTTATTGTTAACTTGATAACTTTTTTGTTAGCTGGACTACAAATTATGTTGATAGCTGGACTACAACTTATTTTGTTTGCTGGACTACATCTTTTTTTGTTAGCTTGACTACAACTTTTTTTTAGCTGGACTGCAACTTATTTTGTTAGCTGGACTACAACTTTTTTTGTTAGCTATACTACAAAATATTTTGTTAGCTGCACTGCAACTTTTTTTGTTAGCTGGACAACAATTAATTTTGTTAGCTGGACTACATCTCTTTTTGTTAGCTGGACTACAACTTTATTAGCTGGAATACAACTTATTTTGTTAGCTGGACTAAAACTTACTTTGTTAGCTGGACTAGAACTTACTTTTTTAGCTGGACTAAAAATGATGTTGATAGCGGTACTACAACTTTATTTTGTTAGCTGGACTACAACTTATTTTGTTAGCTATACTACAAAATATTTTGTTAGCTGGACTACAACTTTTTTTGTTAGCTGGACAACAATTTATTTTGTTAGCTGGACTACATCTCTTTTTGTTAGCTTGACTACAACTTTTTTTTAGCTGGACTGCAACTTATTTTGTTAGCTGGACTAAAACTTACTTTGTTAGCTGGACTAGAACTTACTTTTTTAGCTGGACTACAACTTGTTTTGTTAGCTGGACTACAACTTTTTTCTTTAGCTGGACTACAAATATGTTGATAGCTGGACTACAACTTATTTTGTTTGCTGGACTACAACTTTTTTTGCAAGCTGAACGACAACTTTTATTGTTAACTTGATAACTTTTTTGTTAGCTGGACTACAGATTATTTTGTTAGCTGAACTACACCTTTCTTGTTAGCTGGACTACAACTCATTATTCTAACATGACTACAACTGATTTTGTTAGCTGGACTACAACTTTGTTAATTGGACTACAACTCATTATTTTAGCTGGACTACAACTGATTTTCTTAGCTGGACTACAGCTTTGTTGTTAGCTGGACTACAACTTATTTTGTTGGCTGCATTACAACTTTTTTGTTAGCTATACTACAAAATATTTTGTTAGCTGGACTACAACTTTTATTGTTAGCTGGACTACAGATTATTTTGTTAGCTAAACTACACCTTTCTTGTTAGCTGGACTACAACTCATTATTTTATCATGACTACAACTGATTTTGTTAGCTGGACTACAACTTATTTTGTTAGCTGGACTACAACTTTGTTATCTGGACTACAGCTTTGTTGTTAGCTGGACTACAACTTTATTAGCTGGAATACAACATATTTTGTTAGCTGGACTAAAACTTACTTTGTTAGCTGGACTAGAACTTACTTTTTTAGCTGGACTACAACTTGTTTTGTTAGCTGGACTACAACTTTTTTCGTTAGCTGGACTAAAAATTATGTTGATAGCTGGACTACAACTTTATTTTGTTTGCTGGACTACAACTTTTTTGCAACCTGAACGACAACTTTTATTATTAACTTGATAACTTTTTTGTTAGCTGGACTACAACTTATTTTGTTAGCTATACTTCAAAATATTTTGTTAGCTGGACTACAACTTTTTTTGTTAGCTGGACAACAATTTATTTTGTTAGCTGGACTACATCTCTTTTTGTTAGCTTGACTACAACTTTTTTTTAGCTGGACTACAAAATATTTTGTTAGCTGGACTAAAACTTACTTTGTTAGCTGGACTAGAACCTACTTTTTTAGCTGGACTACAACTTGTTTTGTTAGCTGGACTACAACTTTTTTCGTTAGCTGGACTACAAATTATGTTGATAGCTGGACTACAACTTATTTTGTTTGCTGGACTACATCTTTTTTTGTTAGCTGGACTACAGATTATTTTGTTAGCTGAACTACACCTTTCTTGTTAGCTGGACTGCAACTCATTATTCTAACATGACTACAACTGATTTTGTTAGCTGGACTACAACTTTGTTAATTGGACTACAACTCATTATTTTAGCTGGACTACAACTGATTTTCTTAGCTGGACTACAGCTTTGTTGTTAGCTGGACTACAACCTTATTAGCTGGAATACAACTTATTTTGTTAGCTGGACTAAAACTTACTTTGTTAGCTGGACTAGAACTTACTTTTTTAGCTGGACTAAAAATGATGTTGATAGCGGTACTACAACTTTATTTTGTTAGCTGGACTACAACTTATTTTGTTAGCTATACTACAAAATATTTTGTTAGCTGGACTACAACTTTTTTTGTTAGCTGGACAACAATTTATTTTGTTAGCTGGACTACATCTCTTTTTGTTAGCTTGACTACAACTTTTTTTTAGCTGGACTGCAACTTATTTTGTTAGCTGGACTAAAACTTACTTTGTTAGCTGGACTAGAACTTACTTTTTTAGCTGGACTACAACTTGTTTTGTTAGCTGGACTACAACTTTTTTCTTTAGCTGGACTACAAATATGTTGATAGCTGGACTACAACTTATTTTGTTTGCTGGACTACATCTGTTTTTGTTAGCTTGACTACAACTTTTTTTTAGCTGGACTGCAACTTATTTTGTTAGCTGGACTACAACTTTTTTTGCAAGCTGAACGACAACTTTTATTGTTAACTTGATAACTTTTTTGTTAGCTGGACTACAGATTATTTTGTTAGCTGAACTACACCTTTCTTGTTAGCTGGACTACAACTCATTATTCTAACATGACTACAACTGATTTTGTTAGCTGGACTACAACTTTGTTAATTGGACTACAACTCATTATTTTAGCTGGACTACAACTGATTTTCTTAGCTGGACTACAGCTTTGTTGTTAGCTGGACTACAACTTATTTTGTTGGCTGCATTACAACTTTTTTGTTAGCTATACTACAAAATATTTTGTTAGCTGGACTACAACTTTTATTGTTAGCTGGACTACAGATTATTTTGTTAGCTAAACTACACCTTTCTTGTTAGCTGGACTACAACTCATTATTTTATCATGACTACAACTGATTTTGTTAGCTGGACTACAACTTATTTTGTTAGCTGGACTACAACTTTGTTATCTGGACTACAGCTTTGTTGTTAGCTGGACTACAACTTTATTAGCTGGAATACAACATATTTTGTTAGCTGGACTAAAACTTACTTTGTTAGCTGGACTAGAACTTACTTTTTTAGCTGGACTACAACTTGTTTTGTTAGCTGGACTACAACTTTTTTCGTTAGCTGGACTAAAAATTATGTTGATAGCTGGACTACAACTTTATTTTGTTTGCTGGACTACAACTTTTTTGCAACCTGAACGACAACTTTTATTATTAACTTGATAACTTTTTTGTTAGCTGGACTACAACTTATTTTGTTAGCTATACTTCAAAATATTTTGTTAGCTGGACTACAACTTTTTTTGTTAGCTGGACAACAATTTATTTTGTTAGCTGGACTACATCTCTTTTTGTTAGCTTGACTACAACTTTTTTTTAGCTGGACTACAAAATATTTTGTTAGCTGGACTAAAACTTACTTTGTTAGCTGGACTAGAACCTACTTTTTTAGCTGGACTACAACTTGTTTTGTTAGCTGGACTACAACTTTTTTCGTTAGCTGGACTACAAATTATGTTGATAGCTGGACTACAACTTATTTTGTTTGCTGGACTACATCTTTTTTTGTTAGCTGGACTACAGATTATTTTGTTAGCTGAACTACACCTTTCTTGTTAGCTGGACTACAACTCATTATTCTAACATGACTACAACTGATTTTGTTAGCTGGACTACAACTTTGTTAATTGGACTACAACTCATTATTTTAGCTGGACTACAACTGATTTTCTTAGCTGGACTACAGCTTTGTTGTTAGCTGGACTACAACTTTATTAGCTGGAATACAACTTATTTTGTTAGCTGGACTAAAACTTACTTTGTTAGCTGGACTAGAACTTACTTTTTTAGCTGGACTACAACTTTGTTATCTGGACTATAGCTTTGTTGTTAGCTGGACTACAACTTTATTAGCTGGAATACAACATATTTTGTTAGCTGGACTAAAACTTACTTTGTTAGCTGGACTAGAACTTACTTTTTTAGCTGGACTACAACTTGTTTTGTTAGCTGGACTACAACTTTTTTCGTTAGCTGGACTAAAAATTATGTTGATAGCTGGACTACAACTTTATTTTGTTTGCTGGACTACAACTTTTTTGCAACCTGAACGACAACTTTTATTATTAACTTGATAACTTTTTTGTTAGCTGGACTACAACTTATTTTGTTAGCTATACTTCAAAATATTTTGTTAGCTGGACTACAACTTTTTTTGTTAGCTGGACAACAATTTATTTTGTTAGCTGGACTACATCTCTTTTTGTTAGCTTGACTACAACTTTTTTTTAGCTGGACTGCAACTTATTTTGTTAGCTGGACTAAAACTTACTTTGTTAGCTGGACTAGAACTTACTTTTTTAGCTGGACTACAACTTGTTTTGTTAGCTGGACTACAACTTTTTTCTTTAGCTGGACTACAAATATGTTGATAGCTGGACTACAACTTATTTTGTTTGCTGGACTATATCTTTTTTTGTTAGCTTGACTACAACTTTTTTTTAGCTGGACTGCAACTTATTTTGTTAGCTGGACTACAACATTTTTTGCAAGCTGAACGACAACGTTTATTGTTAACTTAATAACTTTTTTGTTAGCTGGACTACAGATTATTTTGTTAGCTGGACTACACCTTTCTTGTTAGCTGGACTACAACTCATTATTCTAACATGACTACAACTGATTTTTTTTAGCTGGACTACAACTTTGTTAATTGGACTACAACTCATTATTTTAGCTGGACTACAACTGATTTTCTTAGCTGGACTACAGCTTTGTTGTTAGCTGGACTACAACTTATTTTGTTGGCTGCATTACGACTTTTTTGTTAGCTATACTACAAAATATTTTGTTAGCTGGACTACAACTTTTATTGTTAGCTGGACTACAGATTATTTTGTTAGCTAAACTACACCTTTCTTGTTAGCTGGACTACAACTCATTATTTTAACATGACTACAACTGATTTTGTTAGCTGGACTACAACTTATTTTGTTAGCTGGACTACAACTTTGTTATCTGGACTACAGCTTTGTTGTTAGCTGGACTACAACTTTATTAGCTGGAATACAACTTATTTTGTTAGCTGGACTAAAACTTACTTTGTTAGCTGGACTAGAACTTACTTTTTTAGCTGGACTACAACTTGTTTTGTTAGCTGGACTACAACTTTTTTCGTTAGCTGGACTAAAAATTATGTTGATAGCTGGACTACAACTTTATTTTGTTTGCTGGACTACAACTTTTTTGCAACCTGAACGACAACTTTTATTATTAACTTGATAACTTTTTTGTTAGCTGGACTACAACTTATTTTGTTAGCTATACTTCAAAATATTTTGTTAGCTGGACTACAACTTTTTTTGTTAGCTGAACAACAATTTATTTTGTTAGCTGGACTACATCTCTTTTTGTTAGCTTGACTACAACTTTTTTTTAGCTGGACTACAAAATATTTTGTTAGCTGGACTAAAACTTACTTTGTTAGCTGGACTAGAACTTACTTTTTTAGCTGGACTACAACTTGTTTTGTTAGCTGGACTACAACTTTTTTCGTTAGCTGGACTACAAATTATGTTGATAGCTGGACTACAACTTATTTTGTTTGCTGGACTACATCTTTTTTTGTTAGCTGGACTACAGATTATTTTGTTAGCTGAACTACACCTTTCTTGTTAGCTGGACTACAACTCATTATTCTAACATGACTACAACTGATTTTGTTAGCTGGACTAAAACTTACTTTGTTAGCTGGACTAGAACTTACTTTTTTAGCTGGACTACAACTTGTTTTGTTAGCTGGACTACAACTTTTTTCGTTAGCTGGACTACAAATTATGTTGATAGCTGGACTACAACTTATTTTGTTTGCTGGACTACAACTTTTTTGCAAGCTGAACGACAACTTTTATTATTAACTTGATAACTCTTTTGTTAGCTGGACTACAACTTATTTTGTTAGCTATACTACAAAATATTTTGTTAGCTGGACTACAACTTTTTTTGTTAGCTGGACAACAATTAATTTTGTTAGCTGGACTACATCTCTTTTTGTTAGCTTGACTACAACTTTTTTTTAGCTGGACTGCAACTTATTTTGTTAGCTGGACTACAACTTTTTTGCAAGCTGAACGACAACTTTTATTGTTAACTTGATAACTTTTTTGTTAGCTGGACTACAATTTTTCTAGCTGGACTACAACCTTGTTAGCTGGACTACAACTTTATTTTTAGCTGGACTACAACTTATTTTGTTGGCTGCATTACAACTTTTTAGTTAGCTATACTACAAAATATTTTGTTAGCTGGACTACAACTTTTATTGTTAGCTGGACTACAGATTATTTTGTTAGCTAAACTTCACCTTTCTTGTTAGCTGGACTACAACTCATTATTTTAACATGACTACAACTGATTTTATTAGCTGGACTACAACTTATTTTGTTAGCTGGACTACAACTTTGTTATCTGGACTACAGCTTTGTTGTTAGCTGGACTACAACTTTATTAGCTGGAATACAACTTATTTTGTTAGCTGGACTAAAACTTACTTTGTTAGCTGGACTACAACTTACTTTTTTAGCTGGACTACAACTTGTTTTGTTAGCTGGACTACAACTTTTTTCGTTAGCTGGACTACAAATTATGTTGATAGCTGGACTACAACTTATTTTGTTTGCTGGACTACATCTTTTTTTGTTAGCTTGACTACAACTTTTTTTTAGCTGGACTGCAACTTATTTTGTTAAATGGACTAAAACTTACTTTGTTAGCTGGACTAAAACTTACTTTGTTAGCTGGACTAGAACTTACTTTTTTAGCTGGACTAAAAATGATGTTGATAGCGGTACTACAACTTTATTTTGTTAGCTGGACTACAACTTATTTTGTTAGCTATACTACAAAATATTTTGTTAGCTGGACTACAACTTTTTTTGTTAGCTGGACAACAATTTATTTTGTTAGCTGGACTACATCTCTTTTTGTTAGCTTGACTACAACTTTTTTTTAGCTGGACTGCAACTTATTTTGTTAGCTGGACTAAAACTTACTTTGTTAGCTGGACTAGAACTTACTTTTTTAGCTGGACTACAACTTGTTTTGTTAGCTGGACTACAACTTTTTTCTTTAGCTGGACTACAAATTTGTTGATAGCTGGACTACAACTTATTTTGTTTGCTGGACTACATCTGTTTTTGTTAGCTTGACTACAACTTTTTTTTAGCTGGACTGCAACTTATTTTGTTAGCTGGACTACAACTTTTTTTGCAAGCTGAACGACAACTTTTATTGTTAACTTGATAACTTTTTTGTTAGCTGGACTACAGATTATTTTGTTAGCTGAACTACACCTTTCTTGTTAGCTGGACTACAACTCATTATTCTAACATGACTACAACTGATTTTGTTAGCTGGACTACAACTTTGTTAATTGGACTACAACTCATTATTTTAGCTGGACTACAACTGATTTTCTTAGCTGGACTACAGCTTTGTTGTTAGCTGGACTACAACTTATTTTGTTGGCTGCATTACAACTTTTTTGTTAGCTATACTACAAAATATTTTGTTAGCTGGACTACAACTTTTATTGTTAGCTGGACTACAGATTATTTTGTTAGCTAAACTACACCTTTCTTGTTAGCTGGACTACAACTCATTATTTTATCATGACTACAACTGATTTTGTTAGCTGGACTACAACTTATTTTGTTAGCTGGACTACAACTTTGTTATCTTGACTACAGCTTTGTTGTTAGCTGGACTACAACTTTATTAGCTGGAATACAACTTATTTTGTTAGCTGGACTAAAACTTACTTTGTTAGCTGGACTACAACTTTTTGTTAGCTATACTAAAAAATATTTTGTTAGCTGGACTACAACTTTTATTGTTAGCTGGACTGCAACTTATTTTGTTAGCTGGACTACAACTTTTTTGCAAGCTGAACGACAACTTTTATTGTTAACTTGATAACTTTTTTGTTAGCTGGACTACAAATTATGTTGATAGCTGGACTACAACTTATTTTGTTTGCTGGACTACATCTTTTTTTGTTAGCTTGACTACAACTTTTTTTTAGCTGGACTGCAACTTATTTTGTTAGCTGGACTACAACTTTTTTTGTTAGCTATACTACAAAATATTTTGTTAGCTGCACTGCAACTTTTTTTGTTAGCTGGACAACAATTAATTTTGTTAGCTGGACTACATCTCTTTTTGTTAGCTGGACTACAACTTTATTAGCTGGAATACAACTTATTTTGTTAGCTGGACTAAAACTTACTTTGTTAGCTGGACTAGAACTTACTTTTTTAGCTGGACTAAAAATGATGTTGATAGCGGTACTACAACTTTATTTTGTTAGCTGGACTACAACTTATTTTGTTAGCTATACTACAAAATATTTTGTTAGCTGGACTACAACTTTTTTTGTTAGCTGGACAACAATTTATTTTGTTAGCTGGACTACATCTCTTTTTGTTAGCTTGACTACAACTTTTTTTTAGCTGGACTGCAACTTATTTTGTTAGCTGGACTAAAACTTACTTTGTTAGCTGGACTAGAACTTACTTTTTTAGCTGGACTACAACTTGTTTTGTTAGCTGGACTACAACTTTTTTCTTTAGCTGGACTACAAATATGTTGATAGCTGGACTACAACTTATTTTGTTTGCTGGACTACATCTGTTTTTGTTAGCTTGACTACAACTTTTTTTTAGCTGGACTGCAACTTATTTTGTTAGCTGGACTACAACTTTTTTTGCAAGCTGAACGACAACTTTTATTGTTAACTTGATAACTTTTTTGTTAGCTGGACTACAGATTATTTTGTTAGCTGAACTACACCTTTCTTGTTAGCTGGACTACAACTCATTATTCTAACATGACTACAACTGATTTTGTTAGCTGGACTACAACTTTGTTAATTGGACTACAACTCATTATTTTAGCTGGACTACAACTGATTTTCTTAGCTGGACTACAGCTTTGTTGTTAGCTGGACTACAACTTATTTTGTTGGCTGCATTACAACTTTTTTGTTAGCTATACTACAAAATATTTTGTTAGCTGGACTACAACTTTTATTGTTAGCTGGACTACAGATTATTTTGTTAGCTAAACTACACCTTTCTTGTTAGCTGGACTACAACTCATTATTTTATCATGACTACAACTGATTTTGTTAGCTGGACTACAACTTATTTTGTTAGCTGGACTACAACTTTGTTATCTGGACTACAGCTTTGTTGTTAGCTGGACTACAACTTTATTAGCTGGAATACAACATATTTTGTTAGCTGGACTAAAACTTACTTTGTTAGCTGGACTAGAACTTACTTTTTTAGCTGGACTACAACTTGTTTTGTTAGCTGGACTACAACTTTTTTCGTTAGCTGGACTAAAAATTATGTTGATAGCTGGACTACAACTTTATTTTGTTTGCTGGACTACAACTTTTTTGCAACCTGAACGACAACTTTTATTATTAACTTGATAACTTTTTTGTTAGCTGGACTACAACTTATTTTGTTAGCTATACTTCAAAATATTTTGTTAGCTGGACTACAACTTTTTTTGTTAGCTGGACAACAATTTATTTTGTTAGCTGGACTACATCTCTTTTTGTTAGCTTGACTACAACTTTTTTTTAGCTGGACTACAAAATATTTTGTTAGCTGGACTAAAACTTACTTTGTTAGCTGGACTAGAACCTACTTTTTTAGCTGGACTACAACTTGTTTTGTTAGCTGGACTACAACTTTTTTCGTTAGCTGGACTACAAATTATGTTGATAGCTGGACTACAACTTATTTTGTTTGCTGGACTACATCTTTTTTTGTTAGCTGGACTACAGATTATTTTGTTAGCTGAACTACACCTTTCTTGTTAGCTGGACTACAACTCATTATTCTAACATGACTACAACTGATTTTGTTAGCTGGACTACAACTTTGTTAATTGGACTACAACTCATTATTTTAGCTGGACTACAACTGATTTTCTTAGCTGGACTACAGCTTTGTTGTTAGCTGGACTACAACTTTATTAGCTGGAATACAACTTATTTTGTTAGCTGGACTAAAACTTACTTTGTTAGCTGGACTAGAACTTACTTTTTTAGCTGGACTACAACTTTGTTATCTGGACTATAGCTTTGTTGTTAGCTGGACTACAACTTTATTAGCTGGAATACAACATATTTTGTTAGCTGGACTAAAACTTACTTTGTTAGCTGGACTAGAACTTACTTTTTTAGCTGGACTACAACTTGTTTTGTTAGCTGGACTACAACTTTTTTCGTTAGCTGGACTAAAAATTATGTTGATAGCTGGACTACAACTTTATTTTGTTTGCTGGACTACAACTTTTTTGCAACCTGAACGACAACTTTTATTATTAACTTGATAACTTTTTTGTTAGCTGGACTACAACTTATTTTGTTAGCTATACTTCAAAATATTTTGTTAGCTGGACTACAACTTTTTTTGTTAGCTGGACAACAATTTATTTTGTTAGCCGGACTACATCTCTTTTTGTTAGCTGGACTACAAATTATGTTGATAGCTGGACTACAACTTATTATGTTTGCTGGACTACAACTTTTTTGCAAGCTGAACGACAACTTTTATTATTAACTTGATAACTTTTTTGTTAGCTGGACTACAACTTATTTTGTTAGCTATACTACAAAATATTTTGTTAGCTGGACTACAACTTTTTTTGTTAGCTGGACAACAATTAATTTTGTTAGCTGGACTACATCTCTTTTTGTTAGCTTGACTACAACTTTTTTTTAGCTGGACTGCAACTTATTTTGTTAGCTGGACTACAACTTTATTGCAAGCTGAACGACAACTTTTATTGTTAACTTGATAACTTTTTTGTTAGCTGTACTACAATTTTTCTAGCTGGACTACAACCTTGTTAGCTGGACTACAACTTTTTTGTTAGCTATACTACAAAATATTTTGTTAGCTGGACTACAACTTTTATTGTTAGCTGGACTACAGATTATTTTGTTAGCTAAACTACACCTTTCTTGTTAGCTGGACTACAACTCATTATTTTAACATGACTACAACTGATTTTGTTAGCTGGACTACAACTTATTTTGTTAGCTGGACTACAACTTATTTTGTTAGCTGGACTACAACTTTGTTATCTTGACTACAGCTTTGTTGTTAGCTGGACTACAACTTTATTAGCTGGAATACAACTTATTTTGTTAGCTGGACTAAAACTTACTTTGTTAGCTGGACTACAACTTTTTGTTAGCTATACTAAAAAATATTTTGTTAGCTGGACTACAACTTTTATTGTTAGCTGGACTGCAACTTATTTTGTTAGCTGGACTACAACTTTTTTGCAAGCTGAACGACAACTTTTATTGTTAACTTGATAACTTTTTTGTTAGCTGGACTACAAATTATGTTGATAGCTGGACTACAACTTATTTTGTTTGCTGGACTACATCTTTTTTTGTTAGCTTGACTACAACTTTTTTTTAGCTGGACTGCAACTTATTTTGTTAGCTGGACTACAACTTTTTTTGTTAGCTATACTACAAAATATTTTGTTAGCTGCACTGCAACTTTTTTTGTTAGCTGGACAACAATTAATTTTGTTAGCTGGACTACATCTCTTTTTGTTAGCTGGACTACAACTTTATTAGCTGGAATACAACTTATTTTGTTAGCTGGACTAAAACTTACTTTGTTAGCTGGACTAGAACTTACTTTTTTAGCTGGACTAAAAATTATGTTGATAGCGGTACTACAACTTTATTTTGTTAGCTGGACTACAACTTATTTTGTTAGCTATACTACAAAATATTTTGTTAGCTGGACTACAACTTTTTTTGTTAGCTGGACAACAATTTATTTTGTTAGCTGGACTACATCTCTTTTTGTTAGCTTGACTACAACTTTTTTTTAGCTGGACTGCAACTTATTTTGTTAGCTGGACTAAAACTTACTTTGTTAGCTGGACTAGAACTTACTTTTTTAGCTGGACTACAACTTGTTTTGTTAGCTGGACTACAACTTTTTTCTTTAGCTGGACTACAAATTTGTTGATAGCTGGACTACAACTTATTTTGTTTGCTGGACTACATCTGTTTTTGTTAGCTTGACTACAACTTTTTTTTAGCTGGACTGCAACTTATTTTGTTAGCTGGACTACAACTTTTTTTGCAAGCTGAACGACAACTTTTATTGTTAACTTGATAACTTTTTTGTTAGCTGGACTACAGATTATTTTGTTAGCTGAACTACACCTTTCTTGTTAGCTGGACTACAACTCATTATTCTAACATGACTACAACTGATTTTGTTAGCTGGACTACAACTTTGTTAATTGGACTACAACTCATTATTTTAGCTGGACTACAACTGATTTTCTTAGCTGGACTACAGCTTTGTTGTTAGCTGGACTACAACTTATTTTGTTGGCTGCATTACAACTTTTTTGTTAGCTATACTACAAAATATTTTGTTAGCTGGACTACAACTTTTATTGTTAGCTGGACTACAGATTATTTTGTTAGCTAAACTACACCTTTCTTGTTAGCTGGACTACAACTCATTATTTTATCATGACTACAACTGATTTTGTTAGCTGGACTACAACTTATTTTGTTAGCTGGACTACAACTTTGTTATCTTGACTACAGCTTTGTTGTTAGCTGGACTACAACTTTATTAGCTGGAATACAACTTATTTTGTTAGCTGGACTAAAACTTACTTTGTTAGCTGGACTACAACTTTTTGTTAGCTATACTAAAAAATATTTTGTTAGCTGGACTACAACTTTTATTGTTAGCTGGACTGCAACTTATTTTGTTAGCTGGACTACAACTTTTTTGCAAGCTGAACGACAACTTTTATTGTTAACTTGATAACTTTTTTGTTAGCTGGACTACAAATTATGTTGATAGCTGGACTACAACTTATTTTGTTTGCTGGACTACATCTTTTTTTGTTAGCTTGACTACAACTTTTTTTTAGCTGGACTGCAACTTATTTTGTTAGCTGGACTACAACTTTTTTTGTTAGCTATACTACAAAATATTTTGTTAGCTGCACTGCAACTTTTTTTGTTAGCTGGACAACAATTAATTTTGTTAGCTGGACTACATCTCTTTTTGTTAGCTGGACTACAACTTTATTAGCTGGAATACAACTTATTTTGTTAGCTGGACTAAAACTTACTTTGTTAGCTGGACTAGAACTTACTTTTTTAGCTGGACTAAAAATGATGTTGATAGCGGTACTACAACTTTATTTTGTTAGCTGGACTACAACTTATTTTGTTAGCTATACTACAAAATATTTTGTTAGCTGGACTACAACTTTTTTTGTTAGCTGGACAACAATTTATTTTGTTAGCTGGACTACATCTCTTTTTGTTAGCTTGACTACAACTTTTTTTTAGCTGGACTGCAACTTATTTTGTTAGCTGGACTAAAACTTACTTTGTTAGCTGGACTAGAACTTACTTTTTTAGCTGGACTACAACTTGTTTTGTTAGCTGGACTACAACTTTTTTCTTTAGCTGGACTACAAATATGTTGATAGCTGGACTACAACTTATTTTGTTTGCTGGACTACATTGTTTTTGTTAGCTTGACTACAACTTTTTTTTAGCTGGACTGCAACTTATTTTGTTAGCTGGACTACAACTTTTTTTGCAAGCTGAACGACAACTTTTATTGTTAACTTGATAACTTTTTTGTTAGCTGGACTACAGATTATTTTGTTAGCTGAACTACACCTTTCTTGTTAGCTGGACTACAACTCATTATTCTAACATGACTACAACTGATTTTGTTAGCTGGACTACAACTTTGTTAATTGGACTACAACTCATTATTTTAGCTGGACTACAACTGATTTTCTTAGCTGGACTACAGCTTTGTTGTTAGCTGGACTACAACTTATTTTGTTGGCTGCATTACAACTTTTTTGTTAGCTATACTACAAAATATTTTGTTAGCTGGACTACAACTTTTATTGTTAGCTGGACTACAGATTATTTTGTTAGCTAAACTACACCTTTCTTGTTAGCTGGACTACAACTCATTATTTTATCATGACTACAACTGATTTTGTTAGCTGGACTACAACTTATTTTGTTAGCTGGACTACAACTTTGTTATCTGGACTACAGCTTTGTTGTTAGCTGGACTACAACTTTATTAGCTGGAATACAACATATTTTGTTAGCTGGACTAAAACTTACTTTGTTAGCTGGACTAGAACTTACTTTTTTAGCTGGACTACAACTTGTTTTGTTAGCTGGACTACAACTTTTTTCGTTAGCTGGACTAAAAATTATGTTGATAGCTGGACTACAACTTTATTTTGTTTGCTGGACTACAACTTTTTTGCAACCTGAACGACAACTTTTATTATTAACTTGATAACTTTTTTGTTAGCTGGACTACAACTTATTTTGTTAGCTATACTTCAAAATATTTTGTTAGCTGGACTACAACTTTTTTTGTTAGCTGGACAACAATTTATTTTGTTAGCTGGACTACATCTCTTTTTGTTAGCTTGACTACAACTTTTTTTTAGCTGGACTACAAAATATTTTGTTAGCTGGACTAAAACTTACTTTGTTAGCTGGACTAGAACCTACTTTTTTAGCTGGACTACAACTTGTTTTGTTAGCTGGACTACAACTTTTTTCGTTAGCTGGACTACAAATTATGTTGATAGCTGGACTACAACTTATTTTGTTTGCTGGACTACATCTTTTTTTGTTAGCTGGACTACAGATTATTTTGTTAGCTGAACTACACCTTTCTTGTTAGCTGGACTGCAACTCATTATTCTAACATGACTACAACTGATTTTGTTAGCTGGACTACAACTTTGTTAATTGGACTACAACTCATTATTTTAGCTGGACTACAACTGATTTTCTTAGCTGGACTACAGCTTTGTTGTTAGCTGGACTACAACCTTATTAGCTGGAATACAACTTATTTTGTTAGCTGGACTAAAACTTACTTTGTTAGCTGGACTAGAACTTACTTTTTTAGCTGGACTAAAAATGATGTTGATAGCGGTACTACAACTTTATTTTGTTAGCTGGACTACAACTTATTTTGTTAGCTATACTACAAAATATTTTGTTAGCTGGACTACAACTTTTTTTGTTAGCTGGACAACAATTTATTTTGTTAGCTGGACTACATCTCTTTTTGTTAGCTTGACTACAACTTTTTTTTAGCTGGACTGCAACTTATTTTGTTAGCTGGACTAAAACTTACTTTGTTAGCTGGACTAGAACTTACTTTTTTAGCTGGACTACAACTTGTTTTGTTAGCTGGACTACAACTTTTTTCTTTAGCTGGACTACAAATATGTTGATAGCTGGACTACAACTTATTTTGTTTGCTGGACTACATCTGTTTTTGTTAGCTTGACTACAACTTTTTTTTAGCTGGACTGCAACTTATTTTGTTAGCTGGACTACAACTTTTTTTGCAAGCTGAACGACAACTTTTATTGTTAACTTGATAACTTTTTTGTTAGCTGGACTACAGATTATTTTGTTAGCTGAACTACACCTTTCTTGTTAGCTGGACTACAACTCATTATTCTAACATGACTACAACTGATTTTGTTAGCTGGACTACAACTTTGTTAATTGGACTACAACTCATTATTTTAGCTGGACTACAACTGATTTTCTTAGCTGGACTACAGCTTTGTTGTTAGCTGGACTACAACTTATTTTGTTGGCTGCATTACAACTTTTTTGTTAGCTATACTACAAAATATTTTGTTAGCTGGACTACAACTTTTATTGTTAGCTGGACTACAGATTATTTTGTTAGCTAAACTACACCTTTCTTGTTAGCTGGACTACAACTCATTATTTTATCATGACTACAACTGATTTTGTTAGCTGGACTACAACTTATTTTGTTAGCTGGACTACAACTTTGTTATCTGGACTACAGCTTTGTTGTTAGCTGGACTACAACTTTATTAGCTGGAATACAACATATTTTGTTAGCTGGACTAAAACTTACTTTGTTAGCTGGACTAGAACTTACTTTTTTAGCTGGACTACAACTTGTTTTGTTAGCTGGACTACAACTTTTTTCGTTAGCTGGACTAAAAATTATGTTGATAGCTGGACTACAACTTTATTTTGTTTGCTGGACTACAACTTTTTTGCAACCTGAACGACAACTTTTATTATTAACTTGATAACTTTTTTGTTAGCTGGACTACAACTTATTTTGTTAGCTATACTTCAAAATATTTTGTTAGCTGGACTACAACTTTTTTTGTTAGCTGGACAACAATTTATTTTGTTAGCTGGACTACATCTCTTTTTGTTAGCTTGACTACAACTTTTTTTTAGCTGGACTACAAAATATTTTGTTAGCTGGACTAAAACTTACTTTGTTAGCTGGACTAGAACCTACTTTTTTAGCTGGACTACAACTTGTTTTGTTAGCTGGACTACAACTTTTTTCGTTAGCTGGACTACAAATTATGTTGATAGCTGGACTACAACTTATTTTGTTTGCTGGACTACATCTTTTTTTGTTAGCTGGACTACAGATTATTTTGTTAGCTGAACTACACCTTTCTTGTTAGCTGGACTACAACTCATTATTCTAACATGACTACAACTGATTTTGTTAGCTGGACTACAACTTTGTTAATTGGACTACAACTCATTATTTTAGCTGGACTACAACTGATTTTCTTAGCTGGACTACAGCTTTGTTGTTAGCTGGACTACAACTTTATTAGCTGGAATACAACTTATTTTGTTAGCTGGACTAAAACTTACTTTGTTAGCTGGACTAGAACTTACTTTTTTAGCTGGACTACAACTTTGTTATCTGGACTATAGCTTTGTTGTTAGCTGGACTACAACTTTATTAGCTGGAATACAACATATTTTGTTAGCTGGACTAAAACTTACTTTGTTAGCTGGACTAGAACTTACTTTTTTAGCTGGACTACAACTTGTTTTGTTAGCTGGACTACAACTTTTTTCGTTAGCTGGACTAAAAATTATGTTGATAGCTGGACTACAACTTTATTTTGTTTGCTGGACTACAACTTTTTTGCAACCTGAACGACAACTTTTATTATTAACTTGATAACTTTTTTGTTAGCTGGACTACAACTTATTTTGTTAGCTATACTTCAAAATATTTTGTTAGCTGGACTACAACTTTTTTTGTTAGCTGGACAACAATTTATTTTGTTAGCTGGACTACATCTCTTTTTGTTAGCTTGACTACAACTTTTTTTTAGCTGGACTGCAACTTATTTTGTTAGCTGGACTAAAACTTACTTTGTTAGCTGGACTAGAACTTACTTTTTTAGCTGGACTACAACTTGTTTTGTTAGCTGGACTACAACTTTTTTCTTTAGCTGGACTACAAATATGTTGATAGCTGGACTACAACTTATTTTGTTTGCTGGACTATATCTTTTTTTGTTAGCTTGACTACAACTTTTTTTTAGCTGGACTGCAACTTATTTTGTTAGCTGGACTACAACATTTTTTGCAAGCTGAACGACAACGTTTATTGTTAACTTGATAACTTTTTTGTTAGCTGGACTACAGATTATTTTGTTAGCTGGACTACACCTTTCTTGTTAGCTGGACTACAACTCATTATTCTAACATGACTACAACTGATTTTTTTTAGCTGGACTACAACTTTGTTAATTGGACTACAACTCATTATTTTAGCTGGACTACAACTGATTTTCTTAGCTGGACTACAGCTTTGTTGTTAGCTGGACTACAACTTATTTTGTTGGCTGCATTACGACTTTTTTGTTAGCTATACTACAAAATATTTTGTTAGCTGGACTACAACTTTTATTGTTAGCTGGACTACAGATTATTTTGTTAGCTAAACTACACCTTTCTTGTTAGCTGGACTACAACTCATTATTTTAACATGACTACAACTGATTTTGTTAGCTGGACTACAACTTATTTTGTTAGCTGGACTACAACTTTGTTATCTGGACTACAGCTTTGTTGTTAGCTGGACTACAACTTTATTAGCTGGAATACAACTTATTTTGTTAGCTGGACTAAAACTTACTTTGTTAGCTGGACTAGAACTTACTTTTTTAGCTGGACTACAACTTGTTTTGTTAGCTGGACTACAACTTTTTTCGTTAGCTGGACTAAAAATTATGTTGATAGCTGGACTACAACTTTATTTTGTTTGCTGGACTACAACTTTTTTGCAACCTGAACGACAACTTTTATTATTAACTTGATAACTTTTTTGTTAGCTGGACTACAACTTATTTTGTTAGCTATACTTCAAAATATTTTGTTAGCTGGACTACAACTTTTTTTGTTAGCTGAACAACAATTTATTTTGTTAGCTGGACTACATCTCTTTTTGTTAGCTTGACTACAACTTTTTTTTAGCTGGACTACAAAATATTTTGTTAGCTGGACTAAAACTTACTTTGTTAGCTGGACTAGAACTTACTTTTTTAGCTGGACTACAACTTGTTTTGTTAGCTGGACTACAACTTTTTTCGTTAGCTGGACTACAAATTATGTTGATAGCTGGACTACAACTTATTTTGTTTGCTGGACTACATCTTTTTTTGTTAGCTGGACTACAGATTATTTTGTTAGCTGAACTACACCTTTCTTGTTAGCTGGACTACAACTCATTATTCTAACATGACTACAACTGATTTTGTTAGCTGGACTAAAACTTACTTTGTTAGCTGGACTAGAACTTACTTTTTTAGCTGGACTACAACTTGTTTTGTTAGCTGGACTACAACTTTTTTCGTTAGCTGGACTACAAATTATGTTGATAGCTGGACTACAACTTATTTTGTTTGCTGGACTACAACTTTTTTGCAAGCTGAACGACAACTTTTATTATTAACTTGATAACTCTTTTGTTAGCTGGACTACAACTTATTTTGTTAGCTATACTACAAAATATTTTGTTAGCTGGACTACAACTTTTTTTGTTAGCTGGACAACAATTAATTTTGTTAGCTGGACTACATCTCTTTTTGTTAGCTTGACTACAACTTTTTTTTAGCTGGACTGCAACTTATTTTGTTAGCTGGACTACAACTTTTTTGCAAGCTGAACGACAACTTTTATTGTTAACTTGATAACTTTTTTGTTAGCTGGACTACAATTTTTCTAGCTGGACTACAACCTTGTTAGCTGGACTACAACTTTATTTTTAGCTGGACTACAACTTATTTTGTTGGCTGCATTACAACTTTTTAGTTAGCTATACTACAAAATATTTTGTTAGCTGGACTACAACTTTTATTGTTAGCTGGACTACAGATTATTTTGTTAGCTAAACTTCACCTTTCTTGTTAGCTGGACTACAACTCATTATTTTAACATGACTACAACTGATTTTATTAGCTGGACTACAACTTATTTTGTTAGCTGGACTACAACTTTGTTATCTGGACTACAGCTTTGTTGTTAGCTGGACTACAACTTTATTAGCTGGAATACAACTTATTTTGTTAGCTGGACTAAAACTTACTTTGTTAGCTGGACTACAACTTACTTTTTTAGCTGGACTACAACTTGTTTTGTTAGCTGGACTACAACTTTTTTCGTTAGCTGGACTACAAATTATGTTGATAGCTGGACTACAACTTATTTTGTTTGCTGGACTACATCTTTTTTTGTTAGCTTGACTACAACTTTTTTTTAGCTGGACTGCAACTTATTTTGTTAAATGGACTAAAACTTACTTTGTTAGCTGGACTAAAACTTACTTTGTTAGCTGGACTAGAACTTACTTTTTTAGCTGGACTAAAAATGATGTTGATAGCGGTACTACAACTTTATTTTGTTAGCTGGACTACAACTTATTTTGTTAGCTATACTACAAAATATTTTGTTAGCTGGACTACAACTTTTTTTGTTAGCTGGACAACAATTTATTTTGTTAGCTGGACTACATCTCTTTTTGTTAGCTTGACTACAACTTTTTTTTAGCTGGACTGCAACTTATTTTGTTAGCTGGACTAAAACTTACTTTGTTAGCTGGACTAGAACTTACTTTTTTAGCTGGACTACAACTTGTTTTGTTAGCTGGACTACAACTTTTTTCTTTAGCTGGACTACAAATTTGTTGATAGCTGGACTACAACTTATTTTGTTTGCTGGACTACATCTGTTTTTGTTAGCTTGACTACAACTTTTTTTTAGCTGGACTGCAACTTATTTTGTTAGCTGGACTACAACTTTTTTTGCAAGCTGAACGACAACTTTTATTGTTAACTTGATAACTTTTTTGTTAGCTGGACTACAGATTATTTTGTTAGCTGAACTACACCTTTCTTGTTAGCTGGACTACAACTCATTATTCTAACATGACTACAACTGATTTTGTTAGCTGGACTACAACTTTGTTAATTGGACTACAACTCATTATTTTAGCTGGACTACAACTGATTTTCTTAGCTGGACTACAGCTTTGTTGTTAGCTGGACTACAACTTATTTTGTTGGCTGCATTACAACTTTTTTGTTAGCTATACTACAAAATATTTTGTTAGCTGGACTACAACTTTTATTGTTAGCTGGACTACAGATTATTTTGTTAGCTAAACTACACCTTTCTTGTTAGCTGGACTACAACTCATTATTTTATCATGACTACAACTGATTTTGTTAGCTGGACTACAACTTATTTTGTTAGCTGGACTACAACTTTGTTATCTTGACTACAGCTTTGTTGTTAGCTGGACTACAACTTTATTAGCTGTAATACAACTTATTTTGTTAGCTGGACTAAAACTTACTTTGTTAGCTGGACTACAACTTTTTGTTAGCTATACTAAAAAATATTTTGTTAGCTGGACTACAACTTTTATTGTTAGCTGGACTGCAACTTATTTTGTTAGCTGGACTACAACTTTTTTGCAAGCTGAACGACAACTTTTATTGTTAACTTGATAACTTTTTTGTTAGCTGGACTACAAATTATGTTGATAGCTGGACTACAACTTATTTTGTTTGCTGGACTACATCTTTTTTTGTTAGCTTGACTACAACTTTTTTTTAGCTGGACTGCAACTTATTTTGTTAGCTGGACTACAACTTTTTTTGTTAGCTATACTACAAAATATTTTGTTAGCTGCACTGCAACTTTTTTTGTTAGCTGGACAACAATTAATTTTGTTAGCTGGACTACATCTCTTTTTGTTAGCTGGACTACAACTTTATTAGCTGGAATACAACTTATTTTGTTAGCTGGACTAAAACTTACTTTGTTAGCTGGACTAGAACTTACTTTTTTAGCTGGACTAAAAATGATGTTGATAGCGGTACTACAACTTTATTTTGTTAGCTGGACTACAACTTATTTTGTTAGCTATACTACAAAATATTTTGTTAGCTGGACTACAACTTTTTTTGTTAGCTGGACAACAATTTATTTTGTTAGCTGGACTACATCTCTTTTTGTTAGCTTGACTACAACTTTTTTTTAGCTGGACTGCAACTTATTTTGTTAGCTGGACTAAAACTTACTTTGTTAGCTGGACTAGAACTTACTTTTTTAGCTGGACTACAACTTGTTTTGTTAGCTGGACTACAACTTTTTTCTTTAGCTGGACTACAAATATGTTGATAGCTGGACTACAACTTATTTTGTTTGCTGGACTACATCTGTTTTTGTTAGCTTGACTACAACTTTTTTTTAGCTGGACTGCAACTTATTTTGTTAGCTGGACTACAACTTTTTTTGCAAGCTGAACGACAACTTTTATTGTTAACTTGATAACTTTTTTGTTAGCTGGACTACAGATTATTTTGTTAGCTGAACTACACCTTTCTTGTTAGCTGGACTACAACTCATTATTCTAACATGACTACAACTGATTTTGTTAGCTGGACTACAACTTTGTTAATTGGACTACAACTCATTATTTTAGCTGGACTACAACTGATTTTCTTAGCTGGACTACAGCTTTGTTGTTAGCTGGACTACAACTTATTTTGTTGGCTGCATTACAACTTTTTTGTTAGCTATACTACAAAATATTTTGTTAGCTGGACTACAACTTTTATTGTTAGCTGGACTACAGATTATTTTGTTAGCTAAACTACACCTTTCTTGTTAGCTGGACTACAACTCATTATTTTATCATGACTACAACTGATTTTGTTAGCTGGACTACAACTTATTTTGTTAGCTGGACTACAACTTTGTTATCTGGACTACAGCTTTGTTGTTAGCTGGACTACAACTTTATTAGCTGGAATACAACATATTTTGTTAGCTGGACTAAAACTTACTTTGTTAGCTGGACTAGAACTTACTTTTTTAGCTGGACTACAACTTGTTTTGTTAGCTGGACTACAACTTTTTTCGTTAGCTGGACTAAAAATTATGTTGATAGCTGGACTACAACTTTATTTTGTTTGCTGGACTACAACTTTTTTGCAACCTGAACGACAACTTTTATTATTAACTTGATAACTTTTTTGTTAGCTGGACTACAACTTATTTTGTTAGCTATACTTCAAAATATTTTGTTAGCTGGACTACAACTTTTTTTGTTAGCTGGACAACAATTTATTTTGTTAGCTGGACTACATCTCTTTTTGTTAGCTTGACTACAACTTTTTTTTAGCTGGACTACAAAATATTTTGTTAGCTGGACTAAAACTTACTTTGTTAGCTGGACTAGAACCTACTTTTTTAGCTGGACTACAACTTGTTTTGTTAGCTGGACTACAACTTTTTTCGTTAGCTGGACTACAAATTATGTTGATAGCTGGACTACAACTTATTTTGTTTGCTGGACTACATCTTTTTTTGTTAGCTGGACTACAGATTATTTTGTTAGCTGAACTACACCTTTCTTGTTAGCTGGACTACAACTCATTATTCTAACATGACTACAACTGATTTTGTTAGCTGGACTACAACTTTGTTAATTGGACTACAACTCATTATTTTAGCTGGACTACAACTGATTTTCTTAGCTGGACTACAGCTTTGTTGTTAGCTGGACTACAACTTTATTAGCTGGAATACAACTTATTTTGTTAGCTGGACTAAAACTTACTTTGTTAGCTGGACTAGAACTTACTTTTTTAGCTGGACTACAACTTTGTTATCTGGACTATAGCTTTGTTGTTAGCTGGACTACAACTTTATTAGCTGGAATACAACATATTTTGTTAGCTGGACTAAAACTTACTTTGTTAGCTGGACTAGAATTTACTTTTTTAGCTGGACTACAACTTGTTTTGTTAGCTGGACTACAACTTTTTTCGTTAGCTGGACTAAAAATTATGTTGATAGCTGGACTACAACTTTATTTTGTTTGCTGGACTACAACTTTTTTGCAACCTGAACGACAACTTTTATTATTAACTTGATAACTTTTTTGTTAGCTGGACTACAACTTATTTTGTTAGCTATACTTCAAAATATTTTGTTAGCTGGACTACAACTTTTTTTGTTAGCTGGACAACAATTTATTTTGTTAGCTGGACTACATCTCTTTTTGTTAGCTTGACTACAACTTTTTTTTAGCTGGACTGCAACTTATTTTGTTAGCTGGACTAAAACTTACTTTGTTAGCTGGACTAGAACTTACTTTTTTAGCTGGACTACAACTTGTTTTGTTAGCTGGACTACAACTTTTTTCTTTAGCTGGACTACAAATATGTTGATAGCTGGACTACAACTTATTTTGTTTGCTGGACTATATCTTTTTTTGTTAGCTTGACTACAACTTTTTTTTAGCTGGACTGCAACTTATTTTGTTAGCTGGACTACAACATTTTTTGCAAGCTGAACGACAACGTTTATTGTTAACTTGATAACTTTTTTGTTAGCTGGACTACAGATTATTTTGTTAGCTGGACTACACCTTTCTTGTTAGCTGGACTACAACTCATTATTCTAACATGACTACAACTGATTTTTTTTAGCTGGACTACAACTTTGTTAATTGGACTACAACTCATTATTTTAGCTGGACTACAACTGATTTTCTTAGCTGGACTACAGCTTTGTTGTTAGCTGGACTACAACTTATTTTGTTGGCTGCATTACGACTTTTTTGTTAGCTATACTACAAAATATTTTGTTAGCTGGACTACAACTTTTATTGTTAGCTGGACTACAGATTATTTTGTTAGCTAAACTACACCTTTCTTGTTAGCTGGACTACAACTCATTATTTTAACATGACTACAACTGATTTTGTTAGCTGGACTACAACTTATTTTGTTAGCTGGACTACAACTTTGTTATCTGGACTACAGCTTTGTTGTTAGCTGGACTACAACTTTATTAGCTGGAATACAACTTATTTTGTTAGCTGGACTAAAACTTACTTTGTTAGCTGGACTAGAACTTACTTTTTTAGCTGGACTACAACTTGTTTTGTTAGCTGGACTACAACTTTTTTCGTTAGCTGGACTAAAAATTATGTTGATAGCTGGACTACAACTTTATTTTGTTTGCTGGACTACAACTTTTTTGCAACCTGAACGACAACTTTTATTATTAACTTGATAACTTTTTTGTTAGCTGGACTACAACTTATTTTGTTAGCTATACTTCAAAATATTTTGTTAGCTGGACTACAACTTTTTTTGTTAGCTGGACAACAATTTATTTTGTTAGCTGGACTACATCTCTTTTTGTTAGCTTGACTACAACTTTTTTTTAGCTGGACTACAAAATATTTTGTTAGCTGGACTAAAACTTACTTTGTTAGCTGGACTAGAACTTACTTTTTTAGCTGGACTACAACTTGTTTTGTTAGCTGGACTACAACTTTTTTCGTTAGCTGGACTACAAATTATGTTGATAGCTGGACTACAACTTATTTTGTTTGCTGGACTACATCTTTTTTTGTTAGCTGGACTACAGATTATTTTGTTAGCTGAACTACACATTTCTTGTTAGCTGGACTACAACTCATTATTCTAACATGACTACAACTGATTTTGTTAGCTGGACTAAAACTTACTTTGTTAGCTGGACTAGAACTTACTTTTTTAGCTGGACTACAACTTGTTTTGTTAGCTGGACTACAACTTTTTTCGTTAGCTGGACTACAAATTATGTTGATAGCTGGACTACAACTTATTTTGTTTGCTGGACTACAACTTTTTTGCAAGCTGAACGACAACTTTTATTATTAACTTGATAACTCTTTTGTTAGCTGGACTACAACTTATTTTGTTAGCTATACTACAAAATATTTTGTTAGCTGGACTACAACTTTTTTTGTTAGCTGGACAACAATTAATTTTGTTAGCTGGACTACATCTCTTTTTGTTAGCTTGACTACAACTTTTTTTTAGCTGGACTGCAACTTATTTTGTTAGCTGGACTACAACTTTTTTGCAAGCTGAACGACAACTTTTATTGTTAACTTGATAACTTTTTTGTTAGCTGGACTACAATTTTTCTAGCTGGACTACAACCTTGTTAGCTGGACTACAACTTTATTTTTAGCTGGACTACAACTTATTTTGTTGGCTGCATTACAACTTTTTAGTTAGCTATACTACAAAATATTTTGTTAGCTGGACTACAACTTTTATTGTTAGCTGGACTACAGATTATTTTGTTAGCTAAACTTCACCTTTCTTGTTAGCTGGACTACAACTCATTATTTTAACATGACTACAACTGATTTTATTAGCTGGACTACAACTTATTTTGTTAGCTGGACTACAACTTTGTTATCTGGACTACAGCTTTGTTGTTAGCTGGACTACAACTTTATTAGCTGGAATACAACTTATTTTGTTAGCTGGACTAAAACTTACTTTGTTAGCTGGACTACAACTTACTTTTTTAGCTGGACTACAACTTGTTTTGTTAGCTGGACTACAACTTTTTTCGTTAGCTGGACTACAAATTATGTTGATAGCTGGACTACAACTTATTTTGTTTGCTGGACTACATCTTTTTTTGTTAGCTTGACTACAACTTTTTTTTAGCTGGACTGCAACTTATTTTGTTAAATGGACTAAAACTTACTTTGTTAGCTGGACTAAAACTTACTTTGTTAGCTGGACTAGAACTTACTTTTTTAGCTGGACTACAACTTGTTTTATTAGCTGGACTACAACTTTTTTCGATAGCTGGACTACAAATTATGTTGATAGCTGGACTACAACTTATTTTGTTTGCTGGACTACATCTTTTTTTGTTAGCTTGACTACAACTTTTTTTTAGCTGGACTGCAACTTATTTTGTTAGCTGGACTACAACTTTTTTTGCAAGCTGGACTACAACTTTTTTCGTTAGCTGGACTACAAATTATGTTGATAGCTGGACTACAACTTATTTTGTTTGCTGGACTACATCTTTTTTTGTTAGCTGGACTACAGATTATTTTGTTAGCTGAACTACACCTTTCTTGTTAGCTGGACTACAACTCATTATTCTAACATGACTACAACTGATTTTGTTAGCTGGACTACAACTTTGTTAATTGGACTACAACTCATTATTTTAGCTGGACTACAACTGATTTTCTTAGCTGGACTACAGCTTTGTTGTTAGCTGGACTACAACTTATTTTGTTGGCTGCATTACAACTTTTTTGTTAGCTATACTACAAAATATTTTGTTAGCTGGACTACAACTTTTATTGTTAGCTGGACTACAGATTATTTTGTTAGCTAAACTACACCTTTCTTGTTAGCTGGACTACAACTCATTATTTTATCATGACTACAACTGATTTTGTTAGCTGGACTACAACTTATTTTGTTAGCTGGACTACAACTTTGTTATCTGGACTACAGCTTTGTTGTTAGCTGGACTACAACTTTATTAGCTGGAATACAACATATTTTGTTAGCTGGACTAAAACTTACTTTGTTAGCTGGACTAGAACTTACTTTTTTAGCTGGACTACAACTTGTTTTGTTAGCTGGACTACAACTTTTTTCGTTAGCTGGACTAAAAATTATGTTGATAGCTGGACTACAACTTTATTTTGTTTGCTGGACTACAACTTTTTTGCAACCTGAACGACAACTTTTATTATTAACTTGATAACTTTTTTGTTAGCTGGACTACAACTTATTTTGTTAGCTATACTTCAAAATATTTTGTTAGCTGGACTACAACTTTTTTTGTTAGCTGGACAACAATTTATTTTGTTAGCTGGACTACATCTCTTTTTGTTAGCTTGACTACAACTTTTTTTTAGCTGGACTACAAAATATTTTGTTAGCTGGACTAAAACTTACTTTGTTAGCTGGACTAGAACCTACTTTTTTAGCTGGACTACAACTTGTTTTGTTAGCTGGACTACAACTTTTTTCGTTAGCTGGACTACAAATTATGTTGATAGCTGGACTACAACTTATTTTGTTTGCTGGACTACATCTTTTTTTGTTAGCTGGACTACAGATTATTTTGTTAGCTGAACTACACCTTTCTTGTTAGCTGGACTACAACTCATTATTCTAACATGACTACAACTGATTTTGTTAGCTGGACTACAACTTTGTTAATTGGACTACAACTCATTATTTTAGCTGGACTACAACTGATTTTCTTAGCTGGACTACAGCTTTGTTGTTAGCTGGACTACAACTTTATTAGCTGGAATACAACTTATTTTGTTAGCTGGACTAAAACTTACTTTGTTAGCTGGACTAGAACTTACTTTTTTAGCTGGACTACAACTTTGTTATCTGGACTATAGCTTTGTTGTTAGCTGGACTACAACTTTATTAGCTGGAATACAACATATTTTGTTAGCTGGACTAAAACTTACTTTGTTAGCTGGACTAGAACTTACTTTTTTAGCTGGACTACAACTTGTTTTGTTAGCTGGACTACAACTTTTTTCGTTAGCTGGACTAAAAATTATGTTGATAGCTGGACTACAACTTTATTTTGTTTGCTGGACTACAACTTTTTTGCAACCTGAACGACAACTTTTATTATTAACTTGATAACTTTTTTGTTAGCTGGACTACAACTTATTTTGTTAGCTATACTTCAAAATATTTTGTTAGCTGGACTACAACTTTTTTTGTTAGCTGGACAACAATTTATTTTGTTAGCTGGACTACATCTCTTTTTGTTAGCTTGACTACAACTTTTTTTTAGCTGGACTGCAACTTATTTTGTTAGCTGGACTAAAACTTACTTTGTTAGCTGGACTAGAACTTACTTTTTTAGCTGGACTACAACTTGTTTTGTTAGCTGGACTACAACTTTTTTCTTTAGCTGGACTACAAATATGTTGATAGCTGGACTACAACTTATTTTGTTTGCTGGACTATATCTTTTTTTGTTAGCTTGACTACAACTTTTTTTTAGCTGGACTGCAACTTATTTTGTTAGCTGGACTACAACATTTTTTGCAAGCTGAACGACAACGTTTATTGTTAACTTAATAACTTTTTTGTTAGCTGGACTACAGATTATTTTGTTAGCTGGACTACACCTTTCTTGTTAGCTGGACTACAACTCATTATTCTAACATGACTACAACTGATTTTTTTTAGCTGGACTACAACTTTGTTAATTGGACTACAACTCATTATTTTAGCTGGACTACAACTGATTTTCTTAGCTGGACTACAGCTTTGTTGTTAGCTGGACTACAACTTATTTTGTTGGCTGCATTACGACTTTTTTGTTAGCTATACTACAAAATATTTTGTTAGCTGGACTACAACTTTTATTGTTAGCTGGACTACAGATTATTTTGTTAGCTAAACTACACCTTTCTTGTTAGCTGGACTACAACTCATTATTTTAACATGACTACAACTGATTTTGTTAGCTGGACTACAACTTATTTTGTTAGCTGGACTACAACTTTGTTATCTGGACTACAGCTTTGTTGTTAGCTGGACTACAACTTTATTAGCTGGAATACAACTTATTTTGTTAGCTGGACTAAAACTTACTTTGTTAGCTGGACTAGAACTTACTTTTTTAGCTGGACTACAACTTGTTTTGTTAGCTGGACTACAACTTTTTTCGTTAGCTGGACTAAAAATTATGTTGATAGCTGGACTACAACTTTATTTTGTTTGCTGGACTACAACTTTTTTGCAACCTGAACGACAACTTTTATTATTAACTTGATAACTTTTTTGTTAGCTGGACTACAACTTATTTTGTTAGCTATACTTCAAAATATTTTGTTAGCTGGACTACAACTTTTTTTGTTAGCTGAACAACAATTTATTTTGTTAGCTGGACTACATCTCTTTTTGTTAGCTTGACTACAACTTTTTTTTAGCTGGACTACAAAATATTTTGTTAGCTGGACTAAAACTTACTTTGTTAGCTGGACTAGAACTTACTTTTTTAGCTGGACTACAACTTGTTTTGTTAGCTGGACTACAACTTTTTTCGTTAGCTGGACTACAAATTATGTTGATAGCTGGACTACAACTTATTTTGTTTGCTGGACTACATCTTTTTTTGTTAGCTGGACTACAGATTATTTTGTTAGCTGAACTACACCTTTCTTGTTAGCTGGACTACAACTCATTATTCTAACATGACTACAACTGATTTTGTTAGCTGGACTAAAACTTACTTTGTTAGCTGGACTAGAACTTACTTTTTTAGCTGGACTACAACTTGTTTTGTTAGCTGGACTACAACTTTTTTCGTTAGCTGGACTACAAATTATGTTGATAGCTGGACTACAACTTATTTTGTTTGCTGGACTACAACTTTTTTGCAAGCTGAACGACAACTTTTATTATTAACTTGATAACTCTTTTGTTAGCTGGACTACAACTTATTTTGTTAGCTATACTACAAAATATTTTGTTAGCTGGACTACAACTTTTTTTGTTAGCTGGACAACAATTAATTTTGTTAGCTGGACTACATCTCTTTTTGTTAGCTTGACTACAACTTTTTTTTAGCTGGACTGCAACTTATTTTGTTAGCTGGACTACAACTTTTTTGCAAGCTGAACGACAACTTTTATTGTTAACTTGATAACTTTTTTGTTAGCTGGACTACAATTTTTCTAGCTGGACTACAACCTTGTTAGCTGGACTACAACTTTATTTTTAGCTGGACTACAACTTATTTTGTTGGCTGCATTACAACTTTTTAGTTAGCTATACTACAAAATATTTTGTTAGCTGGACTACAACTTTTATTGTTAGCTGGACTACAGATTATTTTGTTAGCTAAACTTCACCTTTCTTGTTAGCTGGACTACAACTCATTATTTTAACATGACTACAACTGATTTTATTAGCTGGACTACAACTTATTTTGTTAGCTGGACTACAACTTTGTTATCTGGACTACAGCTTTGTTGTTAGCTGGACTACAACTTTATTAGCTGGAATACAACTTATTTTGTTAGCTGGACTAAAACTTACTTTGTTAGCTGGACTACAACTTACTTTTTTAGCTGGACTACAACTTGTTTTGTTAGCTGGACTACAACTTTTTTCGTTAGCTGGACTACAAATTATGTTGATAGCTGGACTACAACTTATTTTGTTTGCTGGACTACATCTTTTTTTGTTAGCTTGACTACAACTTTTTTTTAGCTGGACTGCAACTTATTTTGTTAAATGGACTAAAACTTACTTTGTTAGCTGGACTAAAACTTACTTTGTTAGCTGGACTAGAACTTACTTTTTTAGCTGGACTAAAAATGATGTTGATAGCGGTACTACAACTTTATTTTGTTAGCTGGACTACAACTTATTTTGTTAGCTATACTACAAAATATTTTGTTAGCTGGACTACAACTTTTTTTGTTAGCTGGACAACAATTTATTTTGTTAGCTGGACTACATCTCTTTTTGTTAGCTTGACTACAACTTTTTTTTAGCTGGACTGCAACTTATTTTGTTAGCTGGACTAAAACTTACTTTGTTAGCTGGACTAGAACTTACTTTTTTAGCTGGACTACAACTTGTTTTGTTAGCTGGACTACAACTTTTTTCTTTAGCTGGACTACAAATTTGTTGATAGCTGGACTACAACTTATTTTGTTTGCTGGACTACATCTGTTTTTGTTAGCTTGACTACAACTTTTTTTTAGCTGGACTGCAACTTATTTTGTTAGCTGGACTACAACTTTTTTTGCAAGCTGAACGACAACTTTTATTGTTAACTTGATAACTTTTTTGTTAGCTGGACTACAGATTATTTTGTTAGCTGAACTACACCTTTCTTGTTAGCTGGACTACAACTCATTATTCTAACATGACTACAACTGATTTTGTTAGCTGGACTACAACTTTGTTAATTGGACTACAACTCATTATTTTAGCTGGACTACAACTGATTTTCTTAGCTGGACTACAGCTTTGTTGTTAGCTGGACTACAACTTATTTTGTTGGCTGCATTACAACTTTTTTGTTAGCTATACTACAAAATATTTTGTTAGCTGGACTACAACTTTTATTGTTAGCTGGACTACAGATTATTTTGTTAGCTAAACTACACCTTTCTTGTTAGCTGGACTACAACTCATTATTTTATCATGACTACAACTGATTTTGTTAGCTGGACTACAACTTATTTTGTTAGCTGGACTACAACTTTGTTATCTTGACTACAGCTTTGTTGTTAGCTGGACTACAACTTTATTAGCTGGAATACAACTTATTTTGTTAGCTGGACTAAAACTTACTTTGTTAGCTGGACTACAACTTTTTGTTAGCTATACTAAAAAATATTTTGTTAGCTGGACTACAACTTTTATTGTTAGCTGGACTGCAACTTATTTTGTTAGCTGGACTACAACTTTTTTGCAAGCTGAACGACAACTTTTATTGTTAACTTGATAACTTTTTTGTTAGCTGGACTACAAATTATGTTGATAGCTGGACTACAACTTATTTTGTTTGCTGGACTACATCTTTTTTTGTTAGCTTGACTACAACTTTTTTTTAGCTGGACTGCAACTTATTTTGTTAGCTGGACTACAACTTTTTTTGTTAGCTATACTACAAAATATTTTGTTAGCTGCACTGCAACTTTTTTTGTTAGCTGGACAACAATTAATTTTGTTAGCTGGACTACATCTCTTTTTGTTAGCTGGACTACAACTTTATTAGCTGGAATACAACTTATTTTGTTAGCTGGACTAAAACTTACTTTGTTAGCTGGACTAGAACTTACTTTTTTAGCTGGACTAAAAATGATGTTGATAGCGGTACTACAACTTTATTTTGTTAGCTGGACTACAACTTATTTTGTTAGCTATACTACAAAATATTTTGTTAGCTGGACTACAACTTTTTTTGTTAGCTGGACAACAATTTATTTTGTTAGCTGGACTACATCTCTTTTTGTTAGCTTGACTACAACTTTTTTTTAGCTGGACTGCAACTTATTTTGTTAGCTGGACTAAAACTTACTTTGTTAGCTGGACTAGAACTTACTTTTTTAGCTGGACTACAACTTGTTTTGTTAGCTGGACTACAACTTTTTTCTTTAGCTGGACTACAAATATGTTGATAGCTGGACTACAACTTATTTTGTTTGCTGGACTACATCTGTTTTTGTTAGCTTGACTACAACTTTTTTTTAGCTGGACTGCAACTTATTTTGTTAGCTGGACTACAACTTTTTTTGCAAGCTGAACGACAACTTTTATTGTTAACTTGATAACTTTTTTGTTAGCTGGACTACAGATTATTTTGTTAGCTGAACTACACCTTTCTTGTTAGCTGGACTACAACTCATTATTCTAACATGACTACAACTGATTTTGTTAGCTGGACTACAACTTTGTTAATTGGACTACAACTCATTATTTTAGCTGGACTACAACTGATTTTCTTAGCTGGACTACAGCTTTGTTGTTAGCTGGACTACAACTTATTTTGTTGGCTGCATTACAACTTTTTTGTTAGCTATACTACAAAATATTTTGTTAGCTGGACTACAACTTTTATTGTTAGCTGGACTACAGATTATTTTGTTAGCTAAACTACACCTTTCTTGTTAGCTGGACTACAACTCATTATTTTATCATGACTACAACTGATTTTGTTAGCTGGACTACAACTTATTTTGTTAGCTGGACTACAACTTTGTTATCTGGACTACAGCTTTGTTGTTAGCTGGACTACAACTTTATTAGCTGGAATACAACATATTTTGTTAGCTGGACTAAAACTTACTTTGTTAGCTGGACTAGAACTTACTTTTTTAGCTGGACTACAACTTGTTTTGTTAGCTGGACTACAACTTTTTTCGTTAGCTGGACTAAAAATTATGTTGATAGCTGGACTACAACTTTATTTTGTTTGCTGGACTACAACTTTTTTGCAACCTGAACGACAACTTTTATTATTAACTTGATAACTTTTTTGTTAGCTGGACTACAACTTATTTTGTTAGCTATACTTCAAAATATTTTGTTAGCTGGACTACAACTTTTTTTGTTAGCTGGACAACAATTTATTTTGTTAGCTGGACTACATCTCTTTTTGTTAGCTTGACTACAACTTTTTTTTAGCTGGACTACAAAATATTTTGTTAGCTGGACTAAAACTTACTTTGTTAGCTGGACTAGAACCTACTTTTTTAGCTGGACTACAACTTGTTTTGTTAGCTGGACTACAACTTTTTTCGTTAGCTGGACTACAAATTATGTTGATAGCTGGACTACAACTTATTTTGTTTGCTGGACTACATCTTTTTTTGTTAGCTGGACTACAGATTATTTTGTTAGCTGAACTACACCTTTCTTGTTAGCTGGACTACAACTCATTATTCTAACATGACTACAACTGATTTTGTTAGCTGGACTACAACTTTGTTAATTGGACTACAACTCATTATTTTAGCTGGACTACAACTGATTTTCTTAGCTGGACTACAGCTTTGTTGTTAGCTGGACTACAACTTTATTAGCTGGAATACAACTTATTTTGTTAGCTGGACTAAAACTTACTTTGTTAGCTGGACTAGAACTTACTTTTTTAGCTGGACTACAACTTTGTTATCTGGACTATAGCTTTGTTGTTAGCTGGACTACAACTTTATTAGCTGGAATACAACATATTTTGTTAGCTGGACTAAAACTTACTTTGTTAGCTGGACTAGAACTTACTTTTTTAGCTGGACTACAACTTGTTTTGTTAGCTGGACTACAACTTTTTTCGTTAGCTGGACTAAAAATTATGTTGATAGCTGGACTACAACTTTATTTTGTTTGCTGGACTACAACTTTTTTGCAACCTGAACGACAACTTTTATTATTAACTTGATAACTTTTTTGTTAGCTGGACTACAACTTATTTTGTTAGCTATACTTCAAAATATTTTGTTAGCTGGACTACAACTTTTTTTGTTAGCTGGACAACAATTTATTTTGTTAGCCGGACTACATCTCTTTTTGTTAGCTGGACTACAAATTATGTTGATAGCTGGACTACAACTTATTATGTTTGCTGGACTACAACTTTTTTGCAAGCTGAACGACAACTTTTATTATTAACTTGATAACTTTTTTGTTAGCTGGACTACAACTTATTTTGTTAGCTATACTACAAAATATTTTGTTAGCTGGACTACAACTTTTTTTGTTAGCTGGACAACAATTAATTTTGTTAGCTGGACTACATCTCTTTTTGTTAGCTTGACTACAACTTTTTTTTAGCTGGACTGCAACTTATTTTGTTAGCTGGACTACAACTTTATTGCAAGCTGAACGACAACTTTTATTGTTAACTTGATAACTTTTTTGTTAGCTGTACTACAATTTTTCTAGCTGGACTACAACCTTGTTAGCTGGACTACAACTTTTTTGTTAGCTATACTACAAAATATTTTGTTAGCTGGACTACAACTTTTATTGTTAGCTGGACTACAGATTATTTTGTTAGCTAAACTACACCTTTCTTGTTAGCTGGACTACAACTCATTATTTTAACATGACTACAACTGATTTTGTTAGCTGGACTACAACTTATTTTGTTAGCTGGACTACAACTTATTTTGTTAGCTGGACTACAACTTTGTTATCTTGACTACAGCTTTGTTGTTAGCTGGACTACAACTTTATTAGCTGGAATACAACTTATTTTGTTAGCTGGACTAAAACTTACTTTGTTAGCTGGACTACAACTTTTTGTTAGCTATACTAAAAAATATTTTGTTAGCTGGACTACAACTTTTATTGTTAGCTGGACTGCAACTTATTTTGTTAGCTGGACTACAACTTTTTTGCAAGCTGAACGACAACTTTTATTGTTAACTTGATAACTTTTTTGTTAGCTGGACTACAAATTATGTTGATAGCTGGACTACAACTTATTTTGTTTGCTGGACTACATCTTTTTTTGTTAGCTTGACTACAACTTTTTTTTAGCTGGACTGCAACTTATTTTGTTAGCTGGACTACAACTTTTTTTGTTAGCTATACTACAAAATATTTTGTTAGCTGCACTGCAACTTTTTTTGTTAGCTGGACAACAATTAATTTTGTTAGCTGGACTACATCTCTTTTTGTTAGCTGGACTACAACTTTATTAGCTGGAATACAACTTATTTTGTTAGCTGGACTAAAACTTACTTTGTTAGCTGGACTAGAACTTACTTTTTTAGCTGGACTAAAAATTATGTTGATAGCGGTACTACAACTTTATTTTGTTAGCTGGACTACAACTTATTTTGTTAGCTATACTACAAAATATTTTGTTAGCTGGACTACAACTTTTTTTGTTAGCTGGACAACAATTTATTTTGTTAGCTGGACTACATCTCTTTTTGTTAGCTTGACTACAACTTTTTTTTAGCTGGACTGCAACTTATTTTGTTAGCTGGACTAAAACTTACTTTGTTAGCTGGACTAGAACTTACTTTTTTAGCTGGACTACAACTTGTTTTGTTAGCTGGACTACAACTTTTTTCTTTAGCTGGACTACAAATTTGTTGATAGCTGGACTACAACTTATTTTGTTTGCTGGACTACATCTGTTTTTGTTAGCTTGACTACAACTTTTTTTTAGCTGGACTGCAACTTATTTTGTTAGCTGGACTACAACTTTTTTTGCAAGCTGAACGACAACTTTTATTGTTAACTTGATAACTTTTTTGTTAGCTGGACTACAGATTATTTTGTTAGCTGAACTACACCTTTCTTGTTAGCTGGACTACAACTCATTATTCTAACATGACTACAACTGATTTTGTTAGCTGGACTACAACTTTGTTAATTGGACTACAACTCATTATTTTAGCTGGACTACAACTGATTTTCTTAGCTGGACTACAGCTTTGTTGTTAGCTGGACTACAACTTATTTTGTTGGCTGCATTACAACTTTTTTGTTAGCTATACTACAAAATATTTTGTTAGCTGGACTACAACTTTTATTGTTAGCTGGACTACAGATTATTTTGTTAGCTAAACTACACCTTTCTTGTTAGCTGGACTACAACTCATTATTTTATCATGACTACAACTGATTTTGTTAGCTGGACTACAACTTATTTTGTTAGCTGGACTACAACTTTGTTATCTTGACTACAGCTTTGTTGTTAGCTGGACTACAACTTTATTAGCTGGAATACAACTTATTTTGTTAGCTGGACTAAAACTTACTTTGTTAGCTGGACTACAACTTTTTGTTAGCTATACTAAAAAATATTTTGTTAGCTGGACTACAACTTTTATTGTTAGCTGGACTGCAACTTATTTTGTTAGCTGGACTACAACTTTTTTGCAAGCTGAACGACAACTTTTATTGTTAACTTGATAACTTTTTTGTTAGCTGGACTACAAATTATGTTGATAGCTGGACTACAACTTATTTTGTTTGCTGGACTACATCTTTTTTTGTTAGCTTGACTACAACTTTTTTTTAGCTGGACTGCAACTTATTTTGTTAGCTGGACTACAACTTTTTTTGTTAGCTATACTACAAAATATTTTGTTAGCTGCACTGCAACTTTTTTTGTTAGCTGGACAACAATTAATTTTGTTAGCTGGACTACATCTCTTTTTGTTAGCTGGACTACAACTTTATTAGCTGGAATACAACTTATTTTGTTAGCTGGACTAAAACTTACTTTGTTAGCTGGACTAGAACTTACTTTTTTAGCTGGACTAAAAATGATGTTGATAGCGGTACTACAACTTTATTTTGTTAGCTGGACTACAACTTATTTTGTTAGCTATACTACAAAATATTTTGTTAGCTGGACTACAACTTTTTTTGTTAGCTGGACAACAATTTATTTTGTTAGCTGGACTACATCTCTTTTTGTTAGCTTGACTACAACTTTTTTTTAGCTGGACTGCAACTTATTTTGTTAGCTGGACTAAAACTTACTTTGTTAGCTGGACTAGAACTTACTTTTTTAGCTGGACTACAACTTGTTTTGTTAGCTGGACTACAACTTTTTTCTTTAGCTGGACTACAAATATGTTGATAGCTGGACTACAACTTATTTTGTTTGCTGGACTACATTGTTTTTGTTAGCTTGACTACAACTTTTTTTTAGCTGGACTGCAACTTATTTTGTTAGCTGGACTACAACTTTTTTTGCAAGCTGAACGACAACTTTTATTGTTAACTTGATAACTTTTTTGTTAGCTGGACTACAGATTATTTTGTTAGCTGAACTACACCTTTCTTGTTAGCTGGACTACAACTCATTATTCTAACATGACTACAACTGATTTTGTTAGCTGGACTACAACTTTGTTAATTGGACTACAACTCATTATTTTAGCTGGACTACAACTGATTTTCTTAGCTGGACTACAGCTTTGTTGTTAGCTGGACTACAACTTATTTTGTTGGCTGCATTACAACTTTTTTGTTAGCTATACTACAAAATATTTTGTTAGCTGGACTACAACTTTTATTGTTAGCTGGACTACAGATTATTTTGTTAGCTAAACTACACCTTTCTTGTTAGCTGGACTACAACTCATTATTTTATCATGACTACAACTGATTTTGTTAGCTGGACTACAACTTATTTTGTTAGCTGGACTACAACTTTGTTATCTGGACTACAGCTTTGTTGTTAGCTGGACTACAACTTTATTAGCTGGAATACAACATATTTTGTTAGCTGGACTAAAACTTACTTTGTTAGCTGGACTAGAACTTACTTTTTTAGCTGGACTACAACTTGTTTTGTTAGCTGGACTACAACTTTTTTCGTTAGCTGGACTAAAAATTATGTTGATAGCTGGACTACAACTTTATTTTGTTTGCTGGACTACAACTTTTTTGCAACCTGAACGACAACTTTTATTATTAACTTGATAACTTTTTTGTTAGCTGGACTACAACTTATTTTGTTAGCTATACTTCAAAATATTTTGTTAGCTGGACTACAACTTTTTTTGTTAGCTGGACAACAATTTATTTTGTTAGCTGGACTACATCTCTTTTTGTTAGCTTGACTACAACTTTTTTTTAGCTGGACTACAAAATATTTTGTTAGCTGGACTAAAACTTACTTTGTTAGCTGGACTAGAACCTACTTTTTTAGCTGGACTACAACTTGTTTTGTTAGCTGGACTACAACTTTTTTCGTTAGCTGGACTACAAATTATGTTGATAGCTGGACTACAACTTATTTTGTTTGCTGGACTACATCTTTTTTTGTTAGCTGGACTACAGATTATTTTGTTAGCTGAACTACACCTTTCTTGTTAGCTGGACTGCAACTCATTATTCTAACATGACTACAACTGATTTTGTTAGCTGGACTACAACTTTGTTAATTGGACTACAACTCATTATTTTAGCTGGACTACAACTGATTTTCTTAGCTGGACTACAGCTTTGTTGTTAGCTGGACTACAACCTTATTAGCTGGAATACAACTTATTTTGTTAGCTGGACTAAAACTTACTTTGTTAGCTGGACTAGAACTTACTTTTTTAGCTGGACTAAAAATGATGTTGATAGCGGTACTACAACTTTATTTTGTTAGCTGGACTACAACTTATTTTGTTAGCTATACTACAAAATATTTTGTTAGCTGGACTACAACTTTTTTTGTTAGCTGGACAACAATTTATTTTGTTAGCTGGACTACATCTCTTTTTGTTAGCTTGACTACAACTTTTTTTTAGCTGGACTGCAACTTATTTTGTTAGCTGGACTAAAACTTACTTTGTTAGCTGGACTAGAACTTACTTTTTTAGCTGGACTACAACTTGTTTTGTTAGCTGGACTACAACTTTTTTCTTTAGCTGGACTACAAATATGTTGATAGCTGGACTACAACTTATTTTGTTTGCTGGACTACATCTGTTTTTGTTAGCTTGACTACAACTTTTTTTTAGCTGGACTGCAACTTATTTTGTTAGCTGGACTACAACTTTTTTTGCAAGCTGAACGACAACTTTTATTGTTAACTTGATAACTTTTTTGTTAGCTGGACTACAGATTATTTTGTTAGCTGAACTACACCTTTCTTGTTAGCTGGACTACAACTCATTATTCTAACATGACTACAACTGATTTTGTTAGCTGGACTACAACTTTGTTAATTGGACTACAACTCATTATTTTAGCTGGACTACAACTGATTTTCTTAGCTGGACTACAGCTTTGTTGTTAGCTGGACTACAACTTATTTTGTTGGCTGCATTACAACTTTTTTGTTAGCTATACTACAAAATATTTTGTTAGCTGGACTACAACTTTTATTGTTAGCTGGACTACAGATTATTTTGTTAGCTAAACTACACCTTTCTTGTTAGCTGGACTACAACTCATTATTTTATCATGACTACAACTGATTTTGTTAGCTGGACTACAACTTATTTTGTTAGCTGGACTACAACTTTGTTATCTGGACTACAGCTTTGTTGTTAGCTGGACTACAACTTTATTAGCTGGAATACAACATATTTTGTTAGCTGGACTAAAACTTACTTTGTTAGCTGGACTAGAACTTACTTTTTTAGCTGGACTACAACTTGTTTTGTTAGCTGGACTACAACTTTTTTCGTTAGCTGGACTAAAAATTATGTTGATAGCTGGACTACAACTTTATTTTGTTTGCTGGACTACAACTTTTTTGCAACCTGAACGACAACTTTTATTATTAACTTGATAACTTTTTTGTTAGCTGGACTACAACTTATTTTGTTAGCTATACTTCAAAATATTTTGTTAGCTGGACTACAACTTTTTTTGTTAGCTGGACAACAATTTATTTTGTTAGCTGGACTACATCTCTTTTTGTTAGCTTGACTACAACTTTTTTTTAGCTGGACTACAAAATATTTTGTTAGCTGGACTAAAACTTACTTTGTTAGCTGGACTAGAACCTACTTTTTTAGCTGGACTACAACTTGTTTTGTTAGCTGGACTACAACTTTTTTCGTTAGCTGGACTACAAATTATGTTGATAGCTGGACTACAACTTATTTTGTTTGCTGGACTACATCTTTTTTTGTTAGCTGGACTACAGATTATTTTGTTAGCTGAACTACACCTTTCTTGTTAGCTGGACTACAACTCATTATTCTAACATGACTACAACTGATTTTGTTAGCTGGACTACAACTTTGTTAATTGGACTACAACTCATTATTTTAGCTGGACTACAACTGATTTTCTTAGCTGGACTACAGCTTTGTTGTTAGCTGGACTACAACTTTATTAGCTGGAATACAACTTATTTTGTTAGCTGGACTAAAACTTACTTTGTTAGCTGGACTAGAACTTACTTTTTTAGCTGGACTACAACTTTGTTATCTGGACTATAGCTTTGTTGTTAGCTGGACTACAACTTTATTAGCTGGAATACAACATATTTTGTTAGCTGGACTAAAACTTACTTTGTTAGCTGGACTAGAACTTACTTTTTTAGCTGGACTACAACTTGTTTTGTTAGCTGGACTACAACTTTTTTCGTTAGCTGGACTAAAAATTATGTTGATAGCTGGACTACAACTTTATTTTGTTTGCTGGACTACAACTTTTTTGCAACCTGAACGACAACTTTTATTATTAACTTGATAACTTTTTTGTTAGCTGGACTACAACTTATTTTGTTAGCTATACTTCAAAATATTTTGTTAGCTGGACTACAACTTTTTTTGTTAGCTGGACAACAATTTATTTTGTTAGCTGGACTACATCTCTTTTTGTTAGCTTGACTACAACTTTTTTTTAGCTGGACTGCAACTTATTTTGTTAGCTGGACTAAAACTTACTTTGTTAGCTGGACTAGAACTTACTTTTTTAGCTGGACTACAACTTGTTTTGTTAGCTGGACTACAACTTTTTTCTTTAGCTGGACTACAAATATGTTGATAGCTGGACTACAACTTATTTTGTTTGCTGGACTATATCTTTTTTTGTTAGCTTGACTACAACTTTTTTTTAGCTGGACTGCAACTTATTTTGTTAGCTGGACTACAACATTTTTTGCAAGCTGAACGACAACGTTTATTGTTAACTTGATAACTTTTTTGTTAGCTGGACTACAGATTATTTTGTTAGCTGGACTACACCTTTCTTGTTAGCTGGACTACAACTCATTATTCTAACATGACTACAACTGATTTTTTTTAGCTGGACTACAACTTTGTTAATTGGACTACAACTCATTATTTTAGCTGGACTACAACTGATTTTCTTAGCTGGACTACAGCTTTGTTGTTAGCTGGACTACAACTTATTTTGTTGGCTGCATTACGACTTTTTTGTTAGCTATACTACAAAATATTTTGTTAGCTGGACTACAACTTTTATTGTTAGCTGGACTACAGATTATTTTGTTAGCTAAACTACACCTTTCTTGTTAGCTGGACTACAACTCATTATTTTAACATGACTACAACTGATTTTGTTAGCTGGACTACAACTTATTTTGTTAGCTGGACTACAACTTTGTTATCTGGACTACAGCTTTGTTGTTAGCTGGACTACAACTTTATTAGCTGGAATACAACTTATTTTGTTAGCTGGACTAAAACTTACTTTGTTAGCTGGACTAGAACTTACTTTTTTAGCTGGACTACAACTTGTTTTGTTAGCTGGACTACAACTTTTTTCGTTAGCTGGACTAAAAATTATGTTGATAGCTGGACTACAACTTTATTTTGTTTGCTGGACTACAACTTTTTTGCAACCTGAACGACAACTTTTATTATTAACTTGATAACTTTTTTGTTAGCTGGACTACAACTTATTTTGTTAGCTATACTTCAAAATATTTTGTTAGCTGGACTACAACTTTTTTTGTTAGCTGAACAACAATTTATTTTGTTAGCTGGACTACATCTCTTTTTGTTAGCTTGACTACAACTTTTTTTTAGCTGGACTACAAAATATTTTGTTAGCTGGACTAAAACTTACTTTGTTAGCTGGACTAGAACTTACTTTTTTAGCTGGACTACAACTTGTTTTGTTAGCTGGACTACAACTTTTTTCGTTAGCTGGACTACAAATTATGTTGATAGCTGGACTACAACTTATTTTGTTTGCTGGACTACATCTTTTTTTGTTAGCTGGACTACAGATTATTTTGTTAGCTGAACTACACCTTTCTTGTTAGCTGGACTACAACTCATTATTCTAACATGACTACAACTGATTTTGTTAGCTGGACTAAAACTTACTTTGTTAGCTGGACTAGAACTTACTTTTTTAGCTGGACTACAACTTGTTTTGTTAGCTGGACTACAACTTTTTTCGTTAGCTGGACTACAAATTATGTTGATAGCTGGACTACAACTTATTTTGTTTGCTGGACTACAACTTTTTTGCAAGCTGAACGACAACTTTTATTATTAACTTGATAACTCTTTTGTTAGCTGGACTACAACTTATTTTGTTAGCTATACTACAAAATATTTTGTTAGCTGGACTACAACTTTTTTTGTTAGCTGGACAACAATTAATTTTGTTAGCTGGACTACATCTCTTTTTGTTAGCTTGACTACAACTTTTTTTTAGCTGGACTGCAACTTATTTTGTTAGCTGGACTACAACTTTTTTGCAAGCTGAACGACAACTTTTATTGTTAACTTGATAACTTTTTTGTTAGCTGGACTACAATTTTTCTAGCTGGACTACAACCTTGTTAGCTGGACTACAACTTTATTTTTAGCTGGACTACAACTTATTTTGTTGGCTGCATTACAACTTTTTAGTTAGCTATACTACAAAATATTTTGTTAGCTGGACTACAACTTTTATTGTTAGCTGGACTACAGATTATTTTGTTAGCTAAACTTCACCTTTCTTGTTAGCTGGACTACAACTCATTATTTTAACATGACTACAACTGATTTTATTAGCTGGACTACAACTTATTTTGTTAGCTGGACTACAACTTTGTTATCTGGACTACAGCTTTGTTGTTAGCTGGACTACAACTTTATTAGCTGGAATACAACTTATTTTGTTAGCTGGACTAAAACTTACTTTGTTAGCTGGACTACAACTTACTTTTTTAGCTGGACTACAACTTGTTTTGTTAGCTGGACTACAACTTTTTTCGTTAGCTGGACTACAAATTATGTTGATAGCTGGACTACAACTTATTTTGTTTGCTGGACTACATCTTTTTTTGTTAGCTTGACTACAACTTTTTTTTAGCTGGACTGCAACTTATTTTGTTAAATGGACTAAAACTTACTTTGTTAGCTGGACTAAAACTTACTTTGTTAGCTGGACTAGAACTTACTTTTTTAGCTGGACTAAAAATGATGTTGATAGCGGTACTACAACTTTATTTTGTTAGCTGGACTACAACTTATTTTGTTAGCTATACTACAAAATATTTTGTTAGCTGGACTACAACTTTTTTTGTTAGCTGGACAACAATTTATTTTGTTAGCTGGACTACATCTCTTTTTGTTAGCTTGACTACAACTTTTTTTTAGCTGGACTGCAACTTATTTTGTTAGCTGGACTAAAACTTACTTTGTTAGCTGGACTAGAACTTACTTTTTTAGCTGGACTACAACTTGTTTTGTTAGCTGGACTACAACTTTTTTCTTTAGCTGGACTACAAATTTGTTGATAGCTGGACTACAACTTATTTTGTTTGCTGGACTACATCTGTTTTTGTTAGCTTGACTACAACTTTTTTTTAGCTGGACTGCAACTTATTTTGTTAGCTGGACTACAACTTTTTTTGCAAGCTGAACGACAACTTTTATTGTTAACTTGATAACTTTTTTGTTAGCTGGACTACAGATTATTTTGTTAGCTGAACTACACCTTTCTTGTTAGCTGGACTACAACTCATTATTCTAACATGACTACAACTGATTTTGTTAGCTGGACTACAACTTTGTTAATTGGACTACAACTCATTATTTTAGCTGGACTACAACTGATTTTCTTAGCTGGACTACAGCTTTGTTGTTAGCTGGACTACAACTTATTTTGTTGGCTGCATTACAACTTTTTTGTTAGCTATACTACAAAATATTTTGTTAGCTGGACTACAACTTTTATTGTTAGCTGGACTACAGATTATTTTGTTAGCTAAACTACACCTTTCTTGTTAGCTGGACTACAACTCATTATTTTATCATGACTACAACTGATTTTGTTAGCTGGACTACAACTTATTTTGTTAGCTGGACTACAACTTTGTTATCTTGACTACAGCTTTGTTGTTAGCTGGACTACAACTTTATTAGCTGTAATACAACTTATTTTGTTAGCTGGACTAAAACTTACTTTGTTAGCTGGACTACAACTTTTTGTTAGCTATACTAAAAAATATTTTGTTAGCTGGACTACAACTTTTATTGTTAGCTGGACTGCAACTTATTTTGTTAGCTGGACTACAACTTTTTTGCAAGCTGAACGACAACTTTTATTGTTAACTTGATAACTTTTTTGTTAGCTGGACTACAAATTATGTTGATAGCTGGACTACAACTTATTTTGTTTGCTGGACTACATCTTTTTTTGTTAGCTTGACTACAACTTTTTTTTAGCTGGACTGCAACTTATTTTGTTAGCTGGACTACAACTTTTTTTGTTAGCTATACTACAAAATATTTTGTTAGCTGCACTGCAACTTTTTTTGTTAGCTGGACAACAATTAATTTTGTTAGCTGGACTACATCTCTTTTTGTTAGCTGGACTACAACTTTATTAGCTGGAATACAACTTATTTTGTTAGCTGGACTAAAACTTACTTTGTTAGCTGGACTAGAACTTACTTTTTTAGCTGGACTAAAAATGATGTTGATAGCGGTACTACAACTTTATTTTGTTAGCTGGACTACAACTTATTTTGTTAGCTATACTACAAAATATTTTGTTAGCTGGACTACAACTTTTTTTGTTAGCTGGACAACAATTTATTTTGTTAGCTGGACTACATCTCTTTTTGTTAGCTTGACTACAACTTTTTTTTAGCTGGACTGCAACTTATTTTGTTAGCTGGACTAAAACTTACTTTGTTAGCTGGACTAGAACTTACTTTTTTAGCTGGACTACAACTTGTTTTGTTAGCTGGACTACAACTTTTTTCTTTAGCTGGACTACAAATATGTTGATAGCTGGACTACAACTTATTTTGTTTGCTGGACTACATCTGTTTTTGTTAGCTTGACTACAACTTTTTTTTAGCTGGACTGCAACTTATTTTGTTAGCTGGACTACAACTTTTTTTGCAAGCTGAACGACAACTTTTATTGTTAACTTGATAACTTTTTTGTTAGCTGGACTACAGATTATTTTGTTAGCTGAACTACACCTTTCTTGTTAGCTGGACTACAACTCATTATTCTAACATGACTACAACTGATTTTGTTAGCTGGACTACAACTTTGTTAATTGGACTACAACTCATTATTTTAGCTGGACTACAACTGATTTTCTTAGCTGGACTACAGCTTTGTTGTTAGCTGGACTACAACTTATTTTGTTGGCTGCATTACAACTTTTTTGTTAGCTATACTACAAAATATTTTGTTAGCTGGACTACAACTTTTATTGTTAGCTGGACTACAGATTATTTTGTTAGCTAAACTACACCTTTCTTGTTAGCTGGACTACAACTCATTATTTTATCATGACTACAACTGATTTTGTTAGCTGGACTACAACTTATTTTGTTAGCTGGACTACAACTTTGTTATCTGGACTACAGCTTTGTTGTTAGCTGGACTACAACTTTATTAGCTGGAATACAACATATTTTGTTAGCTGGACTAAAACTTACTTTGTTAGCTGGACTAGAACTTACTTTTTTAGCTGGACTACAACTTGTTTTGTTAGCTGGACTACAACTTTTTTCGTTAGCTGGACTAAAAATTATGTTGATAGCTGGACTACAACTTTATTTTGTTTGCTGGACTACAACTTTTTTGCAACCTGAACGACAACTTTTATTATTAACTTGATAACTTTTTTGTTAGCTGGACTACAACTTATTTTGTTAGCTATACTTCAAAATATTTTGTTAGCTGGACTACAACTTTTTTTGTTAGCTGGACAACAATTTATTTTGTTAGCTGGACTACATCTCTTTTTGTTAGCTTGACTACAACTTTTTTTTAGCTGGACTACAAAATATTTTGTTAGCTGGACTAAAACTTACTTTGTTAGCTGGACTAGAACCTACTTTTTTAGCTGGACTACAACTTGTTTTGTTAGCTGGACTACAACTTTTTTCGTTAGCTGGACTACAAATTATGTTGATAGCTGGACTACAACTTATTTTGTTTGCTGGACTACATCTTTTTTTGTTAGCTGGACTACAGATTATTTTGTTAGCTGAACTACACCTTTCTTGTTAGCTGGACTACAACTCATTATTCTAACATGACTACAACTGATTTTGTTAGCTGGACTACAACTTTGTTAATTGGACTACAACTCATTATTTTAGCTGGACTACAACTGATTTTCTTAGCTGGACTACAGCTTTGTTGTTAGCTGGACTACAACTTTATTAGCTGGAATACAACTTATTTTGTTAGCTGGACTAAAACTTACTTTGTTAGCTGGACTAGAACTTACTTTTTTAGCTGGACTACAACTTTGTTATCTGGACTATAGCTTTGTTGTTAGCTGGACTACAACTTTATTAGCTGGAATACAACATATTTTGTTAGCTGGACTAAAACTTACTTTGTTAGCTGGACTAGAATTTACTTTTTTAGCTGGACTACAACTTGTTTTGTTAGCTGGACTACAACTTTTTTCGTTAGCTGGACTAAAAATTATGTTGATAGCTGGACTACAACTTTATTTTGTTTGCTGGACTACAACTTTTTTGCAACCTGAACGACAACTTTTATTATTAACTTGATAACTTTTTTGTTAGCTGGACTACAACTTATTTTGTTAGCTATACTTCAAAATATTTTGTTAGCTGGACTACAACTTTTTTTGTTAGCTGGACAACAATTTATTTTGTTAGCTGGACTACATCTCTTTTTGTTAGCTTGACTACAACTTTTTTTTAGCTGGACTGCAACTTATTTTGTTAGCTGGACTAAAACTTACTTTGTTAGCTGGACTAGAACTTACTTTTTTAGCTGGACTACAACTTGTTTTGTTAGCTGGACTACAACTTTTTTCTTTAGCTGGACTACAAATATGTTGATAGCTGGACTACAACTTATTTTGTTTGCTGGACTATATCTTTTTTTGTTAGCTTGACTACAACTTTTTTTTAGCTGGACTGCAACTTATTTTGTTAGCTGGACTACAACATTTTTTGCAAGCTGAACGACAACGTTTATTGTTAACTTGATAACTTTTTTGTTAGCTGGACTACAGATTATTTTGTTAGCTGGACTACACCTTTCTTGTTAGCTGGACTACAACTCATTATTCTAACATGACTACAACTGATTTTTTTTAGCTGGACTACAACTTTGTTAATTGGACTACAACTCATTATTTTAGCTGGACTACAACTGATTTTCTTAGCTGGACTACAGCTTTGTTGTTAGCTGGACTACAACTTATTTTGTTGGCTGCATTACGACTTTTTTGTTAGCTATACTACAAAATATTTTGTTAGCTGGACTACAACTTTTATTGTTAGCTGGACTACAGATTATTTTGTTAGCTAAACTACACCTTTCTTGTTAGCTGGACTACAACTCATTATTTTAACATGACTACAACTGATTTTGTTAGCTGGACTACAACTTATTTTGTTAGCTGGACTACAACTTTGTTATCTGGACTACAGCTTTGTTGTTAGCTGGACTACAACTTTATTAGCTGGAATACAACTTATTTTGTTAGCTGGACTAAAACTTACTTTGTTAGCTGGACTAGAACTTACTTTTTTAGCTGGACTACAACTTGTTTTGTTAGCTGGACTACAACTTTTTTCGTTAGCTGGACTAAAAATTATGTTGATAGCTGGACTACAACTTTATTTTGTTTGCTGGACTACAACTTTTTTGCAACCTGAACGACAACTTTTATTATTAACTTGATAACTTTTTTGTTAGCTGGACTACAACTTATTTTGTTAGCTATACTTCAAAATATTTTGTTAGCTGGACTACAACTTTTTTTGTTAGCTGGACAACAATTTATTTTGTTAGCTGGACTACATCTCTTTTTGTTAGCTTGACTACAACTTTTTTTTAGCTGGACTACAAAATATTTTGTTAGCTGGACTAAAACTTACTTTGTTAGCTGGACTAGAACTTACTTTTTTAGCTGGACTACAACTTGTTTTGTTAGCTGGACTACAACTTTTTTCGTTAGCTGGACTACAAATTATGTTGATAGCTGGACTACAACTTATTTTGTTTGCTGGACTACATCTTTTTTTGTTAGCTGGACTACAGATTATTTTGTTAGCTGAACTACACATTTCTTGTTAGCTGGACTACAACTCATTATTCTAACATGACTACAACTGATTTTGTTAGCTGGACTAAAACTTACTTTGTTAGCTGGACTAGAACTTACTTTTTTAGCTGGACTACAACTTGTTTTGTTAGCTGGACTACAACTTTTTTCGTTAGCTGGACTACAAATTATGTTGATAGCTGGACTACAACTTATTTTGTTTGCTGGACTACAACTTTTTTGCAAGCTGAACGACAACTTTTATTATTAACTTGATAACTCTTTTGTTAGCTGGACTACAACTTATTTTGTTAGCTATACTACAAAATATTTTGTTAGCTGGACTACAACTTTTTTTGTTAGCTGGACAACAATTAATTTTGTTAGCTGGACTACATCTCTTTTTGTTAGCTTGACTACAACTTTTTTTTAGCTGGACTGCAACTTATTTTGTTAGCTGGACTACAACTTTTTTGCAAGCTGAACGACAACTTTTATTGTTAACTTGATAACTTTTTTGTTAGCTGGACTACAATTTTTCTAGCTGGACTACAACCTTGTTAGCTGGACTACAACTTTATTTTTAGCTGGACTACAACTTATTTTGTTGGCTGCATTACAACTTTTTAGTTAGCTATACTACAAAATATTTTGTTAGCTGGACTACAACTTTTATTGTTAGCTGGACTACAGATTATTTTGTTAGCTAAACTTCACCTTTCTTGTTAGCTGGACTACAACTCATTATTTTAACATGACTACAACTGATTTTATTAGCTGGACTACAACTTATTTTGTTAGCTGGACTACAACTTTGTTATCTGGACTACAGCTTTGTTGTTAGCTGGACTACAACTTTATTAGCTGGAATACAACTTATTTTGTTAGCTGGACTAAAACTTACTTTGTTAGCTGGACTACAACTTACTTTTTTAGCTGGACTACAACTTGTTTTGTTAGCTGGACTACAACTTTTTTCGTTAGCTGGACTACAAATTATGTTGATAGCTGGACTACAACTTATTTTGTTTGCTGGACTACATCTTTTTTTGTTAGCTTGACTACAACTTTTTTTTAGCTGGACTGCAACTTATTTTGTTAAATGGACTAAAACTTACTTTGTTAGCTGGACTAAAACTTACTTTGTTAGCTGGACTAGAACTTACTTTTTTAGCTGGACTACAACTTGTTTTATTAGCTGGACTACAACTTTTTTCGATAGCTGGACTACAAATTATGTTGATAGCTGGACTACAACTTATTTTGTTTGCTGGACTACATCTTTTTTTGTTAGCTTGACTACAACTTTTTTTTAGCTGGACTGCAACTTATTTTGTTAGCTGGACTACAACTTTTTTTGCAAGCTGGACTACAACTTTTTTCGTTAGCTGGACTACAAATTATGTTGATAGCTGGACTACAACTTATTTTGTTTGCTGGACTACATCTTTTTTTGTTAGCTGGACTACAGATTATTTTGTTAGCTGAACTACACCTTTCTTGTTAGCTGGACTACAACTCATTATTCTAACATGACTACAACTGATTTTGTTAGCTGGACTACAACTTTGTTAATTGGACTACAACTCATTATTTTAGCTGGACTACAACTGATTTTCTTAGCTGGACTACAGCTTTGTTGTTAGCTGGACTACAACTTTATTAGCTGGAATACAACTTATTTTGTTAGCTGGACTAAAACTTACTTTGTTAGCTGGACTAGAACTTACTTTTTTAGCTGGACTACAACTTTGTTATCTGGACTATAGCTTTGTTGTTAGCTGGACTACAACTTTATTCGCTGGAATACAACATATTTTGTTAGCTGGACTAAAACTTACTTTGTTAGCTGGACTAGAACTTACTTTTTTAGCTGGACTACAACTTGTTTTGTTAGCTGGACTACAACTTTTTTCGTTAGCTGGACTAAAAATTATGTTGATAGCTGGACTACAACTTTATTTTGTTTGCTGGACTACAACTTTTTTGCAACCTGAACGACAACTTTTATTATTAACTTGATAACTTTTTTGTTAGCTGGACTACAACTTATTTTGTTAGCTATACTTCAAAATATTTTGTTAGCTGGACTACAACTTTTTTTGTTAGCTGGACAACAATTTATTTTGTTAGCTGGACTACATCTCTTTTTGTTAGCTTGACTACAACTTTTTTTTAGCTGGACTACAAAATATTTTGTTAGCTGGACTAAAACTTACTTTGTTAGCTGGACTAGAACTTACTTTTTTAGCTGGACTACAACTTGTTTTGTTAGCTGGACTACAACTTTTTTCGTTAGCTGGACTACAAATTATGTTGATAGCTGGACTACAACTTATTTTGTTTGCTGGACTACATCTTTTTTTGTTAGCTGGACTACAGATTATTTTGTTAGCTGAACTACACCTTTCTTGTTAGCTGGACTACAACTCATTATTCTAACATGACTACAACTGATTTTGTTAGCTGGACTAAAACTTACTTTGTTAGCTGGACTAGAACTTACTTTTTTAGCTGGACTACAACTTGTTTTGTTAGCTGGACTACAACTTTTTTCGTTAGCTGGACTACAAATTATGTTGATAGCTGGACTACAACTTATTTTGTTTGCTGGACTACAACTTTTTTGCAAGCTGAACGACAACTTTTATTATTAACTTGATAACTCTTTTGTTAGCTGGACTACAACTTATTTTGTTAGCTATACTACAAAATATTTTGTTAGCTGGACTACAACTTTTTTTGTTAGCTGGACAACAATTAATTTTGTTAGCTGGACTACATCTCTTTTTGTTAGCTTGACTACAACTTTTTTTTAGCTGGACTGCAACTTATTTTGTTAGCTGGACTACAACTTTTTTGCAAGCTGAACGACAACTTTTATTGTTAACTTGATAACTTTTTTGTTAGCTGGACTACAATTTTTCTAGCTGGACTACAACCTTGTTAGCTGGACTACAACTTTATTTTTAGCTGGACTACAACTTATTTTGTTGGCTGCATTACAACTTTTTAGTTAGCTATACTACAAAATATTTTGTTAGCTGGACTACAACTTTTATTGTTAGCTGGACTACAGATTATTTTGTTAGCTAAACTTCACCTTTCTTGTTAGCTGGACTACAACTCATTATTTTAACATGACTACAACTGATTTTGTTAGCTGGACTACAACTTATTTTGTTAGCTGGACTACAACTTTGTTATCTGGACTACAGCTTTGTTGTTAGCTGGACTACAACTTTATTAGCTGGAATACAACTTATTTTGTTAGCTGGACTAAAACTTACTTTGTTAGCTGGACTACAACTTTTTGTTAGCTATACTACAAAATATTTTGTTAGCTGGACTACAACTTTTATTGTTAGCTGGACTACAGATTATTTTGTTAGCTAAACTACACCTTTCTTGTTAGCTGGACTACAACTCATTATTTTAACATGACTACAACTGATTTTATTAGCTGGACTACAACTTTGTTAATTGGACTACAACTCATTATTTTAGCTGGACTACAACTGACTTTCTTAGCTGGACTACAACTTTGTTAGCTGGACTACAGCTTTGTTGTTAGCTGGACTACAACTTTATTAGCTGGAATACAACTTATTTTGTTAGCTGGACTAAAACTTACTTTGTTAGCTAGACTAGAACTTACTTTTTTAGCTGGACTACAACTTGTTTTGTTAGCTGGACTACAACTTTTTTCGTTAGCTGGACTACAAATTATTTTGTTAGCTATACTACAAAATATTTTGTTAGCTGGACTACAACTTTTTTTGTTAGCTGGACAACAATTAATTTTGTTAGCTGGACTACATCTCTTTTTGTTAGCTTGACTACAACTTTTTTTTAGCTGGACTGCAACTTATTTTGTTAGCTGGACTACAACTTTTTTGCAAGCTGAACGACAACTTTTATTGTTAACTTGATAACTTTTTTGTTAGCTGGACTACAATTTTTCTAGCTGGACTACAACCTTGTTAGCTGGACTACAACTTTATTTTTAGCTGGACTACAACTTATTTTGTTGGCTGCATTACAACTTTTTAGTTAGCTATACTACAAAATATTTTGTTAGCTGGACTACAACTTTTATTGTTAGCTGGACTACAGATTATTTTGTTAGCTAAACTTCACCTTTCTTGTTAGCTGGACTACAACTCATTATTTTAACATGACTACAACTGATTTTGTTAGCTGGACTACAACTTATTTTGTTAGCTGGACTACAACTTTGTTATCTGGACTACAGCTTTGTTGTTAGCTGGACTACAACTTTATTAGCTGGAATACAACTTATTTTGTTAGCTGGACTAAAACTTACTTTGTTAGCTGGACTACAACTTTTTGTTAGCTATACTACAAAATATTTTGTTAGCTGGACTACAACTTTTATTGTTAGCTGGACTACAGATTATTTTGTTAGCTAAACTACACCTTTCTTGTTAGCTGGACTACAACTCATTATTTTAACATGACTACAACTGATTTTATTAGCTGGACTACAACTTTGTTAATTGGACTACAACTCATTATTTTAGCTGGACTACAACTGACTTTCTTAGCTGGACTACAACTTTGTTAGCTGGACTACAGCTTTGTTGTTAGCTGGACTACAACTTTATTAGCTGGAATACAACTTATTTTGTTAGCTGGACTAAAACTTACTTTGTTAGCTAGACTAGAACTTACTTTTTTAGCTGGACTACAACTTGTTTTGTTAGCTGGACTACAACTTTTTTCGTTAGCTGGACTACAAATTATGTTGATAGCTGGACTACAACTTATTTTGTTAGCTATACTACAAAATATTTTGTTAGCTGGACTACAATTTTTCTAGCTGGACTACAACCTTGTTAGCTGGACTACAACTTTTTTTTTAGCTGGACTACAACTTATTTTGTTGGCTGCATTACAACTTTTTAGTTAGCTATACTACAAAATATTTTGTTAGCTGGACTACAACTTTTATTGTTAGCTGGACTACAGATTATTTTGTTAGCTAAACTACACCTTTCTTGTTAGCTGGACTACAACTCATTATTTTAACATGACTACAACTGATTTTGTTAGCTGGACTACAACTTATTTTGTTAGCTGGACTACAACTTTGTTATCTGGACTACAGCTTTGTTGTTAGCTGGACTACAACTTTATTAGCTGGAATACAACATATTTTGTTAGCTGGACTAAAACTTACTTTGTTAGCTGGACTAGAACTTACTTTTTTAGCTGGACTACAACTTGTTTTGTTAGCTGGACTACAACTTTTTTCGTTAGCTGGACTAAAAATTATGTTGATAGCTGGACTACAACTTTATTTTGTTTGCTGGACTACAACTTTTTTGCAACCTGAACGACAACTTTTATTATTAACTTGATAACTTTTTTTGTTAGCTGGACTACAACTTATTTTGTTAGCTATACTTCAAAATATTTTGTTAGCTGGACTACAACTTTTTTTGTTAGCTGGACAACAATTAATTTTGTTAGCTGGACTACATCTCTTTTTGTTAGCTTGACTACAACTTTTTTTTAGCTGGACTGCAACTTATTTTGTTAGCTGGACTACAACTTTTTTGCAAGCTGAACGACAACTTTTATTGTTAACTTGATAACTTTTTTGTTAGCTGGACTACAATTTTTCTAGCTGGACTACAACCTTGTTAGCTGGACTACAACTTTTTTTTTAGCTGGACTACAACTTATTTTGTTGGCTGCATTACAACTTTTTAGTTAGCTATACTACAAAATATTTTGTTAGCTGGACTACAACTTTTATTGTTAACTGGACTACAGATTATTTTGTTAGCTAAACTACACCTTTCTTGTTAGCTGGACTACAACTCATTATTTTAACATGACTACAACTGATTTTGTTAGCTGGACTACAACTTATTTTGTTAGCTGGACTACAACTTTGTTATCTGGACTACAGCTTTGTTGTTAGCTGGACTACAACTTTATTAGCTGGAATACAACTTATTTTGTTAGCTGGACTAAAACTTACTTTGTTAGCTGGACTACAACTTTTTGTTAGCTATACTACAAAATATTTTGTTAGCTGGACTACAACTTTTATTGTTAGCTGGACTACAGATTATTTTGTTAGCTAAACTACACCTTTCTTGTTAGCTGGACTACAACTCATTATTTTAACATGACTACAACTGATTTTATTAGCTGGACTACAACTTTGTTAATTGGACTACAACTCATTATTTTAGCTGGACTACAACTGACTTTCTTAGCTGGACTACAACTTTGTTAGCTGGACTACAGCTTTGTTGTTAGCTGGACTACAACTTTATTAGCTGGAATACAACTTATTTTGTTAGCTGGACTAAAACTTACTTTGTTAGCTAGACTAGAACTTACTTTTTTAGCTGGACTACAACTTGTTTTGTTAGCTTGACTACAGATTATTTTGTTAGCTGAACTACACCTTTCTTGTTAGCTGGACTACAACTCATTATTCTAACATGACTACAACTGATTTTGTTAGCTGGACTACAACTTTGTTAATTGGACTACAACTCATTATTTTAGCTGGACTACAACTGATTTTCTTAGCTGGACTACAGCTTTGTTGTTAGCTGGACTACAACTTTATTAGCTGGAATACAACTTATTTTGTTAGCTGGACTAGAACTTACTTTTTTAGCTGGACTACAACTTGTTTTGTTAGCTGGACTACAACTTTTTTCGTTAGCTGGACTACAACTTATTTTGTTAGCTATACTACAAAATATTTTGTTAGCTGGACTACAACTTTTTTTGTTAGCTGGACAACAATTAATTTTGTTAGCTGGACTACATCTCTTTTTGTTAGCTTGACTACAACTTTTTTTTAGCTGGACTGCAACTTATTTTGTTAGCTGGACTACAACTTTTTTGCAAGCTGAACGACAACTTTTATTGTTAACTTGATAACTTTTTTGTTAGCTGGACTACAATTTTTCTAGCTGGACTACAACCTTGTTAGCTGGACTACAACTTTTTTGTTAGCTGGACTACAACTTATTTTGTTGGCTGCATTACAACTTTTTTGTTAGCTATACTACAAAATATTTTGTTAGCTGGACTACAACTTTTATTGTTAGCTGGACTACAGATTATTTTGTTAGCTAAACTACACATTTCTTGTTAGCTGGACTACAACTCATTATTTTAACATGACTACAACTGATTTTGTTAGCTGGACTACAACTTATTTTGTTAGCTGGACTACAACTTTGTTATCTGGACTACAGCTTTGTTGTTAGCTGGACTACAACTTTATTAGCTGGAATACAACTTATTTTGTTAGCTGGACTAAAACTTACTTTGTTAGCTGGACTACAACTTTTTGTTAGCTGGACTACAGATTATTTTGTTAGCTAAACTACACCTTTCTTGTTAGCTGGACTACAACTCATTATTTTAACATGACTACAACTGATTTTGTTAGCTGGACTACAACTTATTTTGTTAGCTGGACTACAACTTTGTTATCTGGACTACAGCTTTGTTGTTAGCTGGACTACAACTTTATTAGCTGGAATACAACTTATTTTGTTAGCTGGACTAAAACTTACTTTGTTAGCTGGACTACAACTTTTTGTTAGCTATACTACAAAATATTTTGTTAGCTGGACTACAACTTTTATTGTTAGCTGGACTACAGATTATTTTGTTAGCTAAACTACACCTTTCTTGTTAGCTGGACTACAACTCATTATTTTAACATGACTACAACTGATTTTATTAGCTGGACTACAACTTTGTTAATTGGACTACAACTCATTATTTTAGCTGGACTACAACTGACTTTCTTAGCTGGACTACAACTTTGTTAGCTGGACTACAGCTTTGTTGTTAGCTGGACTACAACTTTATTAGCTGGAATACAACTTATTTTGTTAGCTGGACTAAAACTTACTTTGTTAGCTAGACTAGAACTTACTTTTTTAGCTGGACTACAACTTGTTTTGTTAGCTTGACTACAGATTATTTTGTTAGCTGAACTACACCTTTCTTGTTAGCTGGACTACAACTCATTATTCTAACATGACTACAACTGATTTTGTTAGCTGGACTACAACTTTGTTAATTGGACTACAACTCATTATTTTAGCTGGACTACAACTGATTTTCTTAGCTGGACTACAGCTTTGTTGTTAGCTGGACTACAACTTTATTAGCTGGAATACAACTTATTTTGTTAGCTGGACTAGAACTTACTTTTTTAGCTGGACTACAACTTGTTTTGTTAGCTGGACTACAACTTTTTTCGTTAGCTGGACTACAACTTATTTTGTTAGCTATACTACAAAATATTTTGTTAGCTGGACTACAACTTTTTTTGTTAGCTGGACAACAATTAATTTTGTTAGCTGGACTACATCTCTTTTTGTTAGCTTGACTACAACTTTTTTTTAGCTGGACTGCAACTTATTTTGTTAGCTGGACTACAACTTTTTTGCAAGCTGAACGACAACTTTTATTGTTAACTTGATAACTTTTTTGTTAGCTGGACTACAATTTTTCTAGCTGGACTACAACCTTGTTAGCTGGACTACAACTTTTTTGTTAGCTGGACTACAACTTATTTTGTTGGCTGCATTACAACTTTTTTGTTAGCTATACTACAAAATATTTTGTTAGCTGGACTACAACTTTTATTGTTAGCTGGACTACAGATTATTTTGTTAGCTAAACTACACATTTCTTGTTAGCTGGACTACAACTCATTATTTTAACATGACTACAACTGATTTTGTTAGCTGGACTACAACTTATTTTGTTAGCTGGACTACAACTTTGTTATCTGGACTACAGCTTTGTTGTTAGCTGGACTACAACTTTATTAGCTGGAATACAACTTATTTTGTTAGCTGGACTAAAACTTACTTTGTTAGCTGGACTACAACTTTTTGTTAGCTGGACTACAGATTATTTTGTTAGCTAAACTACACCTTTCTTGTTAGCTGGACTACAACTCATTATTTTAACATGACTACAACTGATTTTATTAGCTGGACTACAACTTTGTTAATTGGACTACAACTCATTATTTTAGCTGGACTACAACTGATTTTCTTAGCTGGACTACAGCTTTGTTGTTAGCTGGACTACAACTTTATTAGCTGGAATACAACTTATTTTGTTAGCTGGACTAAAACTTACTTTGTTAGCTAGACTAGAACTTACTTTTTTAGCTGGACTACAACTTGTTTTGTTAGCTGGACTACAACTTATTTTGTTAGCTATACTACAAAATATTTTGTTAGCTGGACTACAACTTTTTTTGTTAGCTGGACAACAATTAATTTTGTTAGCTGGACTACATCTCTTTTTGTTAGCTTGACTACAACTTTTTTTTAGCTGGACTGCAACTTATTTTGTTAGCTGGACTACAACTTTTTTGCAAGCTGAACGACAACTTTTATTGTTAACTTGATAACTTTTTTGTTAGCTGGACTACAATTTTTCTAGCTGGACTACAACCTTGTTAGCTGGACTACAACTTTTTTTTTAGCTGGACTACAACTTATTTTGTTGGCTGCATTACAACTTTTTAGTTAGCTATACTACAAAATATTTTGTTAGCTGGACTACAACTTTTATTGTTAGCTGGACTACAGATTATTTTGTTAGCTAAACTACACCTTTCTTGTTAGCTGGACTACAACTCATTATTTTAACATGACTACAACTGATTTTGTTAGCTGGACTACAACTTATTTTGTTAGCTGGACTACAACTTTGTTATCTGGACTACAGCTTTGTTGTTAGCTGGACTACAACTTTATTAGCTGGAATACAACATATTTTGTTAGCTGGACTAAAACTTACTTTGTTAGCTGGACTAGAACTTACTTTTTTAGCTGGACTACAACTTGTTTTGTTAGCTGGACTACAACTTTTTTCGTTAGCTGGACTAAAAATTATGTTGATAGCTGGACTACAACTTTATTTTGTTTGCTGGACTACAACTTTTTTGCAACCTGAACGACAACTTTTATTATTAACTTGATAACTTTTTTTGTTAGCTGGACTACAACTTATTTTGTTAGCTATACTTCAAAATATTTTGTTAGCTGGACTACAACTTTTTTTGTTAGCTGGACTACAATTTATTTTGTTAGCTGGACTACATCTCTTTTTGTTAGCTTGACTACAACTTTTTTTTAGCTGGACTACAAAATATTTTGTTAGCTGGACTAAAACTTACTTTGTTAGCTGAACTAGAACTTACTTTTTTAGCTGGACTACAACTTGTTTTGTTAGCTGGACTACAACTTTTTTCGTTAGCTGGACTACAAATTATGTTGATAGCTGGACTACAACTTATTTTGTTTGCTGGACTACATCTTTTTTTGTTAGCTGGACTACAACTCATTATTCTAACATGACTACAACTGATTTTGTTAGCTGGACTACAACTTTGTTAATTGGACTACAACTCATTATTTTAGCTGGACTACAACTGATTTTCTTAGCTGGACTACAGCTTTGTTGTTAGCTGGACTACAACTGTATTAGCTGGAATACAACTTATTTTGTTAGCTGGACTAAAACTTACTTTGTTAGCTGGACTAGAACTTACTTTTTTAGCTGGACTACAACTTGTTTCGTTAGCTGGACTACAACTTATTTTGTTAGCTATACTACAAAATATTTTGTTAGCTGGACTACAACTTTTTTTGTTAGCTGGACAACAATTAATTTTGTTAGCTGGACTACATCTCTTTTTGTTAGCTTGACTACAACTTTTTTTTAGCTGGACTGCAACTTATTTTGTTAGCTGGACTACAACTTTTTTGCAAGCTGAACGACAACTTTTATTGTTAACTTGATAACTTTTTTGTTAGCTGGACTACAATTTTTCTAGCTGGACTACAACCTTGTTAGCTGGACTACAACTTTTTTTTTAGCTGGACTACAACTTATTTTGTAGGCTGCATTACAACTTTTTAGTTAGCTATACTACAAAATATTTTGTTAGCTGGACTACAACTTTTATTGTTAACTGGACTACAGATTATTTTGTTAGCTAAACTACACCTTTCTTGTTAGCTGGACTACAACTCATTATTTTAACATGACTACAACTGATTTTGTTAGCTGGACTACAACTTATTTTGTTAGCTGGACTACAACTTTGTTATCTGGACTACAGCTTTGTTGTTAGCTGGACTACAACTTTATTAGCTGGAATACAACTTATTTTGTTAGCTGGACTAAAACTTACTTTGTTAGCTGGACTACAACTTTTTGTTAGCTATACTACAAAATATTTTGTTAGCTGGACTACAACTTTTATTGTTAGCTGGACTACAGATTATTTTGTTAGCTAAACTACACCTTTCTTGTTAGCTGGACTACAACTCATTATTTTAACATGACTACAACTGATTTTATTAGCTGGACTACAACTTTGTTAATTGGACTACAACTCATTATTTTAGCTGGACTACAACTGACTTTCTTAGCTGGACTACAACTTTGTTAGCTGGACTACAGCTTTGTTGTTAGCTGGACTACAACTTTATTAGCTGGAATACAACTTATTTTGTTAGCTGGACTAAAACTTACTTTGTTAGCTAGACTAGAACTTACTTTTTTAGCTGGACTACAACTTGTTTTGTTAGCTTGACTACAGATTATTTTGTTAGCTGAACTACACCTTTCTTGTTAGCTGGACTACAACTCATTATTCTAACATGACTACAACTGATTTTGTTAGCTGGACTACAACTTTGTTAATTGGACTACAACTCATTATTTTAGCTGGACTACAACTGATTTTCTTAGCTGGACTACAGCTTTGTTGTTAGCTGGACTACAACTTTATTAGCTGGAATACAACTTATTTTGTTAGCTGGACTACAACTTTTTTCGTTAGCTGGACTACAACTTATTTTGTTAGCTATACTACAAAATATTTTGTTAGCTGGACTACAACTTTTTTTGTTAGCTGGACAACAATTAATTTTGTTAGCTGGACTACATCTCTTTTTGTTAGCTTGACTACAACTTTTTTTTAGCTGGACTGCAACTTATTTTGTTAGCTGGACTACAACATTTTTTTGCAAGCTGAACGACAACTTTTATTTTTAACTTGATAACTTTTTTGTTAGCTGGACTACAACTTTTTTCGTTAGCTGGACTACAAATTATGTTGATAGCTGGACTACAACTTATTATGTTTGCTGGACTACAACTTTTTTGCAAGCTGAACGACAACTTTTATTATTAACTTGATAACTTTTTTGTTAGCTGGACTACAACTTATTTTGTTAGCTATACTACAAAATATTTTGTTAGCTGGACTACAACTTTTTTTGTTAGCTGGACAACAATTAATTTTGTTAGCTGGACTACATCTCTTTTTGTTAGCTTGACTACAACTTTTTTTTAGCTGGACTGCAACTTATTTTGTTAGCTGGACTACAACTTTTTTGCAAGCTGAACGACAACTTTTATTGTTAACTTGATAACTTTTTTGTTAGCTGGACTACAATTTTTCTAGCTGGACTACAACCTTGTTAGCTGGACTACAACTTTTTTGTTAGCTGGACTACAACTTATTTTGTTGGCTGCATTACAACTTTTTTGTTAGCTATACTACAAAATATTTTGTTAGCTGGACTACAACTTTTATTGTTAGCTGGACTACAGATTATTTTGTTAGCTAAACTACACCTTTCTTGTTAGCTGGACTACAACTCATTATTTTAACATGACTACAACTGATTTTGTTAGCTGGACTACAACTTATTTTGTTAGCTGGACTACAACTTTGTTATCTGGACTACAGCTTTGTTGTTAGCTGGACTACAACTTTATTAGCTGGAATACAACTTATTTTGTTAGCTGGACTAAAACTTACTTTGTTAGCTGGACTAGAACTTACTTTTTTAGCTGGACTACAACTTGTTTTGTTAGCTGGACTACAACTTTTTTCGTTAGCTGGACTAAAACTTACTTTGTTAGCTGGACTACAACTTTTTGTTAGCTATACTAAAAAATATTTTGTTAGCTGGACTACAAATTTTATTGTTAGCTGGACTACAGATTATTTTGTTAGCTAAACTACACCTTTCTTGTTAGCTGGACTACAACTCATTATTTTAACATGACTACAACTGATTTTATTAGCTGGACTACAACTTTGTTAATTGGACTACAACTCATTATTTTAGCTGGACTACAACTGACTTTCTTAGCTGGACTACAACTTTGTTAGCTGGACTACAGCTTTGTTGTTAGCTGGACTACAACTTTATTAGCTGGAATACAACTTATTTTGTTAGCTGGACTAAAACTTACTTTGTTAGCTGGACTAGAACTTACTTTTTTAGCTGGACTACAACTTGTTTTGTTAGCTGGACTACAACTTTTTTCGTTAGCTGGACTACAAATTATGTTGATAGCTGGACTACAACTTATTTTGTTTGCTGGACTACAACTTTTTTGCAAGCTGAACGACAACTTTTATTATTAACTTGATAACTTTTTTGTGAGCTGGACTATAACTTATTTTGTTAGCTATACTACAAAATATTTTGTCAGCTGGACTACAACTTTTTTTGTTAGCTGGACAACAATTAATTTTGTTAGCTGGACTACATCTCTTTTTGTTAGCTTGACTACAACTTTTTTTAGCTGGACTGCAACTTATTTTGTTAGCTGGACTACAACATTTTTTTGCAAGCTGAACGACAACTTTTATTGTTAACTTGATAACTTTTTTGTTAGCTGGACTACAATTTTTCTAGCTGGACTACAACCTTGTTAGCTGGACTACAACTTTTTTTTTAGCTGGACTACAACTTATTTTGTTGGCTGCATTACAACTTTTTAGTTAGCTATACTACAAAATATTTTTTTTTAGCTGGACTACAACTTTTATTGTTAGCTGGACTACAGATTATTTTGTTAGCTAAACTACACCTTTCTTGTTAGCTGGACTACAACTCATTATTTTAACATGACTACAACTGATTTTGTTAGCTGGACTACAACTTATTTTGTTAGCTGGACTACAACTTTGTTATCTGGACTACAGCTTTGTTGTTAGCTGGACTACAACTTTATTAGCTGGAATACAACTTATTTTGTTAGCTTGACTAAAACTTACTTTGTTAGCTGGACTAGAACTTACTTTTTTAGCTGGACTACAACTTGTTTTGTTAGCTGGACTACAACTTTTTTCGTTAGCTGGACTACAAATTATGTTGATAGCTGGACTACAACTTTATTTTGTTAGCTGGACTACAACTTTTTTCGTTAGCTGGACTAAAAATTATGTTGATAGCTGGACTACAACTTTATTTTGTTTGCTGGACTACAACTTTTTTGCAACCTGAACGACAACTTTTATTATTAACTTGATAACTTTTTTGTTAGCTGGAGTACAACTTATTTTGTTAGCTATACTACAAAATATTTTGTTAGCTGGACTACAACTTTTTTTGTTAGCTGGACTACATCTCTTTTTGTTAGCTTGACTACAACTTTTTTTTAGCTGGACTGCAACTTATTTTGTTAGCTGGACTACAACTTTTTTGCAAGCTGAACGACAACTTTTATTGTTAACTTGATAACTTTTTTGTTAGCTGGACTACAATTTTTCTAGCTGGACTACAACCTTGTTAGCTGGACTACAACTTTTTTGCAAGCTGAACGACAACTTTTATTGTTAACTTGATAACTTTTTTGTTAGCTGGACTACAATTTTTCTAGCTGGACTACAACCTTGTTAGCTGGACTACAACTTTTTTGTTAGCTGGACTACAACTTATTTTGTTGGCTGCATTACAACTTTTTTGTTAGCTATACTACAAAACATTTTGTTAGCTGGACTACAACTTTTATTGTTAGCTGGACTACAGATTATTTTGTTAGCTAAACTACACCTTTCTTGTTAGCTGGACTACAACTCATTATTTTAACATGACTACAACTGATTTTGTTAGATGGACTACAACTTATTTTGTTAGCTGGACTACAACTTTGTTATCTGGACTACAGCTTTGTTGTTAGCTGGACTACAACTTTATTAGCTGGAATACAACTTATTTTGTTAGCTGGACTAAAACTTACTTTGTTAGCTGGACTACAACTTTTTGTTAGCTATACTAAAAAATATTTTGTTAGCTGGACTACAACTTTTATTGTTAGCTGGACTACAGATTATTTTGTTAGCTAAACTACACCTTTCTTGTTAGCTGGACTACAACTCATTATTTTAACATGACTACAACTGATTTTGTTAGCTGGACTACAACTTATTTTGTTAGCTGGACTACAACTTTGTTATCTGGACTACAGCTTTGTTGTTAGCTGGACTACAACTTTATTAGCTGGAATACAACTTATTTTGTTAGCTGGACTAAAACTTACTTTGTTAGCTGGACTACAACTTTTTGTTAGCTATACTACAAAATATTTTGTTAGCTGGACTACAACTTTTTTGTTAGCTGGACTACAGATTATTTTGTTAGCTAAACTACACCTTTCTTGTTAGCTGGACTACAACTCATTATTTTAACATGACTACAACTGATTTTGTTAGCTGGACTACAACTTATTTTGTTAGCTGGACTACAACTTTGTTATCTGGACTACAGCTTTGTTGTTAGCTGGACTACAACTTTATTAGCTGGAATACAACTTATTTTGTTAGCTGGACTAAAACTTACTTTGTTAGCTGGACTACAACTTTTTGTTAACTATACTACAAAATATTTTGTTAGCTGGACTACAACTTTTATTGTTAGCTGGACTACAGATTATTTTGTTAGCTAAACTACACCTTTCTTGTTAGCTGGACTACAAGTCATTATTTTAACATGACTACAACTGATTTTATTAGTTGGACTACAACTTTGTTAATTGGACTACAACTCATTATTTTAGCTGGACTACAACTGACTTTCTTAGCTGGACTACAACTTTGTTAGCTGGACTACAGCTTTGTTGTTAGCTGGACTACAACTTTATTAGCTGGAATACAACTTGTTTTGTTAGCTGGACTACAACTTTTTTCGTTAGCTGGACTACAAATTATGTTGATAGCTGGACTACAACTTACTTTGTTTGCTGGACTACAACTTTTTTGCAAGCTGAACGACAACTTTTATTATTAACTTGATAACTTTTTTGTTAGCTGGACTACAACTTATTTTGTTAGCTATACTACAAAATATTTTGTTAGCTGGACTACAACTTTTTTTGTTAGCTGGACAACAATTTATTTTGTTAGCTGGACTACATCTCTTTTTGTTAGCTTGACTACAACTTTTTTTTAGCTGGACTGCAACTTATTTTGTTATCTGGACTAAAACTTATTTTGTTAGCTGGACTAGAACTTATTTTGTTAGCTATACTACAAAATATTTTGTTAGCTGGACTACAACTTTTTTGTTAGCTGGAAAACAATTTATTTTGTTAGCTGGACTACATCTCTTTTTGTTAGCTTGACTACAACTTTTTTTTAGCTGGACTGCAACTTATTTTGTTAGCTGGACTAAAACTTACTTTGTTAGCTGGACTAGAACTTACTTTTTTAGCTGGACTACAACTTGTTTTGTTAGCTGGACTACAACTTTTTTCTTTAGCTGGACTACAAATATGTTGATAGCTGGACTACAACTTATTTTGTTTGCTGGACTACATCTTTTTTTGTTAGCTTGACTACAACTTTTTTTTAGCTGGACTGCAACTTATTTTGTTAGCCGGACTACAACTTTTTTTGCAAGCTGAACGACAACTTTTATTGTTAACTTGATAACTTTTTTGTTAGCTGGACTACAGATTATTTTGTTAGCTGAACTACACCTTTCTTGTTAGCTGGACTACAACTCATTATTCTAACATGATTACAACTGATTTTGTTAGCTGGACTACAACTTTGTTAATTGGACTACAACTCATTATTTTAGCTGGACTACAACTGATTTTCTTAGCTGGACTACAGCTTTGTTGTTAGCTGGACTGCAACTTATTTTGTTAGCTGGACTACAACTTTTTTTGCAAGCTGAACGACAACTTTTATTGTTAACTTGATAACTTTTTTGTTAGCTGGACTACAGATTATTTTGTTAGCTGAACTACACCTTTCTTGTTAGCTGGACTACAACTCATTATTCTAACATGACTACAACTGATTTTGTTAGCTGGACTAAAACTTACTTTGTTAGCTGGAATACAACTTATTTTGTTAGCTGGACTACAACTTTGTTAGCTGGACTACAGCTTTGTTGTTAGCTGGACTACAACTTAATTGTTAGCTAAACTACAACCTTTTATGTTAGCGGAACTACAACTTTTATTGTTAGCTGGACTACAAATTATTTTGTTAGCAGAACTACACCTTTCTTGTTAGCTGTACTACAACTCATTATTTTAGCTGGACTACAACTGAGTTTCTTAGCTGGACTACAACTTTGTTAGCTGGACTACAACTTATTTTGTTAGCTGGACTACAACTTTGTTATCTGGACTACAGCTTTGTTGTTAGCTGGACTACAACTTTATTAGCTGGAATACAACTTATTTTGTTAGCTGGACTAAAACTTTGTTATCTGGACTACAGCTTTGTTGTTAGCTGGACTACAACTTTATTAGCTGGAATACAACTTATTTTGTTAGCTGGACTAAAACTTACTTTGTTAGCTGGACTACAACTTTTTGTTAGCTATACTACAAAATATTTTGTTAGCTGGACTACAACTTTTATTGTTAGCTGGACTATAGATTATTTTGTTAGCTAAACTACACCTTTCTTGTTAGCTGGACTACAACTCATTATTTTAACATGACTACAACTGATTTTGTTAGCTGGACTACAACTTATTTTGTTAGCTGGACTACAACTTTGTTATCTGGACTACAGCTTTGTTGTTAGCTGGACTACAACTTTATTAGCTGGAATACAACTTATTTTGTTAGCTGGACTAAAACTTAATTTGTTAGCTGGACTAGAACTTACTTTTTTAGCTGGACTACAACTTGTTTTGTTAGCTGGACTACAACTTTTTTCGTTAGCTGGACTACAAATTATGTTGATAGCTGGACTACAACTTATTTTGTTTGCTGGACTACAACTTTTTTGCAAGCTGAACGACAACTTTTATTATTAACTTGATAACTCTTTTGTTAGCTGGACTACAACTTATTTTGTTAGCTATACTACAAAATATTTTGTTAGCTGGGCTACAACTTTTTTTGTTAGCTGGACAACAATTAATTTTGTTAGCTGGACTACATCTCTTTTTGTTAGCTTGACTACAACTTTTTTTTAGCTGGACTGCAACTTATTTTGTTAGCTGGACTACAACTTTTTTGCAAGCTGAACGACAACTTTTATTGTTAACTTGATAACTTTTTTGTTAGCTGGACTACAAATTATGTTGATAGCTGGACTACAACTTATTTTGTTTGCTGTACTACATCTTTTTTTGTTAGCTTGACTACAACTTTTTTTTAGCTGGACTGCAACTTATTTTGTTAGCTGGACTACAACTTTTTTTGTTAGCTATACTACAAAATATTTTGTTAGCTGGACTACAACTTTTTTTGTTAGCTGGACAACAATTAATTTTGTTAGCTGGACTACATCTCTTTTTGTTAGCTGGACTACAACTTTATTAGCTGGAATACAACTTATTTTGTTAGCTGGACTAAAACTTACTTTTTTAGCTGGACTAGAACTTACTTTTTTAGCTGGACTACAACTTGTTTTGTTAGCTGGACTACAACTTTTTTCGTTAGCTGGACTAAAAATTATATTGATAGCTGGACTACAACTTTATTTTGTTAGCTGGACTACAACTTATTTTGTTAGCTATACTACAAAATATTTTGTTAGCTGGACTACAACTTTTTTTGTTAGCTGGACAACAATTTATTTTGTTAGCTGGACTACATCTCTTTTTGTTAGCTTGACTACAACTTTTTTTTAGCTGGACTGCAACTTATTTTGTTAGCTGGACTAAAACTTACTTTGTTAGCTGGACTAGAACTTACTTTTTTAGCTGGACTACAACTTGTTTTGTTAACTGGACTACAACTTTTTTCTTTAGCTGGACTACAAATATGTTGATAGCTGGACTACAACTTATTTTGTTTGCTGGACTACATCTTTTTTTGTTAGCTTGACTACAACTTTTTTTTAGCTGGACTGCAACTTATTTTGTTAGCTGGACTACAACTTTTTTTGCAAGCTGAACGACAACTTTTATTGTTAACTTGATAACTTTTTTGTTAGCTGGACTACAACTTATTTTGTTAGCTATACTTCAAAATATTTTGTTAGCTGGACTACAACTTTTTTTGTTAGCTGGACAACAATTTATTTTGTTAGCTGGACTACATCTCTTTTTGTTAGCTTGACTACAACTTTTTTTTAGCTGGACTGCAACTTATTTTGTTAGCTGGACTACAACTTTTTTGCAAGCTGAACGACAACTTTTATTGTTAACTTGATAACTTTTTTGTTAGCTGGACTACAATTTTTCTAGCTGGACTACAACCTTGTTAGCTGGACTACAACTTTTTTTTTAGCTGGACTACAACTTATTTTGTTGGCTGCATTACAACTTTTTAGTTAGCTATACTACAAAATATTTTGTTAGCTGGACTACAACTTTTATTGTTAGCTGGACTACAGATTATTTTGTTAGCTAAACTACACCTTTCTTGTTAGCTGGACTACAACTCATTATTTTAACATGACTACAACTGATTTTGTTAGCTGGACTACAACTTATTTTGTTAGCTGGACTACAACTTTGTTATCTGGACTACAGCTTTGTTGTTAGCTGGACTACAACTTTATTAGCTGGAATACAACTTATTTTGTTAGCTGGACTAAAACTTACTTTGTTAGCTGGACTACAACTTTTTGTTAGCTATACTACAAAATATTTTGTTAGGTGGACTACAACTTTTATTGTTAGCTGGACTACAGATTATTTTGTTAGCTAAACTACACCTTTCTTGTTAGCTGGACTACAACTCATTATTTTAACATGACTACAACTGATTTTATTAGCTGGACTACAACTTTGTTAATTGGACTACAACTCATTATTTTAGCTGGACTACAACTGACTTTCTTAGCTGGACTACAACTTTGTTAGCTGGACTACAGCTTTGTTGTTAGCTGGACTACATCTTTATTAGCTGGAATACAACTTATTTTGTTAGCTGGACTAAAACTTACTTTGTTAGCTAGACTAGAACTTACTTTTTTAGCTGGACTACAACTTGTTTTGTTAGCTGGACTACAACTTTTTTCGTTAGCTGGACTACAAATTATGTTGATAGCTGGACTACAACTTATTTTGTTTGCTGGACTACAACTTTTTTGCAAGCTGAACGACAACTTTTATTATTAACTTGATAACTTTTTTGTTAGCTGGACTACAACTTATTTTGTTAGCTATACTACAAAATATTTTGTTAGCTGGACTACAACTTTTTTTGTTAGCTGGACAACAATTAATTTTGTTAGCTGGACTACATCTCTTTTTGTTAGCTTGACTACAACTTTTTTTTAGCTGGACTGCAACTTATTTTGTTAGCTGGACTACAACATTTTTTTGCAAGCTGAACGACAACTTTTATTTTTAACTTGATAACTTTTTTGTTAGCTGGACTACAACTTTTTTCGTTAGCTGGACTACAAATTATGTTGATAGCTGGACTACAACTTATTATGTTTGCTGGACTACAACTTTTTTGCAAGCTGAACGACAACTTTTATTATTAACTTGATAACTTTTTTGTTAGCTGGACTACAACTTATTTTGTTAGCTATACTACAAAATATTTTGTTAGCTGGACTACAACTTTTTTTGTTAGCTGGACAACAATTAATTTTGTTAGCTGGACTACATCTCTTTTTGTTAGCTTGACTACAACTTTTTTTTAGCTGGACTGCAACTTATTTTGTTAGCTGGACTACAACTTTTTTGCAAGCTGAACGACAACTTTTATTGTTAACTTGATAACTTTTTTGTTAGCTGGACTACAATTTTTCTAGCTGGACTACAACCTTGTTAGCTGGACTACAACTTTTTTGTTAGCTGGACTACAACTTATTTTGTTGGCTGCATTACAACTTTTTTGTTAGCTATACTACAAAATATTTTGTTAGCTGGACTACAACTTTTATTGTTAGCTGGACTACAGATTATTTTGTTAGCTAAACTACACCTTTCTTGTTAGCTGGACTACAACTCATTATTTTAACATGACTACAACTGATTTTGTTAGCTGGACTACAACTTATTTTGTTAGCTGGACTACAACTTTGTTATCTGGACTACAGCTTTGTTGTTAGCTGGACTACAACTTTATTAGCTGGAATACAACTTATTTTGTTAGCTGGACTAAAACTTACTTTGTTAGCTGGACTAGAACTTACTTTTTTAGCTGGACTACAACTTGTTTTGTTAGCTGGACTACAACTTTTTTCGTTAGCTGGACTAAAACTTACTTTGTTAGCTGGACTACAACTTTTTGTTAGCTATACTAAAAAATATTTTGTTAGCTGGACTACAAATTTTATTGTTAGCTGGACTACAGATTATTTTGTTAGCTAAACTACACCTTTCTTGTTAGCTGGACTACAACTCATTATTTTAACATGACTACAACTGATTTTATTAGCTGGACTACAACTTTGTTAATTGGACTACAACTCATTATTTTAGCTGGACTACAACTGACTTTCTTAGCTGGACTACAACTTTGTTAGCTGGACTACAGCTTTGTTGTTAGCTGGACTACAACTTTATTAGCTGGAATACAACTTATTTTGTTAGCTGGACTAAAACTTACTTTGTTAGCTGGACTAGAACTTACTTTTTTAGCTGGACTACAACTTGTTTTGTTAGCTGGACTACAACTTTTTTCGTTAGCTGGACTACAAATTATGTTGATAGCTGGACTACAACTTATTTTGTTTGCTGGACTACAACTTTTTTGCAAGCTGAACGACAACTTTTATTATTAACTTGATAACTTTTTTGTGAGCTGGACTATAACTTATTTTGTTAGCTATACTACAAAATATTTTGTTAGCTGGACTACAACTTTTTTTGTTAGCTGGACAACAATTAATTTTGTTAGCTGGACTACATCTCTTTTTGTTAGCTTGACTACAACTTTTTTTAGCTGGACTGCAACTTATTTTGTTAGCTGGACTACAACATTTTTTTGCAAGCTGAACGACAACTTTTATTGTTAACTTGATAACTTTTTTGTTAGCTGGACTACAATTTTTCTAGCTGGACTACAACCTTGTTAGCTGGACTACAACTTTTTTTTTAGCTGGACTACAACTTATTTTGTTGGCTGCATTACAACTTTTTAGTTAGCTATACTACAAAATATTTTTTTTTAGCTGGACTACAACTTTTATTGTTAGCTGGACTACAGATTATTTTGTTAGCTAAACTACACCTTTCTTGTTAGCTGGACTACAACTCATTATTTTAACATGACTACAACTGATTTTGTTAGCTGGACTACAACTTATTTTGTTAGCTGGACTACAACTTTGTTATCTGGACTACAGCTTTGTTGTTAGCTGGACTACAACTTTATTAGCTGGAATACAACTTATTTTGTTAGCTTGACTAAAACTTACTTTTTTAGCTGGACTACAACTTGTTTTGTTAGCTGGACTACAACTTTTTTCGTTAGCTGGACTAAAAATTATGTTGATAGCTGGACTACAACTTTATTTTGTTTGCTGGACTACAACTTTTTTGCAACCTGAACGACAACTTTTATTATTAACTTGATAACTTTTTTGTTAGCTGGAGTACAACTTATTTTCTTAGCTATACTACAAAATATTTTGTTAGCTGGACTACAACTTTTTTTGTTAGCTGGACTACAGATTATTTTGTTAGCTAAACTACACCTTTCTTGTTAGCTGGACTACAACTCATTATTTTAACATGACTACAACTGATTTTGTTAGCTGGACTACAACTTATTTTGTTAGCTGGACTACAACTTTGTTATCTGGACTACAGCTTTGTTGTTAGCTGGACTACAACTTTATTAGCTGGAATACAACTTATTTTGTTAGCTTGACTAAAACTTACTTTGTTAGCTGGACTAGAACTTACTTTTTTAGCTGGACTACAACTTGTTTTGTTAGCTGGACTACAACTTTTTTCGTTAGCTGGACTAAAAATTATGTTGATAGCTGGACTACAACTTTATTTTGTTTGCTGGACTACAACTTTTTTGCAACCTGAACGACAACTTTTATTATTAACTTGATAACTTTTTTGTTAGCTGGAGTACAACTTATTTTGTTAGCTATACTACAAAATATTTTGTTAGCTGGACTACAACTTTTTTTGTTAGCTGGACTACAGATTATTTTGTTAGCTAAACTACACCTTTCTTGTTAGCTGGACTACAACTCATTATTTTAACATGACTACAACTGATTTTGTTAGCTGGACTACAACTTATTTTGTTAGCTGGACTACAACTTTGTTATCTGGACTACAGCTTTGTTGTTAGCTGGACTACAACTTTATTAGCTGGAATACAACTTATTTTGTTAGCTTGACTAAAACTTACTTTGTTAGCTGGACTAGAACTTACTTTTTTAGCTGGACTACAACTTGTTTTGTTAGCTGGACTACAACTTTTTTCGTTAGCTGGACTACAAATTATGTTGATAGCTGGACTACAACTTATTTTGTTTGCTGGACTACAACTTTTTTGCAACCTGAACGACAACTTTTATTATTAACTTGATAACTTTTTTGTTAGCTGGAGTACAACTTATTTTGTTAGCTATACTACAAAATATTTTGTTAGCTGGACTACAACTTTTTTTGTTAGCTGGACTACATCTCTTTTTGTTAGCTTGACTACAACTTTTTTTTAGCTGGACTGCAACTTATTTTGTTAGCTGGACTACAACTTTTTTGCAAGCTGAACGACAACTTTTATTGTTAACTTGATAACTTTTTTGTTAGCTGGACTACAATTTTTCTAGCTGGACTACAACCTTGTTAGCTGGACTACAACTTTTTTGCAAGCTGAACGACAACTTTTATTGTTAACTTGATAACTTTTTTGTTAGCTGGACTACAATTTTTCTAGCTGGACTACAACCTTGTTAGCTGGACTACAACTTTTTTGTTAGCTGGACTACAACTTATTTTGTTGGCTGCATTACAACTTTTTTGTTAGCTATACTACAAAATATTTTGTTAGCTGGACTACAACTTTTATTGTTAGCTGGACTACAGATTATTTTGTTAGCTAAACTACACCTTTCTTGTTAGCTGGACTACAACTCATTATTTTAACATGACTACAACTGATTTTGTTAGATGGACTACAACTTATTTTGTTAGCTGGACTACAACTTTGTTATCTGGACTACAGCTTTGTTGTTAGCTGGACTACAACTTTATTAGCTGGAATACAACTTATTTTGTTAGCTGGACTAAAACTTACTTTGTTAGCTGGACTACAACTTTTTGTTAGCTATACTAAAAAATATTTTGTTAGCTGGACTACAACTTTTATTGTTAGCTGGACTACAGATTATTTTGTTAGCTAAACTACACCTTTCTTGTTAGCTGGACTACAACTCATTATTTTAACATGACTACAACTGATTTTGTTAGCTGGACTACAACTTATTTTGTTAGCTGGACTACAACTTTGTTATCTGGACTACAGCTTTGTTGTTAGCTGGACTACAACTTTATTAGCTGGAATACAACTTATTTTGTTAGCTGGACTAAAACTTACTTTGTTAGCTGGACTACAACTTTTTGTTAGCTATACTACAAAATATTTTGTTAGCTGGACTACAACTTTTTTGTTAGCTGGACTACAGATTATTTTGTTAGCTAAACTACACCTTTCTTGTTAGCTGGACTACAACTCATTATTTTAACATGACTACAACTGATTTTGTTAGCTGGACTACAACTTATTTTGTTAGCTGGACTACAACTTTGTTATCTGGACTACAGCTTTGTTGTTAGCTGGACTACAACTTTATTAGCTGGAATACAACTTATTTTGTTAGCTGGACTAAAACTTACTTTGTTAGCTGGACTACAACTTTTTGTTAACTATACTACAAAATATTTTGTTAGCTGGACTACAACTTTTATTGTTAGCTGGACTACAGATTATTTTGTTAGCTAAACTACACCTTTCTTGTTAGCTGGACTACAACTCATTATTTTAACATGACTACAACTGATTTTATTAGTTGGACTACAACTTTGTTAATTGGACTACAACTCATTATTTTAGCTGGACTACAACTGACTTTCTTAGCTGGACTACAACTTTGTTAGCTGGACTACAGCTTTGTTGTTAGCTGGACTACAACTTTATTAGCTGGAATACAACTTGTTTTGTTAGCTGGACTACAACTTTTTTCGTTAGCTGGACTACAAATTATGTTGATAGCTGGACTACAACTTACTTTGTTTGCTGGACTACAACTTTTTTGCAAGCTGAACGACAACTTTTATTATTAACTTGATAACTTTTTTGTTAGCTGGACTACAACTTATTTTGTTAGCTATACTACAAAATATTTTGTTAGCTGGACTACAACTTTTTTTGTTAGCTGGACAACAATTTATTTTGTTAGCTGGACTACATCTCTTTTTGTTAGCTTGACTACAACTTTTTTTTAGCTGGACTGCAACTTATTTTGTTAGCTGGACTAAAACTTATTTTGTTAGCTGGACTAGAACTTATTTTGTTAGCTATACTACAAAATATTTTGTTAGCTGGACTACAACTTTTTTGTTAGCTGGAAAACAATTTATTTTGTTAGCTGGACTACATCTCTTTTTGTTAGCTTGACTACAACTTTTTTTTAGCTGGACTGCAACTTATTTTGTTAGCTGGACTAAAACTTACTTTGTTAGCTGGACTAGAACTTACTTTTTTAGCTGGACTACAACTTGTTTTGTTAGCTGGACTACAACTTTTTTCTTTAGCTGGACTACAAATATGTTGATAGCTGGACTACAACTTATTTTGTTTGCTGGACTACATCTTTTTTTGTTAGCTTGACTACAACTTTTTTTTAGCTGGACTGCAACTTATTTTGTTAGCCGGACTACAACTTTTTTTGCAAGCTGAACGACAACTTTTATTGTTAACTTGATAACTTTTTTGTTAGCTGGACTACAGATTATTTTGTTAGCTGAACTACACCTTTCTTGTTAGCTGGACTACAACTCATTATTCTAACATGATTACAACTGATTTTGTTAGCTGGACTACAACTTTGTTAATTGGACTACAACTCATTATTTTAGCTGGACTACAACTGATTTTCTTAGCTGGACTACAGCTTTGTTGTTAGCTGGACTGCAACTTATTTTGTTAGCTGGACTACAACTTTTTTTGCAAGCTGAACGACAACTTTTATTGTTAACTTGATAACTTTTTTGTTAGCTGGACTACAGATTATTTTGTTAGCTGAACTACACCTTTCTTGTTAGCTGGACTACAACTCATTATTCTAACATGACTACAACTGATTTTGTTAGCTGGACTAAAACTTACTTTGTTAGCTGGAATACAACTTATTTTGTTAGCTGGACTACAACTTTGTTAGCTGGACTACAGCTTTGTTGTTAGCTGGACTACAACTTAATTGTTAGCTAAACTACAACCTTTTATGTTAGCGGAACTACAACTTTTATTGTTAGCTGGACTACAAATTATTTTGTTAGCAGAACTACACCTTTCTTGTTAGCTGTACTACAACTCATTATTTTAGCTGGACTACAACTGAGTTTCTTAGCTGGACTACAACTTTGTTAGCTGGACTACAACTTATTTTGTTAGCTGGACTACAACTTTGTTATCTGGACTACAGCTTTGTTGTTAGCTGGACTACAACTTTATTAGCTGGAATACAACTTATTTTGTTAGCTGGACTAAAACTTTGTTATCTGGACTACAGCTTTGTTGTTAGCTGGACTACAACTTTATTAGCTGGAATACAACTTATTTTGTTAGCTGGACTAAAACTTACTTTGTTAGCTGGACTACAACTTTTTGTTAGCTATACTACAAAATATTTTGTTAGCTGGACTACAACTTTTATTGTTAGCTGGACTATAGATTATTTTGTTAGCTAAACTACACCTTTCTTGTTAGCTGGACTACAACTCATTATTTTAACATGACTACAACTGATTTTGTTAGCTGGACTACAACTTATTTTGTTAGCTGGACTACAACTTTGTTATCTGGACTACAGCTTTGTTGTTAGCTGGACTACAACTTTATTAGCTGGAATACAACTTATTTTGTTAGCTGGACTAAAACTTACTTTGTTAGCTGGACTACAACTTTTTGTTAGCTATACTACAAAATGTTTTGTTAGCTGGACTACAACTTTTATTGTTAGCTGGACTACAGATTATTTTGTTAGCTAAACTACACCTTTCTTGTTAGCTGGACTACAACTCATTATTTTAACATGACTAAAACTGATTTTATTAGCTGGACTACAACTTTGTTAGCTGGACTACAGCTTTGTTGTTAGCTGGACTACAACTTTATTAGCTGGAATACAACTTATTTTGTTAGCTGGACTAAAACTTACTTTGTTAGCTAGACTAGAACTTACTTTTTTAGCTGGACTACAACTTGTTTTGTTAGCTGGACTACAACTTATTTTGTTTGCTGGACTACAACTTTTTTGCAAGCTGAACGACAACTTTTATTATTAACTTGATAACTTTTTTGTTAGCTGGACTACAACTTATTTTGTTAGCTATACTACAAAATATTTTGTCAGCTGGACTACAACTTTTTTTGTTAGCTGGACAACAATTAATTTTGTTAGCTGGACTACATCTTTTTTTGTTAGCTTGACTACAACTTTTTTTAGCTGGACTACAACTTATTTTGTTAGCTGGACTACAACTTTTTTTGCAAGCTGAACGACAACTTTTATTGTTAACTTGATAACTTTTTGTTAGCTGGACTACAGATTATTTTGTTAGCTGAACTACACCTTTCTTGTTAGCTGGACTACAACTCATTATTCTAACATGACTACAACTGATTTTGTTAGCTGGACTACAACTTTGTTAATTGGACTACAACTCATTATTTTAGCTGGACTACAACTGATTTTCTTAGCTGGACTACAGCTTTGTTGTTAGCTGGACTACAACTTTATTAGCTGGAATACAACTTATTTTGTTAGCTGGACTAAAACTTACTTTGTTAGCTGGAATACAACTTATTTTGTTAGCTGGACTACAACTTTGTTAGCTGGACTACAGCTTTGTTGTTAGCTGGACTGCAACTTATTTTGTTAGCTGGACTAAAACTTTTTTTCAAGCTGAACGACAACTTTTATTGTTAACTTGATAACATTTTTGTTAGCTGGACTACAACTCATTATTTTAACATGACTACAACTGATTTTCTTAGATGGACTACAACTTTGTTAGCTGGACTACAGCTTTGTTAGCTGGACTACACCTTTGTTGTTAGCTGGACTACAACTTAATTTTTAGCTAAACTATAACTTTTTGTGTTAGCTGAACTACAACTTTTATTGTTAGCTGGACTACAGATTATTTTGTTAGCTGAACTACACCTTTCTTGTTAGCTGGACTACAACTCATTATTTTAACATGACTACAACTGATTTTGTTAGCTGGACTACAACTTTGTTAATTGGACTACAACTCATTATTTTAGCTGGACTACAGCTTTGTTAGCTGGACTACAGCTTTGTTGTTAGCTGGACTACAACTTAATTTTTAGCTAAACTACAACCTTTTTGTTAGCTGAACTACAACTTTTATTGTTAGCTGGACTACAGATTATTTTGTTAGCTGAACTACACCTTTCTTGTTAGCTGGACTACAAATTATTTTGATAGCTGGACTGCAACTTATTTTGTTAGCTGGACTAAAACTTTTTTGCAAGCTGAACGACAACTTTTATTGTTAACTTGATAGCATTTTTGTTAGCTGGACTACAATTTTTCTAGCTGGACTACATCCTTGTTAGCTGGACTGCAACTTATTTTGTTAGCTGGACTAAAACTTTTTTGCAAGCTGAACGACAACTTTTATTGTTAACTTGATAACATTTTTGTTAGCTGGACTACAATTTTTCTAGCTGGACTACAACTTTTTTTTAGCTGGACTGCAACTTATTTTATTAGCTGGACTACAACTAATTTTGTTAGCTGAACTACAACTTGTTTTGTTAGCTGGACTAGAACTTACTTATTTAGCTGGACTACAACTTGTTTTGTTAGCTGGACTACAACTGATTTTGTTAGCTGGACTACAACTTTTTTCGTTTGCTGGACTACAAATTATTTTGTTAGCTGGATTACAACTTTGGTAGCTGGACCACAACTTTTTTAGCTGGAATAAACATTTTTTGTTGGCTGAACTATAACTTATTTTGTTAGCTGGACTACAACTTTTTTTGTTAGCTGGACAACAATTTATTTTGTTGGCTAAACTACAACTTTTTTTGTTAGCTGAACTACAACTTTTATTGTTAGCTGGACTACAGATTATTTTGTTAGCTGAACTACACCTTTCTTTTTAGCTGGACTACAACTCATTATCTTAACATGACTACAACTGATTTTGTTAGCTGGACTACAACTTGGTTGTTAGCTGGACTACAACTTTTTTAGCTGGAATACGACTTATTTTGTTAGCTGGACTACATGTTTTTTTCTTAGGTGGACTAAAACTTGTTTAGCTGGACTACAACTTTTTTCGTTCGCTTGACTACAAATTATTTTGTTAGCTGGACTACAGTTTTGATGTTAGCTGGACTACAACTTATTTAGTTAGCTGGACTACATCTTTTTTTCTTAGGTGGACTACATCTTCTTTAGCTGGACTACAACTTATTTTGTTAGCTTTATAACTTTTTTTAGCTGGATGACAACTTTGTAAGCTGGGCTCCAATTTTTTTTTTAGCTTGGCAACAAATTATTTTGTTAACTGGACTACAACTTTTTTTTAGCTGGACTGCAACTTATTTTATTAGCTGGACTACAACTTATTTATATACCTGGACGACAACTTTGTTTGCTGGACTAAAACCTTTTTTGGTCAGCTGGACTAAAACCTTTTTTGTCAGCTGGACCACAACTTAATTTCTTAGCTGGACTGCAACTTATTTTATTAGCTGGACTACAACTTATTTATATACCTGGACGACAACTTTGTTTGCTGGACTAAAAATTTTTTTGTTAGCTGGACCACAACTTAATTTTTTAGCTGGACCACAACTTAATTTTTTAGCTATACTACAAAATATTTTGTTAGCTGGACTATAACCTTTTTTGTTAGCTGGACAACAAATTATTTTCTTAGCTGGACTACAACTTAATTTTTAGCTAAACTACAACTGTTTTTGTTAGCTGTACTACAACTTTGTTAGCTGGACTACAACTTTTATTGTTAGCTGGACTACAGATTATTTTATTATTTGAACTACACCTTTTTTGTTAGCTGGACTACAACTCATTATTTTACCATGACTACAACTGATTTTGTTAGCTGGACTACAACTTTGTTAGCTGGACTACAACTCTTTATTTTAGCTGGACTACAACTTATTTTGTTAGCTGGACTATAACTTTGTTAGCTGGACTACAGCTTTGTTGTTAGCTGGACTATAACTTATTTTGTTAGCTGGACTACATGTTTTTTTCTTAGGTGGACTACTACTTGTTTAGCTGGACTACAACTTATTTTGTTAGCTTGACAACAACTTATTTTGTTAGCTTGACTACAACTTTTTTGTTAGCTGAACTACAACTTATTTGACAGCTTGATGACTTTTTTTAGCTTGACTTCAACTTTGTTAGCTGGACTACAGCTTATTTTGTTAGCTGGACTACCACTTATTTTGTGAGATGAAATACAACTTTTTTTAGCTGGACGACAACTTATTTTTTTAGGTGGACTAGAACTTTTCCAGCTGGACTACAACTTTTTTGTTAGCGGGAGTGCAACTTATTTGTTAGCTTGATTATTTTTTTTAGATGGACTACAACTTTGTTAGTTGGACCACGGCTTTGTTGTTAGCTGGACTACAACTCTATTAACTGGAATACAACTCTTTTAGCTGGAATACAACTTATTTTATTATCTGGACTAAAACTTATTTTTAGTACAACTGACTTTTTTTTTAGCTTTGACTACAACTTTGTTAGCTTGACTAAAGCTTTTTTGTAAGCTGGACTACAACTTATTTTGTGAGATGAATGATAACTTTATTGTTAATTTGATAACTTTTTTGTTAGCTAGACTACAACTTTTCCAGCTGGACTACAACTTATTTGACAGCTTGATGACTTTTTTTAGCTTGACTTCAACTTTGTTAGCTGGACTACAGCTTATTTTGTTAGCTGGACTACCACTTATTTTGTGAGATGAAATACAACTTTTTTGAAAGCTGAACGAACACTTTTATTGTTAACTTGATAACTTTTTTGTTAGCTGGACTACAACTTTGTTGTTAGCTAAACAACAAATTATTTTGATAGGTGGACTACAACTTTGTTAGCTGGACTGCAACTTTGTTAGCTGGATTACACCTTTTTTTCTTGGCTTGACTACAACTTATTTTCTAGCTGGACTACAACTTATTTTCTAGTTGGAGTACAACTTTTTTGTTAGCTGGACTACAACTTTCTTTGTTAGCTGTAATACAACTTTTTTTGTTAGCTTGACTACAACTTTTTTTAGCTGGACGACAACTTATTTTTTTACGTGGACTAGAACTTTTCCAGCTGGACTACAACTTTTGTGTTAGCGGGAGTGCAACTTATTTGTTAGCTTGATTACTTTTTTTTAGATGGACTACAACTTTGTTAGTTGGACCACGGCTTTGTTGTTAGCTGGACTACAACTCTTTTAGCTGGAATACAACTCTTTTAGCTGGAATACAACTTATTTTATTATCTGGACTAAAACTTATTTTTAGTACAACTGACTTTTTTTTAGCTTTGACTACAACTTTGTTAGCTTGACTAAAGCTTTTTTGTTAGCTGGACTACAGCTTATTTTGTAAGCTGGACTACAACTTATTTTGTGAGATGAAGTACAACTTTTTTGCAAGCTGAATGATAACTTTATTGTTAATTTGATAACTTTTTTGTTAGCTGGACTACAACTTTTCCAGCTGGACTACAACTTATTTTGTTAGTTGGACTGCAACTTATTTTGTTAGCTGGACTACAACTTTGTTAGCTGGACTACACATTTTTTGTTAGCTGGACTACAACTTATTTTGTTAGGTGGACTACAACTTTGTTAGCTTGACTACAACTTTGTTAGCTGGACTACACCTTATTTTCTAGCAGCAGTACAACGTTTTTGTTAGCAGAAGTACAACTTATTTGTTAGCTTGAAGACTTTTTTTTAACTGGACTACAACTTTGTTAGCTGGATTACACCTTTTTTGTTAGCTGGACTACATCTTTTTTTCTTAGCTGGACTACAACTTCATTTGTTAGCTGGACTACAATTTATTTTGTTAGCTGGACTACAACTTTTTTTGTTACCTCGACTACAACTTGAGTTTACCATCAGGTAAGATCCAAGCACCATCTGTCTGAGTTGCACCCATAGAAGACCAAATCCGTTTTTCATCTGCAGAGGCAAAAGCCTGGAGATCTGCTTAGAGATCAGTGAGGGAGTCGTCTGCTTGCAAAGAGAGGGAAGCGAAAACAGAAAAAGTATTAGCTGCTTTCTTAGCCATAGCATCAGCTTTGGCATTGCCACAAGCAACATAATCTACTGAGTTAGTGTGAGCCACACACTAACAGACTGAAATTGCTGTAGGCAAAAGGATCGTATCAAGAAGATCAGAAGCCTGTGAGGAGTTCAGAATGGGTTTGCCATCTGTTTTTAGGAAATGCCTGTGCTTCCACAGCAAACCAAAGTCATGAACAAAACCAAAAGCATATCTGTAATCTGTTTAAATGGTGACAGACTTACCAGCTGCCAACTTACAAGCTTTAGTAAGTGAAATAAACTCAGCAGTTTGAGCAGAGAAATGTTTCGGAAGAGAACCAGACAACAGAGTGTCATGTGAAGAACATACTGCAAACCAAACACAGTTAGTACCTGTGGCACGTACCTGTGGCACGCAAAGCTGATCCATCTACAAAAAGAATCATGTTAGAGTTTGGAAGAGTCTCTAAAAGATCAGATCTAGGTGTACAAACCTTTTCCAGAACAGCTTCAAAGTCATGAGACTCCATCATCAGGAGTCGGAAGCAAAGTAGCAGGATTCAGAACAGTACAACATTTAACAGTGACATTTGGCATATCAAGGAGCACAGAGGTGTATCGGAGCCAACGAGCAGTTGAAAGATGTGAAGTTTTCTGCTCGAGAAGAATGATGGCAACAGAATGAGGAACCAAAAGAGTCAAATTAGTGAAGCCTACAATATCTCAGGGGCCAGCACAGCTTTCTCTGCAGCTGCAACAGCACGAAGACAACAAGGCAGGTAGCCCAGTTTTGCTGAGAAAAAAGCCACTGGCCTTTGCCTGCCCCCATGTTCCTGCATAAGAACAGATGTCATACAACCATGCTTCTCATCAACTGTCTGTTTGAAAGGTTTATGAGGATCTGAAATGCCAAGTGTTGGAGCTGTTTGAGGAGCCAGCTTAAGCTGAGTAAAGGCTGATTCGGCCTCAGGAGTCCATGGAACACCATCAGCTGACTGAAGATCTGACTGAAGATCTTCAGCGAGTTAGTAACAACAGGGTTCTGCGAGACATTATTGGTTTTGAGGGGGAGCTGTGCGGTAAGAAGGGACAGTAAGGAAAACTTTGAGGACCGTAGCTCTATCAGAGCCCACGATGGGCCTACGTCGGCTCCTCTGTCAAGCCAGTGACTGATTTTGTTAATATTGCATGCCCAGTAATGTTGGATAGGATTGGGTAGTACAAGACCACCCTGCTTTTTGGAGAGTTGTAGAACAGCTTTTCTATTACTGGGCGGCTTATTCAACCACAGAAATGACAAGATTGTCTGGTCTAGCTGTTGTAAGAAGGACCTTCAAATAAAAACCTGAATATGTTGGAACAAATAGAGAAATTTGGGGAGAATCCCTATCTTAACCAGGTTAACTCTGCCAGTTAGGGAGAGAGGGAGGGAGGACCAGCAAGTCAGATCTAGCTTGCTCTTATCAATGAGAGGGTGAAAATTTTTATTAAAAAGGTCCTTGAAAGAAGCAGTCACAAATATGCCGAGATTTCGAAACCCCTCTAAAACAACTCTAAATGGGAAAGAGGATGGTGGCATCTTCTTAGACAGTTTATTTATTGGAAGAAGTTCACTTTTATTAAAATTTAACTTGTAACCAGAGTATCTGCCGAATTGAGATAACAGGGATGGACGAGGCTGGGTTAGACACATATAATAGCAAATCATAAAGGGACAGCTTGTCGGTGACATAATTTCTGGTGATGCCCTCAACTCTCCCCTCCCCCCGGAGCCAGATGGCTAATTGCTTGATAGCTAGAGCAAATAGGAGGGGGGAAAAAGGGGGAATCCCTGTCTGGTGCCCCGACAGAGGGCAAAAGGTGGCAACCTCAAACCATTTGTAGGGATATGCACAGTTGGAGAGTCATAAAGCAGTCTACTCCATGTAATAAAGTCGGAGCCAAAACCAAATTTAGACAGGACGCAGTACAGATACTTCCACTCAACCCTGTCAAACACTTTCTCAGCGTCTAAAGATAATACCACCTCAGGTGTGACAGGGTTGGGGGAGCTGATAATGTTAAGAAGTTTCCTGGTGTTGGATGATGAGTTCCTTCTGGCTATGAACCCAGTCTGGTCTATGGAAATTAAGGTAGGTAGGGCTTGCTGCAGACGAGTGGCTAGAACCTTGGCAAGAATCTTTTGGTCCACCTTTAAAATTGAGATGGGCCTATAGTTACTGCATTCAAGGCGGTCCTTGTCTTTTTTTTAAAAAAAAAGAGAGATGTTGGCTTCTGATAGGGTTGGAGGAAATCTGCCATTATTAAAGGATTTGTTGTAGACGTTAACCAAATGTGGGATTATTAGGATTGAAAATTCCACTACAAACCCATCTGGGCCAGGGGATTTGCCGTTCTGTAGCTGCCCAATCGCCTCCTATACTTCCGCCACTGCAACCGGAGCACCTAATTTGTCAGCCAGATTGACATCAACTTGGGATATGAGAGCACCTCTAGGGAACTGTGGTTCTTCCAGATTTCAGGTGAGTACTCTGAGGTGTATAGGTCAGAATGGAAATTCAAAAAGGCGTCATTTATCAATTTGGGGTCGGTGACCACCAACCCAGATGGCAATCTCAACCTAGGGATTAGTCTCAAAAGAGCTGCGTTTCTAGCTTGATGGGCGAGGAGTTTTCCTGCCTTATTTCCCATTTCAAAATAGCGCTGCTTGGTTTGTAACAATTTCGTTTCAACCTTAGATGTTGACAGAAGGTCAAATTCAGCCTGAAGTTTAAGACATTGGTCATAAAGGGAGGGAGTCTCTGAGAGCCAGGCCATCCCCTCCACGTCTGCTTTTTTCTGCTGAGAGGCAAACGAGATCGCCTGTCCCCTCAGATACACTTTACACGACTCCCAGAGAGTGTGTCTTGTGACATCTGGGATGTCGTTCACCTGAAAAAAAATTGGTATTTCCTCCCAAAAAAAATTTCTAAAATGTGACTTATTCAGTAAAAAGTGAGAAAGTTTCCATTGAATGTGTGGAGGACTGTGGTTTGGAAAATGTATGACAGTGGACGTAGGAGAATGGTCCGAGATCACTATGCTGTGATACTCGCTGGAGTTGACCCAATGTAGTAGCCTTTTATCAACAAGAAAAAAATCAATTCTAGAATATGTACGATGAACATGGGAGAAAAATTAAAAGACCTTAGTGGATGGATTAAGTTAAGAGATCTCCACGAATCACATAGACCAAGCTGATTCATAAAAGATTTCAAAGTAGTAGCTGAACTGGACTGAGTGAGGGGCCTAGCAGAGGACTTATCTAGAACAGAACCTTGAATAAGGTTGAAATCGCCACCTATAATGGGGTAATAGCTGTCCATGTCCGAGAGAGAGGAGAAAAGATGGGTTATGAATTTGTCGTCATCCCACACAGGGGCATAAACACTCACGAACATAACTGGGATGTCAAAACAGCTTGCCAAAAACAGCCATAAAATGGCCATTGGGGTCTTCAACCGATTTTGTTGGTTTAAACGTTATATTTTTACTCATAATGATGGTTGCACCTCTCGTCCTCACAGACAATTTGGAATGAAACACATGACTCATCCAAGGTCTTTTAATACGTGAAATCTCAGAGGGAATCCCCTTTGAGCTGTTTCAAATGTGAGAACACTCTGCCCCTCGTGATTGTTTCATTGACTCCCCAAACGTTCCATGACACCAAATGACATGACACAAAAAACAAACAAAAAACCAAACAAACAAAACAAAAAAAGCATTCACCCCTGAATAGCTTCCAGTTTCTTTATACTCACTGATCCCCATGACTTCTCCACTCCCGCTGGATTAAATGTAACCTAGATAGTACAGAGAGTCCCACATTAACAGAAAAGAGTTTACATGCCTTCCACGGTATTAGGCATAGAGCCAATTTGAACATGAACATTTTAGGGAAAAAAAAGGTCCTTTATCCGGACTCACACTGTGACATAACAGACAACCTCGTATTAAATGTTTAACTGATATTGCCCCTAAAGGAAAATGAAAAGTGTAGTCAGCGACTAACGGCTGTGACATGGCTAGTCAAAACAAACCAAGGTAGACTCCATACTCAGCATCAGGTGGACATTTACAAATGTTGAAAGAGTCCCAGTGTTCAGAAAGCATCCTACTAGAAAGAGTTCACAATATCTGTGTTTTGAATGTTATCCTGTTGAGACACTCTTACCAGCTGGGCGAGTCATTTCAAAGCCCCCGTTGGTACTGTTGTTAACGTTAGTCGCTAATGGATTAGCCACTCAGGGGGCAGAGAAGGACCCCGCGAAGGCAGCGGCTTCCTCGGCCGATGAGAAACGTTTCTTAGTGCCATCTTTCAGGGTGAAGCTGAGCTGGCTGGGGACCCAGGTTATACAACTTGGCCATGACATCGCGGTAAACCGCCCACTGCGCTAATGCGTCGGGGCAATAATTCTCGTAGATGCGGACAGGCGAATCACGGTACTTCAGGTCGTTCCTCCGTTTGCAGGCCTCCTGGACTATTAGCTCCTTGGTCTGGTGAAGGCACACAATCACAGGTCAGGGCCGGTCTCCCTGTTGCAGCTTAGCAGCTCTCGTTGAGTTTGTAGCATCTGGTTTCCAAATATCTCCATCAGGACGTAAAGTCGTAAGGCGGGGACCTTCCATGGACTGAGGCAGGCCGACAATCCTGATGTTGTTACGTCGACTTCGTCCCTCCAGATTAATGTTTTTGTTTTTGAACAGAACACAAGCCTCTGATAAAGTGGAGCATGATGCTTCAAGAGCTCGGATGCGTTCCGCAGTTAAATTGGTATTGGACTCCAGACTCTCAATTCTTTCACCAAAGTCAGTCACTGTGGCCTGCTCCGAATTAAGTTTAGCCTCAAGAGAGGTAAACGCTCACCTGAGCTCAGCAGACAGCATTGCCGATATGGACTGGCGGTGTTCCTCCTGCAAGCTAATCAGAGCAGGCATGCTAATCTGGTTAGCCATGGCGAACGAGTCGTCTTTCGCGGTTTCTCTTACTTTAGCCAGCCTGCTTCTGGAGGCCATGAAGCATAGTGGATATTACTCACTCTTACAAGGGATTCGGGTTGGGCTTGGGTTATGAAAAGTTTAGTTTTTACAGGTCAGTGCGGGAGAGCGCGAAATGTGCGTCTACTCCATTCCCCACCGGAAGTCCTTTTGCTCAATTTCATCACTCCTCAGCTGTGGACAGTCCTTCTTCCAGTGTCCAGTCTGGCCACAGTAAAAACAAATATTTGAGTCATAGCTCTGGCGTGACCCATTTCGACCTCCTCTCCCACGTCCATGTCCTCGACTTCGGCCTCGTCCTCCGTTTACACCAATTGCGTAATACATGGTTATGGCTGCCAAATGCAGCTCCTTTTCACACTTGTCCCTTTTGGTTGTCTTACGCGTCTCAACTTGGTTCTGAGCATGGTGAGCATATTGGCAAACGTCAGCCAAACGAGGACCCTCACACCATCCCATGTAAATGTTCTTTACTTCAGTGGCAACATCTGGCATGAGGCCTTTAATTATTGCATCGCATGCAATACTCTCCCATGGTCCTGGTTCATTACCCAAATCTGTTGGTCTCTGATGACCGCTGTGCTTGCTGACTTCCTCAAGGATGCGGTGTACAAAATCATCAGTCCCTTCACCGGGTTTCTGTTTGCAGGTGTAAATGTGGGACATATTGATTTTGGTTGGAAATTGAGTGGTGATGGCTTGACACAGTCTTTGGATGGCTGCTTCATATCTATTGTTGTCATTATGTCCTGGTTCACTGTTGGTAGGTCGCCGGTCCGGTTGTGGCAAACTGGCCTCTATCTTGCAGAGGTCAGTTGGTTTGAACTTTTTTGCCAATATGCGACACAATTCAACCCCGGTCGGCGATGAAATCTCGCAACTCAACAGCGAAACGGGGTCCAGAATTATCTGGATCTGGTAAGCATTGTGATGCTTCCATGATGTCAGTCTCAGTCCAGAGTCAATAAAAGTAATGGTCCAGTGGGACCTGCAACTTCAACCATAGGCATGGTTTGAATCTGTTTTTGTTTTTTCTCACGTTTAGATCTCCGAAGTCCAGATTGTGGGGAAAGGATTTTTGTCACTTTCGTGAAAAGTTCTTGGGCAGGTACGCTGCTAAACTTCTTCCTTTTCCTCATCATCAGACTGATGTAACTGATGTTGTGAGGATGATGGAATTTCTTCCCGAGGGAGGATGGAAGAAGTCCCTTCTTCCCGAGAGCCAGAGGCTTGTGGCAGGGCTGGCTGTTGTTGCTGCAGGCGTCGTGGAGGGCAGGAGTCCAGGTCTAGGTCTGGATCCGGCACAGCGAGAGCGCTCAGGGTGGGGTAAAGAGGTGCAGAAGGAGAAGAAGTGTTATCAGTGGAATATGGTGGTGGTTTAAAAGAAGATTCAGTCTTAATCAGAGCTGAATTATCTTTTCGTCCACATACTAAATTATCATCATCATTCCATGCTGGCATTTGTTTAGCATTTTTCTTTCTATCTCTTAATACACTCTTTTTTCCAACATTCTATACCTTTCTTACATTCCACCAACCGTTCCCAATCTTTAAACTTCATTTTCTTTTTTTTGCTTCATCTCTTTCTCATATTTGCAAAACTTTTCTTCTAATTTTCTTATTTCTAACACACTAAAAGAACCTTCAAGTGGAAAACCCCAATTTTCTATCCAATATCTAGTCCATTTTACACTCTCTGGACCATATTTCTTTTTCATTTCATCATGCTTAGGTCAAAAGTCTGAGACCTACTCTTCCCCATTCTCGTACTTGGAATGGGGGAATATATTCCTACACTCAAAGGACGTCTCCAATGAGGACCTTAATCTGTACTCACACTTCTTCGGAGTACTTCAGTCACACTGCTTCTGACTGCTTCAAAATGACACAACCGTCTCACTAATGACACAACCGGGAAACCCTCTTTTATTCAAATAAAAACTGAAAAGCAGTCTTATCACCTCAGACTATCAAATTTCAAAGATGATCCCAGCGCTGGCATTCAGGAAACGGACCTGCCAGTCCTCTCTCTCTGAAAAGGCCTTGGAAGTATGAGGCTGGAACAGCTACTTCAGTCCAGGCTGGCCATGCACTGCGGTCCGGTCCAGAGACACCAATCGAGGGATCCTGTTCGTGACACCAAAATTGTGGTGGAAATTTAGTAATGCACAGAGTCAGTTATTTTCTTCTGAGGGGATAAGAGTCTTTAATAATAATATCTTGCAAGAGAGAACAACAGAGTACAGAATACAGAGTTGCTCTGACCACTGAGGCAAAAACACACAGTTATATTGCCCGATGTTAGAAAAATTATATAGTTATACTATGAGAAAAGCTGCAAGAATAAGAGTTTCTGTGATGTGGGGAGGCCTCCTCCTGTCTTTTGGTTCTCATAATACTATGTAGCAAGCAAAAGTGTTTTGACTGTCTGAATTCGTCTTCCCATAACATTAAATGGCTAATAATGTCTTTTCCTATAACATTGAATGTCCCTTTCCCATAACATTGTGTGGCCAGCAAACATAAACAATATAAATAGCAATAGTACCATTTTGTTGTCAGACAACTCTGAGCAGCTTCCTGACAGGTTGTGCGGACTTGTCTCTTTCTTACAAGAAATAAATGTTTTCTGTTAATCGTATCCAGCGACTCTGAGCCTAATTTTGAGAGAATTCTATCACATCATCTGTCTTTGGGTATAGTTGATTGTTCTTCTATCTTTCCTCCCCAACTACCAGTTGAGGTTACCCAGACACAGTCGTAAATACCAGCCTCAGCCTTGTCCCCCTTAAAGTGCAGCTATCTCATTATAACAAGTCCACCATTATAAGGAGGAATTTCCGAAAAACAGGGCAGGGTGGTACCTTGCAGCTCAGTCATTTGCAGGTCATACACAGTAACACTCAATACAATGCATATAATAATTCATTTTCCATTACAGTTATCATCTCTGACTCACAGATGAAGCCTCAGTTAGCTCCTCAGTTCTGTTTCACTGGATAGTGTAGTGGTAAGATTATCACCTTTAATGTGGCTGACTGGGAGGAGCTGCCGCTGGTTTGGACCGGAGGGCTGGGACACTGACCAATCTGTCTTTAAGGAGGATTGGCCAAATGGAGCAATTGCTCCACTAAGCAGGAGTGGCCAAGGACCAATCCTGGACAAGCGTTCAACCACAAATTTTTACATGCAGAAAAATCTAACACAGAACTTCACTACTTCAGAGCAAGAGCAGGGCAATAATTTCATTTTTAATGGTCTGTCACAGTTTATGTTTAATGATGTTATGTTCTAGTCATGTTTTTCCCCTGTCACATTCGGTTCACTCACGTCACCTGTTTCATTGTTCACAGCTGCACCTCATTCACTGATCACTCCCTCCACAGTATTTAGCCTCCCTGTTTCCTTTCAGTCACTGCAGAATCCTCACTATCCCTTCATGCCACAGACAGAGAAGTTTGATTACATGCCTCATAACCATAGTCTTGTTACCATAGTCTTTTGTATTTCATAGTCTTGATTTTTTTGTTCCACAGTTAAGTAATTTTGATCCGGCTCTGCCGTGCTTTCTTTTTGCCTTTGCTCCCTGTTCTTGGAATAAACCTTTTTTGAACCAAAAGAGCTGCATCTGGGTCCTACCTCTCCACCAGTTCGTGACACGGTCGAGTACTTAACGTGATATTTGTTAAATTTACAGTAACAAACTGAATGGCACACACCTGAGCCTAACAGCACTGCCTAAAAGTCTCTTACTTTACTGTATAGGGCCCTTTATAGTGCAACTTACCATATTTGATCACTTGCGCTGGCCTTAAAACTGGAACCCCAGCCACGGCAATAGAATAAAGTCATGTGACTTTGTCCGGCTACTTTACAATAGGTGAGGTCACAGGCTCTGACCATTAGGAATGAGCCACAAATGGTCAAACTTTCTCTTTTGTAAAGAATCTAAGGTATACAAAGAAAAAAATTTCTTCTAATAGCTCCTAAGGGTTGAAACATCATATTTCCAAGTATTTCAATGAGTGTCCTTTAAAGGGTTAAACAGATGAGACAAATCAGGCACAGTAAGCATGGATGCATGGCAGATGAGTGATTTGGCACGTCCAAAGCCGGCTGATACTCATCTGGCCCCTGATATCCAGCATTTAGACTAAGCAGGTCAGTTAAAAGGTGGACCACTGCGGTAAAGTTGTGGCAGAAGTTTGCCAGGTTCAGTTTGAGTGAAGTCTATACTGAATGCCTGAATATCTGAATCAGAATCAGAATCTGCATGTGCTCCCTCCATGTCCCATTGATGAAAATAAAACCATCTAAAGCTTTAACTGGCTTTGGCCAACTTACGTTACTACAAATATTCAGTTTCTTTTTAAGAAACTGTGCTGTTTAATCAGCTTTGCATTCTGTTCATCTATGGCGTGTTCAGGACCACACTGCAAACTGATAAATCCCAAAGAGACACAGAAACTCATTTACAAAGTTCTGACTGGTAACAAGTGGTCAGGTTGAATATACATTGGCTGCTGCATCTCTGAGTTTGGAGGACAGATGTTTGAACAAGTGGGTGGCTTATTTGCAGACCATCATCACTGTCCAAGCAATCAGTCACAGCTGGCCCTGTCACGATTACAAAAGAAACAATAATGCATACATAGACACATGAGTGATACAGCCTCAGCATGCTAATGTGACCAACAAATGATTTATGTCTTCAGCTGGAAGTACAGATCAGTAATTTTCCCCTTTACATTCACAACCTTTAAATGGGAACATGCAAAAAACCATGATTTTATCACTGACCTTGAATTCTCCTGAAACTGAAGACTGATCACAGTTCTGCTTCATATTTTGCTGTGAACAAAAATCTTAAATTAAACTGAACATGATCTGTCACAGAAGACTCAGTTCAGTTCGATTCAATTCAGTTATATTTATAAAGCGCCAAATTACAACAATTGTCATCTCAAGGCACTTAAATAATAAAGTCCAATTCAAGCCAATTGGAATTCAATTCATTGTAATCACAATCCAATGAAATTCATTTAAAAATAATCCAAATCATTCATATAGAGCCAATTCAAAAATAATATCCTAGCTAAGGAAACCAACAGATTGCACCGAAACTTGTCTTCAGTCCAATCTCCCGTCCTGAGCCTGAGGGACTGTGGAAAGGAACGACTCCCTTTAACAGGAAGAAACCTCTGGCAGAACCAGAACCAGGAAGAAACCTCTGGCAGAACCAGAACCAGGAAGGGTGGCCATCCGCCTCGACCAGCTGGGGTTTGAGAAGACAGAAAAGAGGGGGAAAAACACCATAACGCCATTCAAAGGATATCTGTTGGAACAGGGAAACACAAGTTAATAACCACAATAATGTCACATGTACATAAAATCATTTGAGAAATCAAATGGGGGAAAAAGAGCAAAGTGAGGAAAGGTGTGACAGATGAGGTCCCCCAGCAGTCTAAGCCTATAGCAGCTTAACTATGGGATGTTTCAGGATTACGTGAGCCATCCCTAAGAAGAAGAGAACCTTTAGAGAAGCTAAAACTGGAGAAACATGATTTCTCCTGTTAGTTCTCATCAGAACTCTGGCTGCAGCATTTTGGATCAGCTGGAGGCTTTTCAGACAATATGTGGGACAGCCCAATAATAAGGAATTACAGTAGTCCAATCCTGAAGTAACAAATGCATGAACTAGTTTCTCTGCATCACCCTGAGACAGGATGTTCCTGATTTTAACAATATTACGAAGGTGAAAGAAGGCAGTCCTAGAAACCAGTTTTATATGTGCGTCAAATGATAAATTCTGGTCAAAAATAACTCCAAGGTTCCTCACTGTAGAACTAGAAGACAAGGAAATACCATCTAGAGTAACTATATAACTAGACAATTTCTCCCTGAAGCGCTCAGGTCCAAAGAGAACAACTTCAGTTTTGTCTGAATTTAAAAGCAGACAGTTCTGAGTCATCCAGGTCTTTATGTCTTTAAGACAGGCTTGTAGTCTGACCAACCTATTGGTTTCATCTGGTTTCATAGATAAGTACAGCTGAGTATCATCAGCATAGCAATGGAAATTTATGCCATGCTGTCTGATAATGTTACCTAATGGAAGCATGTATAAAGTAAAGAGAATTGGTCCAAGCACAGAACCCTGAGGAACTCCATGACTTACTCAAATGTGTGAGGAAGATTCTTCATTTACAAGAACAAACTGGAATCTATCAGATAAATATGACTTAAACCAGCCTAATGCAGTTCCTTTAATCCCAATAACATGTTCAAGTCTCTGTAACAGAATGCTGTGATCGATCGTATCAAATGCAGCACTGAGATCCAACAGGACAAGCACAGAAACAAGTCCGCTATCAGAGGCTAAGAGGAGATCATTGGTAACTTTCCCCAGTGCTGTTTCTGTGCTATGATGCACTCTGAATCCTGACTGAAACTCTTCAAACAGATTATTTCTATGTAAATGATCACAAAGTTGAGCTGTAACTATATTTTTTTCCCCAAGAACATTTGTGATAAAATGGAGGTTGGATATGGGTTGATACTGAGCTAAGACTCTTGGATCAAGAGTAGGTTTTGTAAATAAAGTTTTGATTACAGCAACCTTCTCTTGAAAAGCCAAGTGTCACAGCGTTTCATTAATCTGCTTTTCAAAATCAAAATGTTCTGCTGGTGATCAACAGTATAGCTGTTCTTACAGATGCATTGGGATCGAGAAATGTTCTTCAGATGTTATGGAGTGGTAGAGGAGATTTCCCACGCATGAGATGACATGTGAACGAGGGCAGCACAGTTTTCAACTCACTCCTCATGATGTTGTCACTATTATCCCAACAATCTCCTTAAGATCTCCTTCTTTCAAGGGAGGAAATTCATGTAAAAATTAGAACAAAAATTTAGCTTAACTAAAACACTGTTTAAATGTTGTGTCAAAGTAACATCCAAGACTCATAGTTTCCCAGCACATTATTGTATGGTCATAAGATGATCAATATTACTCACTTCATCTGTCAGTAGCTGAAAGGTCTGATCAGTGTTTCCAGTTGATCTTGATCTTCATCTTTGTTTCTGCAATAATTAAACATGGGAGGACGTTTCTTCACTGGAACACATGGTATTTATATGATAAATGATCAGTTTTGTCATACTGATGCAGCACATGCATTAAGATAAAGGGAGTTAAGCTGCTGAAGTGATGAAGGGGGCAAACTAGAAGCTTAACAAAATCCATACATCCAAACTTCAAAGCAGCACAAAAGATTTAGACTTTTGATAAAAAAAGACAATTTACACCAAAAGCCCAGGTGTTTTTGGGCAGCACGGTGTATGCGTGGGTTCTCTCCGGGTTCTCCGGCTTTCTCACACCGTCCAAAAACATGCATGTTAGGTTAACTCAGTGTTTCTCAATTCCGGTCCTCATGACCCACCACCCTGCATGTTTTCAATGTTTCCCTCCTCCACCACACCTGATTCAAATGAATGGCTCCTTATCAGGCCACTGCAGAACTTGATGACGAGCTGATCATTTGAATCAGGTGTGGTGGAGGAGGGAAAATTCGAAAACATGCAGGGCAGTGGGTCATGAGGACCGGAATTGAGAAACACTGCGTTAACTGGTGAGACTGAGCGTGCATGGTTGTGTCCCTGTGATAGACTGGCGACCTGTCCAGATGTACCTCTCACCCAATGACAGCAGGGATAGGCTCCAGCCCCACCCTGTAATCCTGAATTGGATTAAGGTGCATAGAAAATGGATGTTCTATAGGAATCTTTGATAAATATTAATTAAGTATTAATTATTTGGCCATTAAGCCAAATGCTAAATATGGAGCGACGTGTGTACAAGGTGAAGGTTTTATTGTTCCACACTCAGTGCCTTGTGGAGTTTAAGAAAACAACGCAAATCGTATCTGCATTTAAAGAGTCGTGCCCTAATCTATTACTGATGTTGAGATGGCTTCTCTGAGCACTCTCTGTGACATACAAATGGAGCACAACATCAACTCGTGAAAGAGGGCAGACTGTGTGATCAACAGTCTCAAATGTTTCTAACAGATCAATGAAGAGGTCAGCAAAATATTTTCTTTATCCAGGATAAAGATCTCATAAATGACCGATTCTGCTGGTAAATAGAAAAAGCAGTGTCGAGCAAAGAGACTCATAATAGTTTTAATTCACTGCTCAGTTAAAAACATTGAACTACTGATAACGGTCCATCATTCAGTCATCGTTAATGATGTAGCATCTTTCCTACTGACATAATCATGAACATGATCATGGAGCAACAATGAAATAAAGTTAGGATGAGGGGTCCAATTTGCGTTACCTGCTGCATGTGAAGCTGTTTAGGACATTTGGTCACAGTTTTGGCTTCCTGATCAACACGAGATTAACTTCTGTCCAGTTGATCTCTCTGAGCTAACAACAGCAATAGTCTCTTCTAAACCATCAACTTGTATGTTAGACCCAATCCCAACCAGACTGTTCAAGGAGGTTTTCCCCTTAATTGACACTTCCATATTGGATTTGATCAATCGGTCTTTGTTGACAGGATATGTACCTCAGACTTTTAAGGTTGCTGTAATTAAACCTTTACTTAAAAATCCTACTCTTGATTCAGAAGTGTTGGCTAATTATCGACCTATATCCAATCTCCCTTTTTTTGTCTAAAGTTCTTGAAAAAATAGTTGCAGTTCAACTTTGTGATCATTTACATAGAAATAATCTGTTTGAAGAGTTTCAGTCAGGATTCAGAGTGCATCATAGCACAGAAACAGCACTGGTGAAAGTTACCAATGATCTCCTCTTAGCCAACAACAAACAACAATCAGTTGCTGAATGAAAGTAGGACTGGTAGAGATATGCAGCAGAGCTTGATGAACTGATGAGAAACAGCTGTGTCTGAGGAACCTAATGGAGCAGAGAGCAGCCACACACACAACCACACCTCATCGCACAGGTGACGACAAGACAAACACACATCGGGAAAAAGGGAAGTGACACAGAAATGCAGAAACTTATCACACTGGACTGTAATTAGCTTGAATTGGACTGTATCCTGGGATTGCCTTGAGATACAACTTGCTGTGGTTTGAGGCTTTATAAATAAAGCTGAATTGAATTGGTTTTAAAGTGTGTTTGATTGAATTTAACAGTATACCACACAAAGTGTAGGCTGAAACATAGTGAAGCCTACAAGGCAGAGAAAGTGTAAAAAATAAGAAAAACACATCAAAGTGCATCCAGTTGGCAATTTTTACTGTCTGAAATATCTTTTAAATGAAAGAAAGTTCACTGCGAAAAAAAATCCCACTAAGTACAGGAAAACTTTACAGCTGTACAATTACAGCATTTCACATACACAGAGCCAGCTGTTAGGTGACATATTCATGGGGTACGTGTGGCAGTCAGTGACAGATGGAGATATACCTGGATTTTACTCAATTTCAACTCCCTCAGTATAAACAGCTAGAGTTCACTAAGTAGAGGAGACTGGCTTTTACAGCGAAACACTGATCCGAAGCAGAGCTCCGACTCAACCGTGCACTACTTCTGGAAATCACAGCTCACTGACATGACTGTGAGTCTTAAATATTGTGTGAAAAACAGGAGGTAGGGGAGTACAAACTGAAAAGAAAACCAGAGTCCAAATAAAAGCAGATCATTTAGCACATTTGTTAAAAAGGATTTTCCAGTAAAAGCTGGTGAAAACAGAAACAGAGCCTTTTTAACAGGTGCTGATTGGAATCAGGTGAAGAAAACTGATGATGCTCATGATTAAGCTTCTGTAGCTCCTGTGATTTTGACTGATTGAGGTGGTGATCACTGCTGGCTCTACACTGCTAAAGTGTGTGCTAATTTACACTGGCCATGCAAATCACCCAATCCTTTCACATGAGTTGGCCACAGACTTGTTGTTAAAAAGGAAAATCACAACAGTTATAGTTCATACAGAAAAAAAGCCATCTGTGAACCAAGGAAAGACTGAACTCCATCTGACTGTTCCTTCCCCTCAGACTTCCTCTGGACCTAACTGCTGTTGTGACGAAGTGTCACATCTGGCTCAGCTGGAGTTAATTGTTCTTTTTCCAGCAGGTCATCATATTTTAATGTATGGCCTTACAAACAGTCTCTGTTAGGACGTGTTCAGTTAGTTTAAATCTCTTATGTCTTTAGAGACTTTGGAAATTTGTCTTTTTTGTTAATAGCATATCGGCCTGTACCAGGACACCTCTTCATATGTACGCCCATCAAAAAGCTGTTGTGACAGCATCAAATGGAAATAACCAAAACAACAAAATGACCACAGATCTGCTTCCTGCAGTGAGGACGAGACAAGAGAGGCTCATTGCAACCAGACTATATAGAACTGTTTCTGGTCAACACCTGACGGACCCTCCCACCTACCCACCTAAGCCAATTACTGCAGGGTGGCAAGGGCCGTCACACAGTAAAGTTCAATTAATTTAGAAGCACATTTCTGAGCTGAAAGAAGCTAGCTCTGATAACTGCATTAATCTGTTTGTCTGATGGAAAAGCATGATCAAAAATCAGTTTTTAGCGGGTTCCAGAGGTCCCAGATGGATACTCTGAGTCTGAGTCATATTGAAGTTGTCCCAAACAACATCATTTCAGTTTAGTAGTCTTGCATTGTAGTCTTTCCAATTCCATACTTTTTTCATCTCCATTTCCATTTCTTCTCATTGCTGATATAAAAGGCTGGAAGCTCGGTCTGTTGGACATAAAAAATAAAACTTACTAGTACTTAAGTTTTCCACGTTATTCCTGTAAACCACGTTTCTAATGGAAAATGTAACACATTACTGGATAAATGAAAGAGATTTCTAGTAGCTACCATGACTTTTAGTCATTAATGTCAGTTAATGTGCTTTGTGTCTGAAAGCCATCTGCTCTAGCAGATGTAGTGTTGAAATTACTTGCATGTATTCCTCTCCTCAGACACTGTCCCTGTGACATATTTGGACATAATTGGTCTTTCTTTAAAATAGATAAATCGATAAAAGCAAATGTGTGTTTAAACACATTAAAGAGGGAACAGATTATTTCAGCCAGCCTGTTTTTCTCCCTCTGAAATATTATGTTCCCCCCTATATCTTGGACGAAGTGTAAGCAATCATCACTATCCATCCATCCATTTTCTATACCGTCAATCCATTAATCGGGTAGCGGGTGGGCTGGAGCCTATCCCAGCAGTCATCGAGCGAAAGGCGGGGTACACCCTGGACAGGTCGCCAGTCCATCACAGCAATCATCTCTAGTTTTTGGTAATTTATTCCACTCATGATACTCAACTATTCCTGTGAATTTGAACACATTAGCTCCTTTCTTACCAAAGTTACTTGGGGGAACAAATGTGTGGGAACACAGTGTTTGGGTGACTGACTGTGTTATCTGTTAAACTATCGTTCAAGTGAACACGACTCAAGTTGGAAAAGACTATGGTTCTTTCAGTTTTTTATCGCTGCACTTACTTCGGCGTCTGTGGCGTTTTTTCCAGCGTGATCAAACGGCATTAGTTCTTCGGCTGATATTGGAATCTCAGAGTGTTTGTTTAATATGCATCAGCAGAGATTTGACATTTAAAGTGATGAGTGTCAGCAACACAAAGTTGAGACACTAGCGCCATCATAACCGATGGGAGCCATAATTAGAAAATGATATTTTTTATGGATATATGTAACTAAAGTTACTCATGTGACTGCAGTGATCTGAGAAATATCTGAAGAATAGATGAGAGAAAATTACACACTGATGATGATGATCGACAGTTGAGCTTTTACTCCAGCAGACACTGTGGATGTGGGCCAGATCACTTGTATTATATGCTATCAGAAACCTGCCCTTATCCATAACTCTAACAAATACATGTTCCACACATGAGTTTAGTATAAAACCACGACATGTGTTCAGGTGTTCAAATCGCTCCAGCTGCTCTCATTGATGGTAATGTAAAATCAGCTCTTTTTTTTTTTTTAATTTCTGACATTACAATGCAATCTACGTATTCCGGGAGGGCTCGCAGTAACGTGCTTTCATCATACCTGTAAAGATAGCTACCGTAGCCACCACGCGCTAGTCCTTTTCAAGGTCAGCATGGCAAGTAGAACAACTGAATAGTTTAATTAATGTAAACCAGTATAAATAGTTTGGTATCTTTGATTAACAACAGAAATTGTAACTATTTGTAATTGAAAATCAATGCTAATATAAAGTCCATCCATCCATTTTCTATAACTGCAGGAGACTATCCCATCAGGTGAGAGGCAGGGTACAACCTGGACAGGTCACCAGTCCATCACAGGGCCACAGAGAGACAAACCACACACACTCAATCCCAAGGATAATTTTAGAGATGCCAGTTAACTGAATGTGCATGTTTTTGGATGGTGGGAGGAAGCCAGGGTAACCAGAGAGAATCCACACAAACTCAGGGAGAAGATGCCAACTCCACACAGAAAGCCATGAGTTGAACGAGGAACCCTCTTGCTGTGAGAAAACAGGGTTAACCAGCACACCACCGTATAGCCCAAATCTAAAGTCAAGAACTGTAAATAAACACTAATGTTTTCAACTTGTATCGAGTTCTTGTCTTAATTAATGGTGAAGCAGATATCTCTCTCCACGGTGAAAGGTATTTGAAGGTAAACTGATTACCTACTAGTATGTGGCAAATGCAGCTAAAGGGAAAATCCTGATCTTGTAATCTAGTGCTTAGGTGAGTAGTTGATAAAGTGAGTTTACCAGAACAAAACAAAATTGTAACTTGCTACTTATTAATTTACTCACTGAACAGGTCACTTTAGTCATCATCAATACTTTTATCCCCCTGAGAAATTTCTCAGGGGACACCACTGAAAATAAATCACAAAAATCTCTTCCAGAAGTGGAACTAGTTCCTACCCTTTACTCTTTCATCACTTTTTTTAATGTGGAGCTGTGAATTGTCAAAATGACTGTCTACGTCCTGAGTTAAAATCCCAGCAGTGCCTGAAGTTTTATGAAAAACGTTAACATGGTGCCAGAGCTGTTGATGCCAATGCTTCAGCAGTGCTGGACTTCCAAAACAGTCTGTATTTGGAGGCACTTTTACTCGTAGCTTTAACTATTCTTGAAGTACAAAACCACAAAAACCACTTCCTGAAGAGGATCAAGTTCCTGCTCTTTATTCTTCCGTCTGTTTCAGAATCATATGGCGCTGTGGCTTAGCTGGTCAAAGTGCCTGTCTTACAAAGAGGAGATCCTGGGTTTAAATCCCAGCAGTGCCTGTCGGCCTTCATAAATAACTATGAATTGGCATGTAAAATAGGTTATCATCAGGGTTCTCCTAAATGCTTGACGCAGGTCCTCTTTATAAAAGTGCGTATAAATAGCCCACAGCTTTTAGCATGTTATTTATTCCTATTTTAGGCCTTCGGAGTGTAACTTTACGCCGTTTACATAACATGTCAAATGGTTAAGCTACAGTACGGTGGAGGGTATCCTCCTTTCACACTACAAACCATCAAAATTAATGTACAAACTATTGTCCAGTGTCTCCCCCAGAGACTCCAAAAAGGGTGGGTACTCTGAACTGCTGTTTGGCGCATAGGTACAAACAACAGTCAGGACCCGTCCTGCCACCCGAAGGCAGAGGGAGGCTACCCTCTCGTTCACTGGGGTAAACCCCAATGTACTGGCACACAGCCGGGGGGCAATAAGTATGCCCACACCTGCTCTGTGCCTCTCACCACGGGCAACTGCAGAGTGGAAGAGAGTCCAACCCCTCTCAAGAGGAATGGTTCCAGAGCCCAAGCCGTGCGTCGAGGTGAGTCCGACTATATGTAGCCGGAACCGCTCAGCCTCGCGCACCAGCTCCGGCTCCTTCCCCAACAGAGAGGTGACATTCCACGTCCCAAGAGCTAGCTTCAGTAGCCGAGGATCAGACCGCCAAGGCCTCCACCTTCGGCTGCTACCCAGCTCACATAGCACCCGACCCCCTTGGCCCCTCCCACGGGTGGTGAGCCCGTCGGAAGGGGGACCCACGTCATGATTTCGGGCTATGCCCGACCGAGCCCCATGGGCACAGGCCCGGCCACCAGGCGCCCGCTGCCGGGCCCCATCCCCGGGCCTGGCTCCGGTGGGAGGCCCCGGTATCCCATATCCGGGCAAGGGATCACGAGGTCCAAATTTCTTGCTCATCATAAGGAGTCTTTTGAGCTGTTCTTTGTCTGGTCCCTCATCTAGGATCTGTTTGCCTTGGGTGACCCTACCAGGGGCTTGAAGCCCTGGGCAACATAGCTCCAAGACTCATTGGGGCACGCAAACTCCCCCACCATGATAAGGTGACAGCTCATGTCATTTATTCCTATTTTAGGCCTTCAGAGTGTAACTTTACGCCGTTTACATAACATGTCAAATGGTTAAGCTACAGTACGGTGGAGGGTATCCTCCTGATACACTACAAACCATCAAAATCAATGTACAAACCATGAAATACTCAGAGTTAGAGTAAAGCTCAGGGCAGAACGTTATTTCCTCGAAATACATAGCGGAAAATAACATGCAAACGTGCAAAAAAGCCTTGTAAAAACATGGTAAATAACTTGGCGTGTAATAAGTACACCGCTTCATGAGATCGGACTTTAACTGGTGAAGTGCCTTCCTCATGAACAGGAGGATCTGAGTTCAAAACCCTAGAGAATCGGCAAGATATGATGAAGTTTTGAACCAATTGGAGGCACTTCTCCTCATAGCTTTAGCTATTCTTGAAGTACAGAACCACAAAAACCACTTCCTGAAGTTGATCAACTTCCTACTCTCTATTCCTCCATCAGTTTTTTTGATTGATAAGGCGCTGTGGCTTAGCTGGTCAAAGTGCCTGTCTTGTTAACAGGAGATCCTGGGTTCAAATCCCAGCAGTGCCTTTAGCTTAATGATAAACATTAACATGGTGCCAGAGCTGCTGATGCCAATGCTTCAGGAGTGCTGGACTCCCAAAACGCTCTGTATTTGGACACATTTTGACTCATGGCTTTAACTATTCTTGAAGTACAGAAGATTGAACTGAGATTTAATCCAACTAGCTTCACATATAGAGATGATATTAAAAACAAAAAGCTTTGTTTTATGCAAAGATCACATGAATTTCGGAAATAAATCACAAAAAACACTTCCTGAAGAGGATCAAGTTCCTGATCTCTATTCCTCCATCAGTTTTTTTGATTGATAAGGCGCTGTGGCTTAGCTGGTCAAAGTGCCTGTCTAGTAAACAGGAGATCCTGGGTTTAAATCCCAGCAGTGCCTGTGGTTTATAGAGTTATCTATGATGTAGCCAACAAAAAAGGGTTTATATCATGGTTCTACTTAATGCTTTGCATTGCTCCTCTTCATCAACTAATGGACTTTTCTATGAGCATCCTGATTATTATGAGTCTGTTCTTTGGTCACAGTTGATAAAAATGTTTTTAGAAATCAGAGTTAGTTTTGGGAGAGGCTCTGGAGCTCACTTCCTGAAGTGTACACTTATTATGATATTATATATTATTATAATTAAAATATTAACTTGTGTTTCCCTGTTCCAACAGGTATCCTTTGAATGGTATTATGGTGTTTTTCCCCCCTCTTTTCCCTCTTTTCTGTCTTCTCAAACCCCAGCTGGTGGAGGCGGATGGCCACCCTTCCTGGTTCTGGTTCTGCCAGAGGTTTCTTCCTGGTTCTGGTTCTGCCAGAGGTTTCTTCCTGGTTCTGGTTCTGCCAGAGGTTTCTTCCTGTTAAAAGGGAGTCGTTCCTTTCCACAGTCGCCTCAGGCTCAGGACGGGAGATTGGACTGAAGACAAGTTTCGGTGCAATCTGTTGGTTTCCTTAGCTAGGATATTGTTTTTTGAATTGGCTCTATATGAATGAATTGGATTATTTTTAAATTAATTAATTGGATTTCATTGGATTATGATTACAATGAATTGAATTCCAACTGGCTTGAATTGGACTATATTATTTAAGTTCCTTAAGATGACAATTGTTTTAATTTGGCGCTATATAAATAAAACTGAATTGAAATGAAAATTGAATTGAATTGAGTTGGTAATGTGAGTTGACCAAGAAAAAACTAATTGTGACAGCTAACTTATTAATCTACCCATTGAACGGGTCACTTTTGTCATCATCGCTACTATCATCCCCCCTGAGAAATCTGTCAGGAGCTGCCAATGTAAATGAGCATAAACTTTGTGCTCCTTACTAAATCAGTTTTTAATATGAAGCTCAACAGACTACAGGAAAATCACAATTAAATTTTAATGAAGTCAGTTGACTTTAACGTCTTCTCTGTGATGGTTTTCTGCTTCTGTGTTTTTCCTCATGAGACGTCCATCTGTCCTCTGGGATTTTTCTACGTATTTAAGGGTAGAACATTTTAGAATAGTTAACAAATAATTGCAGGCTCTGTTGTTGTCATAGGAGAATAATAATCTAAAACCTCTTCAACAAGTAGACTTTTATTCAGGATAGATTAGTTTCAGAAAACAATAGGCAGATCTAATTGAGCTAAATTGGACTCCATGAATTAGTTTCATTAGGGAGTACAGTGTACAATAAAGATAAAAACACATTCATATAAAGTTTAATTTAACAAAACACTGGAGGGCAGTTTTAGGATCATTTGAATGTGGCAAATAATGAAATATTTCTGACATTTAAATCTGTGTCACTCTAGATTAATTAGCATCTATTGTCCAAATGTTGCTAAGCAACAAAGATTGTTCAGAGCCAAACTGACCTTTGACCAACCAAAATTGATCAGTTGGTATGTTACAGGGAGGAGGATGAGATGGGAGTTGATGTGAGGAGAAATAGGCAGGAAGTAAAGTGAATCAGGGAGTCGAGGTGGAAACAGCCTTGAAACATCAGAGGGACATTTTGATTTCTTTGCTTCTATGCTGCACTAATGAGTCTACGTCATCCTGTGTTTTCTGTGTCAAAAGGAGCCAGCAGAAAGCAAGCTGACAACCATGGGCTGTCAAAGCTCTGACCATCATACCTCCACTTGTGTTAAGGACACAGAGGAGCCTCCTCTTTTCTTTAAATAAGCTGAGTGGTGAATGTTAACAGGCTGAGTTTATTCAACTCGAAAACTTCTGTCGCATCAAATGTAGACATGGAAGGTCAGTCAGTCAATTATTTTCCATGTTTTACTTAAAAGGGACATATCGTGAACAACTCCAAGTATATATATTATGTATAATATTATAGTATATATATATTATGTATTGAAAATACCTTTGTATAACAAACCCAGATTTTTCTTAAAGTTGACCCTTCTACACCCTCAGCTCAGCCTGGGTTTAAAAAAGGCTGTTTTTGCTCATATCTATTTAAACCACAAAATTACTTTGTCTTTTATTGTCACAGTCTCATTCATTTAGACATAAATTACATGTTTCAACAGAGATGTAATAATTGTATTCAAGTCTCTTCATGTGCATGGGGCCACCAGAAAGTGTCCAATAAGAGTGTCATAGAATTCTATCCATCCATACATCCATTTTCTATACCCACTTAATCAGTCAGTTTGGTTGCGGGGGGGCTGGAGCCTATCCCAGCGGTCATTTGGTAAGAGGCGGGGTACACCCAGGGCAGGTCGCCAGTCCATCACAGGGCCATACAGAGACAAACAACCACACTCACTCCTGAGGATAATTTTAGAGACACCAATTAACCTAACATGCATATTTTTGGACAGTGGGAGGAAACCAGAGTACCCGCAGAGAACCCACGCATACACGGGGAGAACATGCAAACTCCACACAGAAAGGGCCCAGCCAGGAGTTGAACCTGGAACCCTCTGCTTTGAGGCAACAGCACTAACCAGCGCTAGTTGTGTTCATTTTATAGCTGTTGTCAACCGACAATGGCTGAAGGAGGAGAAGAAATGGATTTAAAACTTTTAAACTTATGCCAGAAATGCCAGAAACGTTCTTCACATGCCCCATTGAAAGCTTTGAAGCCTACCCTGAAGTTTGAGAATTTTCTCGGCTTCTTTGTTGATAAAGTTGCGAAAATTAGATCACTGATCTTACCTCCCTCATATGATCTGTCCATTTCAGTCTCCTGTTCTGCTGTCTTCAACCAGTTTGAGCCTGTGTCTCTCTCCTTTTTAGGAGATTATTGATCATATGAAACCTTCAGGTTCCCCCACAGATTCTATCCCCCTCACCTTTTTAAAGAAGCTTATACTACCATAGGACCTTCTGTTCTGGGTATTGTTAATAGCAGTCTGAAGGTTTTTAAACATGTTGTAGTGCAACTGCTGATTCAAAAACCTGGTCTTGACCATCATATGGCAATATGAAAACAAGAATGTCAAATGGTTGATTTTAGCAGGGAAAAAGGAGGGAGAGACAATAAGGAGAGGTGGCGTCTCTGATGTATTATAAACCACAGTGAAGCTGTCCTAAGATGTTGCTGTGTGTTTATTACAGTAAATGGGCATCCCATGCAGTCCAGTGAAGTTGTGTTTCTTCTAACTGTAGGTGTTCTAGTCAGGTTTTAAAAACCTCCACAGTACAGAATCTGCACTTTTAAGGGTTTTTAATGACATATTTTTTGTGCTTTAAGCCAAACAGCTGCTTTTGATACTGTGGACCTGTGTGGGCAATTGGAATGTGTGAGCATTAAAGGTACCACCATTGGACTGGTTTAGATCCTACCTGGCTGAGAGAAGGTTTTGTGTTTCCTTCTACAGAGTCTCTCCACTCTGGTGTGCCTCAGGGGCCTATTCTTGTACCACTCCAGTCCAACACTATTAAAATGTCTCAATGACATCTAAGCATGGATGACGTTAAACTTCCTGAGCTTGAATCATAAGAAAACTGAGGTCATACTGTTCTGTTCAACTGGCTCCCCTGGAACCCCCCCACCCCCATTAATCTTGGCTCTTTGACATCCATCCATCCATCTATCATCTACCGTTTCTCCGGCGGTCGGGTCACATGGGCAGCAGCTTGAGAGGAGAAATACCCAGATGTCCCTGTCCCCGGCCACTTCCTCCAGCTCTTCCGGGGGGACCCCGAGGCATCCCCAGGTCAGCCAAGAGACATAGTCTCTCCAACGTGTCCTGGGTCTCCCCCGGGGTCTCCTCCCAGTGGGACGTGCCCGGAACACCTCCCCAGGGAGGCGTCCAGGGGGCATCCTAACCAGATGCCCGAGCCACCTCATCTGACTCCTCTCAATGCGGAGGAGCAGCGGTTCTACTCCGAGCCCCTCCCGGATGACTGAGCATCTGATCCTATCTCTAAGGGAGGCCCAGACACCCTGCGGAGGAAACCCATTTCGGCCGCTTGTCTTTGCGATCTCGTTCTTTTGGTCTCTACCCACAGCTCGTGACCATAGGTGAGGATGGGAACGTAGACTGACCAGTAAATAGAGAGCTTCACCTTCTGGCTCAGCTCCTTCTTCACAGCGACGGGTCGGTGCAGAGCCCGCAACACTGCAGACGCCGCACCGATCCGCCCGTCAATCTCCCGCTCCATTCGTCCCTCACTGTGAACAAGACCCGAGATACTTTAACTCCTCCACTTAGGGAAGGATCTCATTCCCGACCCGGAGAGAGCATTCCACCCTTTTCCTTTGACATCATATGTGAAATCCACTGTGGTCAATCTGGGGGTGATGATTGACTGTGATCTCAAATTTGACAAATAGATCAGCTCTGTATAAAAAAAAACACGAGTTAAATAAATTGAGAAAAAAAGCCAAGTCCTGCCATTTTGTCAAGGCAGGGCTTGGAAAAAGTGATCCATTGTGGAACCAAAAGTGGTTAACTAAACTCCAGGTTATTTGTAGTTGTTTGGAATGTGATCTTTATATGTTTTTTGTTCTAAATGTTCTTTAAAATTTAAGTTCAAGACTGTTTATCTCACAAGAGTGGAGCAGTAAAAACATCTTCTAAAAAAAAAAAACTAGTGTACATATGTTATTGTTCTTTTTTAAATGTTCTTTCGGTGAGCAAAAAGCTGACAGGAGTGTGCATCTTACTTTGGTGCAGATCTCTGGAAGTCCCCGTGAACGATGCATGATGTGCGAGCTCATGAGTCAGGAAAAGGAAAAGGAGAAGGAGAAAGGGGTATTAGGAAAAACTATTGGTGAACTGCAAGTTCGGCTGCAGGACATAAACGGATGTAAGCGTGAATTTCACATTTAACTTGCTAATGATGTTCCAGCGTTAGCTGAGAAGTTAGCGACATGTTAGCCGCTTCTGGAAGACAACCTTCACACAGAGTTACTTCACCTGGGTCGTCAGTCCTCGGTCCCTCTCTTGTCATCAATATTCAAGTCAATTCAATTTTATTTACATAGCGCCAGATTACAACAATTGTCATCTCAAGGCACTTAAATAATATAGTCCAATTCAAGCCAATTGGAATTCAATTCATTGTAATAATAATCCAATTTATTCATATAGAGCCAATTAAAAAAATATATATATATCCTAGCTAAGGAAACCAACAGATTGCACCGAAACTTGTCTTCAGTCCAATCTCCCGTCCTGAGCCTGAGGGACTGTGGAAAGGAACAACTCCCTTTAACAGGAAGAAACCTCTGGCAGAACCAGAACCAGGAAGAAACCTCTGGCAGAACCAGACTCAGGAAGAAACCTCTGGCAGAACCAGAACCAGGAAGGGTGGCCATCCGCCTCGACCAGCTGGGGTTTGAGAAGACAGAAAAGAGGGAAAAGAGGGGGGAAAAACACCATAACACCATTCAAAGGATACCTGTTGGAACAGGGAAACACAAGTTAATAACCACAATAATGTCACATGTACATAATATCATTTGAGAAATTAAACAGGGGGAAAAAGAGAGCAAAGTGAGGAAAGGTGTGACAGATGAGGTCCCCCAGCAGTCTAAGCCTATAGCAGCTTAACTATGGGATGTTTCAGGATTACCTGAGCCATCCCTAACTATAAGCTTTATCAAAAAGGAAAGTTTTAAGCCTAATCTTAAAAGTGGAAAGGGTGTCTGCTTCCCGGACATTTACTGGCAGCTTATTCCACAGAGAGGGGCCTGATAACTGAAGGCTCTGCCTCCCATTCTACTTTTAGAAACTCTGGGAACAACAAGTAAACCTGCAGTTTGGGAGCAAAGTGCTCTGTTAGGAAAATATCTTACAATGAGATCTTTAAGATATGATGGAGCTCGGTCATTAAGAGCTTTATATGTGAGAAGAAGAATCTTAAATTCTATTCTGAATTTAACAGGTAGCCAATGAAGAGAAGCTAAAACTGGAGAAACATGATCTCTCCTGTTAGTTCTCATCAGAACTCTGGCTGCAGCATTTTGGATCAGCTGGAGGCTTTTCAGAGAATATGTGGGACAGCCCAATAATAAGGAATTACAGTAGTCCAATCCTGAAGTAACAAATGCATGAACTAGTTTCTCTGCATCACCCTGAGACAGGATGTTCCTGATTTTAGCAATATTACGAAGGTGAAAGAAGGCAGACCTAGAAACCAGTTTTATATGTGCGTCAAATGATAAATTCTGGTCAAAAATAACTCCAAGGTTCCTCACTGTAGAACTAGAAGACAAGGAAATACCATCTAGAGTAACTATATAACTAGACAATTTCTCCCTGAAGCGCTCAGGTCCAAAGAGAACAACTTCAGTTTTGTCTGAATTTAAAAGCAGACAGTTCTGAGTCATCCAGGTCTTTATGTCTTTAAGACAGGCTTGTAGTCTGATATCCATCTCCAACCTGGTTCCCTTCGGTTATCTTCATCTTTGTCCACATCACGGTGCTCACTGACATTTGCTGTTAAAGAGGGTGGTAGGACTTTGAGTGCACTCATTTCATTTATTTTATTTAATTAGGCCATTCGTTTGAACTTTTGGGACAATTCACTTTCAAATACCTGAGATCTCAGAGGTTTTTGTTATTTTCATGATATATTTTTGGTTCAATTGTGGTCCAAATTACTAGGAAAATGTATTTAAACACAACTGTATGGTGAATCCAGATTTGAGCACTAATACACTGGGTACTGTAATATTTTCTATGCAGTATTCACTTGACTTTATTTTTTTTTAATGATCATGTGAAGGATCTTTATTATAATATACATTCTTTAAACCTTCAGTCTGTTGTTGCGTGTTATTTGGGGTAGACATTTGGGGCGGCTGTAGCTCAGGAGGAAGAGCAGTCGCCCACCAATCGGAAGGTCGGTGGTTGGACTCTGGCTTCCCTGGCTACATGTCAAAGTGTCCTTGGGCAAGACACTGAACCCCACGTTGCCTCCTGATGTATCCATCAGGGTATGAATGTGTGTGAATGATTAGAAAGCACGTAGTTATATGTATCTTAAGACGTGCTGTATGAGTGTGTGTGTGTGTGTGAGTGGGTGAATGTGGTGTGTAGTGTTAGAAGCGCTTTGAGTGGTCAGTTTGACTAGAAAAGCGCTATACAAGTACAGTCCATTTACATTACAGGTCTAAATAAAAAATTAGTCAGGTAATCAGCAGTCTCCTCATCGAGTCTAGTTTAAGTTGACCCTCATTTTCATATTTTAACACTGCCTTAAAGTGACAAGTGAAGGGAGGGGTTACACATGCTCATATTTCAATTCGTCTAGACTACTGTAACGCTCTGTATGCTGGGGTCAGCTGGGGTCAGCCGGGCTTCCCTCTATCGTGCTCTCTGAGATCCGCTGATCATGCCAAAGAATGTCGTCACATCTGGTGAGATGCCTTCATGCAATAGTACAGTTCTGTCTTAATTTTATTTTAGATTTACATTATTTCTATTACTTCGTCTTTCATTACACAAGTTCACAGTTACAGTAGACTTAAGGTTAACGTTTCAGCGTTCTCACAAAGTAGAAAATGTCCGTATGTGTACTGTTACTGTTCATGTTATAGACTCAGTAGCCCAGTCTGCAGCTGTGGAGGCTCTGTTGTTGATGATAAAAGATCCCACAGGCTGTCGGGACAGCAAGCATCTGAGCTGTTATAAGGTCCAGTCTATGCTTTCAACTGCAAAACAAATGACTGGCTGAACATTATTTACTTTTTAAAATAACTAGTCTCAAATATCTATCCAAACTGTGCTGTTCACCGCTCTGCATTTCAAATGTGCAGTCAGAGATAAAACAAATAGATAACACTGATGTCTGTTTTTTTATTCATCTCCACTCTTCTTTCTTATATTTGCTTGTTAGATAATTAGACATCTGCCACAGTGACATCTGAAGTGGTGCTCTGTTGTGTGCAAATCTAATCGCTGAAAACTAGTTTAATCCATGCATATTTCGAAAGAGGGAGCAGTCAGCTTCCACAGGGTGACGACGGTAGACGTCATACACTGTATTCACACAGAGGTGTGGTTTGCTGTGTATAAATGCAATCTTTAGGTGAGTCAATTTAACCAATACCCAGAAGGGTTTTCAGCCCTCAATAAAGACTGATTGTCATGGAGGTTTACATTATAAGTGCTTTATCATCTGTAAAGTGTTGAACATATAGACACAACATATTTCAAAAGCAGGTTTGTGTTTCATATATTCCATAGAGAGGGGAGCATACCGTAAACATGATGATATCATGTACAGATGACATCATTGCTGTCATTAACTTGTGTTTCTCTCTCTCAGCAGGTATCTCTGGCCTGGTGTTACGCTGCTTGTTGTCCCCTCTTTCCTGTCCTCTCAGCCCCAGCTGGTCCAGGCAGATGGACCCTTCCTGGTTCTGGTTCTGATGGAGGTTTCTTCCTGTTAAAGGGAGTTTTTCTCTCCAGTCGCCTCATGCAGCTCAGGATGGGGGATTGAACTGAAGAGAAGTTTCAGTGCAATCAGTTGGTTTCCTTAGCTCAGAAATAGTTTTGAATTGGCTCTGTACAAATGAATTGGGCTAATTTTTTAATTAAATTAGTTGTATTTGATTGGATTACGATTACAGTTAATTGGACTTGGTGTGGTTGTCAGCATGGCCTCACAGCAGAGGGTTCCTGGTTCTAATCTTAGCTGGATCTTTCTGTGTGTGGTATAACTTATCAGTGATTTGAAAAGTAAACCACCTAACCTACAAACCTATACCTAAACTGTCAGGTAAAATGAACACAAAATTATAAAAAGAATTTAAGAATGAATCAAAACAAGTTCGTCCAGAACTGGAATAAAAATATCACAGAAAGAAAGAAGAAAAAAATATATACGTAACAGAATCAAAAATTAATTTAAAAAAAACACCCAAAAAAGACATGGAGAGGGCAGGGCCTTGATTCTGCTGGAACCACAAAGTTCAGGGTCAGAATGAATTGTGAGATTGCCAGACAGAGATTGGGTTTAGGCCACATACACACAGAATATATCAGGAAGTGTAAAAGGATCTCACAAACTGAAGGAACTTCAGTGCATGATGCCATGTTCATGCCTCTGTGTTATTCTTGTTAATAAATTCCCCATAAGAGGCTGTAAAGGTGAGTCTCACTACTCTTTTCTCCACAACACTTGTGTTATTCATTTCTCAGCAGGTATCACCAGAACCCTTGCAGCTAGGGTGTACATCAGCTAATAAGCCTATTGAGACATCACAGAAACCATCACATTGGTCACTTTGCCCTGAACACCTCCAAAGGGAGGCGACCAGGAGGCATCCTAACCAGATGAATCACGTCAGCTGACTCCTTTCAAAGCAGAGGAGTAGTGGCTCTACTCTGAGCTCCCTCCAGATAGCACGACATCACTTCTTTCATTTCTGTTTCTCTCACTCATTATTTCTGAGGTTGATGGAGGAGTGCCCTGATTGGGAATTAAACTACTGTAAACTACTGTCTTTTCACTTTAAAATTAGCTCGACATTATACATATACCCTAACGGATTATACATTGAATTTGTTAGCTTAGCTTATGACTGAGCAGGGAATTTGAGGACCATTGAGGCAGGGATTTGATATCCCTTCTCAGCGAAAAGCAGGAAATGCCTTTTGTTGTCCTTCTTATCTAGCCCCTAGAAGCAGAGCTGTTTACTTGATTATTTTAGTATAATCTGCCTGACTGAACAATAATAAAGTTAGAATGGATCACCTTCACCATGACACTGAGGTATCATCAGTGTAACTATAACGATAAAGCCATGGCACTGTCCATGGTGCTGAAGCTTTGTAATTGTACTTGTCTGTCAGTCCTAAGCCTCAGAGGCAGTTTTGTGTTGCTCTATGAAATCACCATAACTTCTCATTATAACTCGTCAGTTCTACACTATACTGTAGCATGTAGGCTACATAATAGTGTCAAGTGCTGTAGTACCTGGAATTCCTGGGATTTCTGAAAGAGATTAATTCTTTGCTACGTACATTTTAGGCAAAGAGGTACACAAATTCAAGAATTATGTGAGTCACAGTTCTATTAAAACTAAGTCTAGCTTGCTGTAACAGCAGTGTTGTTGGGTCAAGTGAGTGTGTGCTTGTGATGTTTGAAAAAAAAAGGATGTGCGCATTGGGCCTCCCTTGTTAAAAAATAACAAGTTTGAACGCACCTATGGACTGAGGTAATTGTGTCCAAACATCCATCCATCCATTTTCTTTACCGTCAATCCGTTAATCGGGTAGCGGGTGGGCTGGAGCCTATCCCAGCAGTCATCGGGCGAAAGGCGGGGTACACCCTGGACAGGTCGCCAGTCCATCACAGGGCCACATAGAGACAAACAACCATGCACACTCACACTCACTCCTACGGACAATTTGGAGTCACCAATTAACCTGACATGCATGTTTTTGGACGGTGGGAGGAAGCCGGAGTGTGTCCAAACATTTCACTTGTAAATATGTTTCGCTGGCCAAGTGTGAAATGTGACAGCTGCCCACTTTACAATACACACACAATTTTGACGGTGAACTCCAAATCAATGACCGAACATTTCTAGTGACCAGTTACATGCACTTGTTCTTTTAGGCTTTGGGAAGTAGAAGCATTTTTAGACTATTGTCTAATATCATTTTACACGCTCTTGCATTGCTGGGCTACATCTGACAACTGACTGCCTGGTGCATCTCTGCAGTGTTTTCGGTGCAAAACTGAAAGTTCTGATACTGCATAACAGTGCAGGCCTGTCTCAAGGCAATTTGTTCACAACTTACATTGTAGTAAACTGATTTGTCTTGATTGTCAGTACTCATAATGTTGTATTATCATAATGTGTGTAAAAGATGTCTGTCATGGGTTTTCAGATTTACCAAACTTATTATTGTTCCACATTGTCGCATGCGCCAAATTCTCGAGGAGATCATTGGTTAGCAGTTTCAGTGTAATAGCTGAGATTATTCTACACATTCTGATATGCAATATGGAGTATCAGGTTATATGAAGTGCCTTAAAAGGTGATTAGACTACTAAGGGTTTATTTTCATTCCCTGTTAACATCCTTACTGATTAGATTCAAGCATTGGAACAGTTTTGTCTATTGGTGTAAAACATCATGGCTTACCTTAGAATGTAGTGACTCAAGCTCACTGCAGGAGGGACAGCAACACTAAATGGATGTCTTATAATGAAGGAATTATAACAGCATAACCCAATCCCCAGCACAGCTAACTGAGGGCGAATAGCTTCAATTAATATGTGAATATATTCTGTGTGTAAACTTTCATTTTAAATACGTTTGTTCATAATTTACATAGAGAAATGTAAGAAAACATAAGTGTAATGTGCAGATATTAGCTGAGAAACTGAGGTGGTGAGTGTGATGCATCTACTCCCACACATCATATGAACACGTACGAACACCGAATGCCTGGGGCTGTGTGGCTTTTAGGGAGTATCACTTTAGTGTTTACTTGTGTTCTTCGGTCAGGGGTGAGAGGATAAGACGCACCCTGGGGCGGTGCGAACTCCTTCAGTTAATGTTTTGCATCCAACACATTAAGAGCAAGCAGCTTGACGTCATGTCCAAACAGACACAAGGGACTGAAGGGTAATGAATCGGATAAATTACTCTTCACTCAAGAAAGCGAGAAACATTCAGTCATAAAAGTCTCTGAAAGAGTTAGTGAGCAGCAGCATCCCAACCAGTGTAAACATTGCTGAGGTGGCCCAGACCCACCTCTGAGCTGGAAACACAGACATTTGAGAGGTTTGCTGGAAACACTGTTAGGTCAGGAGTATATTGCTTTTTCAGAACTGCCCAAGTTATCCACTTATTTCATCATTTCATGCTGAAACATCCATATTTGGATTTGAGATATCCATCTCATATTAAAAGAAGCTCACACATGCCACAGTTCAGCAAAAGTACAAAACCCCAACCAGGTGTCAGAAACACCAAAGCCAAAACCGAAAACTCTAAAAGAGGAGCAGAACATAAGGTTAATCAAAGCAAGCTGTTCCTCATCTCAGGTTATTGATTATGGCTGATTTGTCTAAGCTTCTGCTGTATCTGAGATGAGCCCCAGGTGTCCTCTGGCACTAGAGCTGTGATGCAGTGGCCACAGACAGCAAGAGCAGCACTTATTCATGAACGAGTAGCCAGGTCATAAGAAGGCTGATCAAGGGCGGTGATGAGTCCAATGGCTTTTTATTTCATGTTAAATTGGTCTTCACTTCTCTTTCTTTTGTTCCTGCCAAATATGGACAAAAAAAGAAGACTGGAAAAAACTTTACGTGACAGCTGCTTCCAGATGTAATCTCAGATATTCCTGGCTGCGACTCGTGGTTCGAAACATCTGATTCTGCTCAGATCAAATGTAGCTCATTAAGAAGCAGGATTAGGGCTTTGTGGACATGGCTTCTACAGAAAGATGATGAAGCTGAGTGTGGAAGGTGTAGGATGGTGCCACAACAAGAGGCTACTGAATATTCTTAGACATTAAAGTAATTCCTGAAGAAGGGCTCTTTTCATTTTCTTCCTGTGGATGTCCAACGCAAGGTTTGGTGCTGATCAAATCAAATCAAACTTTATTCATATGGAACCTTTCATACTTAAAAAGCAACACAAGGTGCCTCACAGAGGCTAGAAATAACAATGATAAAACATACCAACCTTCCCACCCCCATAAATAACCAGAGACACACAAACGTACAAGCTCAGACCCACTGCATCTGTCAGACCGGGCACCCAGACCCAGACAAGAACAATTACTTCTTTTTTTCAGTTATCTAATTTCCACCCTCTGCCAACACTTTGCTTCATTGATGAATGGAAAACTGACCTATGACTTGCATGTTGCCATTCCAACCATCTGTTCCTCAAGCATTCCTGCTTGTGTAAGATTGGATCAACATAGTCTTTCATGTCAATGTCATCTCTGGCTTCACATTAAGAAAACAGTCCCTAGATAACTGGAAAGTACCCAGCTCTGGCACTTAAATGTAAAAAAAAAAATCCATCCTGACAGCAGCACTAAATGATACATCAAAAGAAAGATAAGATTTGGATTTACACCTTAACAAACTAATGCAAATATTTGAAACAAGTAATCATTTAAGCAACATTTCCAATCATTAAGCATGGATATAAGGTTAGAAATTAGGGGAATGAGTGTTCTAAAAGCAGAAATAAAGACTTTAATGTTCCTGCTGAATATAATTGTGTGTTTTGATTAAATTCTGACTCTGAACTATCCGAGTCAGGCTAAAGGCAACAGCTCAGGAGAGGGAAACACTCCTGTTTATGGTGGAGACGTTCATCTGATTGTTTAAGGGGATTTTTTTTTTTTTAATAAAAGGGTTATGAACATTTACACCTTTATGACCAAATTCATATAAAGCAGATGGTTGATACTTTGCTGAAAATACAATATGAGAAGCATAAGATACAACTGATTTCTGAACAAACACTCAGATTTTACTCAGCCTCCACTTCTATACCAGGACTAATTACTTGTGTCTGACTCCCTGGGAGATGGACTGAGGGAGGTCTGCCACCTTTTAGGATCAAGATATCAATCATTCAGAGATGTGAGAAGCGTGGAGGCTGCAGACACATGAGGACAGCCTTTTTTCTTTTTTTTTTTTTAAAAAACAACAACACTGGGTCATTACAGAAAGGGAGGACTGAGGAGACTGTAAGAGGGGTCACACTGTGTGAGGTTTGGGGCATCGGCCTGTGGGCCCCATATTTAAGGTTAAACACCCTCATCAAATTGTGAAAGGAAGAATCAAATTAAATGATGCAAAGTTTTACAGTGCAACTCAGTGAGGTTTCTGTCAGCCTTTCTTGGCTGTGCTGGAGGATGCAGTCACTTTATCATTTTCACCAGAGGCTGACTGATGAGGATGCATTTTTAATCCTACGGTCAGACAATAACAACGAGGAGCATGAATATTCCAGGTAATTCCAGGACCTGCAAATCAACTAAAACGATTTGCTGACTGACTTCTTTTCCACATCATACATGCAAGAGAAAGTAAAGACATCCTTCGATCAAACTAATTTGACAGGTGACCTTTGACCTACATCCGGTTGTTGACATCTGGTCATGTGACCTTTGACATAGATCTGGTTGGTCACATCTGGTTATGTGACCTTTGACATAGATCTGGTTGGTCACATCTGGTCATGTGACCTTTGACATCTAAGGAAGGGGGAGCTTATGGATAGGGTTAGATTGATTACAGCTAAGGTCAGGAGGTTGTGAGAAATATATTAGTTGAATGTTTAAATAAGAGAAAGGGTTAGGGTTAAGTTGTAGAAGCTGTCAACATTTTAAGTCTCGTATGAGTATGGCTCAGGGTGCCGGAAAGTCCTCCTTTTTTTGACAGCTTAAAAGACCGGTCCCTGTAAGGTAAAGATGAGAAAATAATTAGATGTGTGGGGGGTATTCTTAGACCCCATGTTTGAGGGCCAATGGGTGGACAGGGGTGGGGTTTCGAGTAAAGGATAAAACCCTGAGACAGTCCGTGTGTAGAGAACGACTTTGACAAGATGGCCAGGACAAGAAGCAGAGTGAGAGTAGAGGAGAAATCTACGCAGGCACCGGAGAGGATGTGTACTCTGCGGTCTCTCATTTGTGAGACTCCAGTAACGATATTTCAAGATCAGCCCTTGATACCAAATGCTCCCAAGAAAAGGATGGTGTTTCTGTGCAGAACACAGCCACCGCCGGCCGAGTCTCTACAGGAAGAATGGAGCCTGATGGACTGCGGGGCAGATGGGGCTATGTGTTCATGTATGAAACAGGTGACCTCTGTCGGTATCGGCTTGAAGAGTAAGGTGAGAAGCTGGGACCTCTGACCACTGTGGGTGGTCTACTTCCAACGACTAGGGAGTGTTGAAACTAGCGATACCGCGTCATATAGGAGGAGGTAAGGGCTCGGCTGAGGAGGTGTTAACAATGAAAGAAGAACCCGAAGAAATCCCAGCAGCGTCTGCAGCCAAACGTCCGAGACTGGAGAGTCTGAGACTGGAGAGTCCTCTGGATGATGCTGAGCTGGCCTAAACAAAGATGGTTTTCACTGCTGTGTGGCAATCGAAAACAGGCGTTACAGGCCGTTGGTTCTTCCGTGCAAGCCACCAGAAATCTAATGAGAATGAAGATGGGGATCTTTTTGTTCTTGAGTGTTATAACTCTGACTGTGGTGTGTTTAGGACGCTGTTAGCAATACCTCATGCAGCCTGGGTGGAGAAGATGAATGATATAGCGGATCGAGTTTCCATGCTGTTCCGCAGCTGCCAGAACTGGGGGTGAGATTCTAGCAGTCAAGAAAACCCTGGCTGTGTAGACCTGCCTCCACTGAGCACCCTCCTCCTCAACCTCCACCCCCCAGGCGATAACCACACCCCCTTCAGGTTTATAAGGACGCACTCCAGCACAGGTCATACACCGATCAACACGAGGAGCAAGATGGGAACTAGCGTCCAGAAGACGTCGTGCGAGGAGATAACTGACTGTGATCTGGAGAATGCTTCTCCGTCGCTATTGATGCATACATGGAGCCCTTCTGCATCATCCACATCGCCGCAGTTTGGATCACCAGACAGCAAAAGATACTACCGGGAGCCGTATCACCCTCCTTCACCAGCGACTTCGCCTGAGTGTTTCTTCTCCTCCTCCTCCTCTTCTTCTCTCGAGATTGAGTTCTCACCTTCGGCGCCTGATGACTGCTGCTTAACGCTCTACCGGATAGGATCCACTGTGGCTGTAACAGCGGAGGAAGCTGAGTCAAACGAAATGGAGGACTCTCAGCTTCCACCAGGCCAGGGGCCCCCTGCAGACACTCAGGATGCCGGAGGAGAGGGCGAGGACGAATTTGATGGATGGGTCCCCTCAGGCTTTATCAAAGTTGTGAAAACTGCAGTGATACACCTCTTGAATGAGACCATCAAAAAATGTATGATTGAATGTTGCTACGGGTGTACTGTGGACCACCCCAGTATACGGCAACATCAGTGCAAGGATGTGCTCGAGGACGACTTTTTTCATGACCATTACTACACTCTGATGCGGAAACTTTATAATCAACGATTCATTGCTTCCATTCAACATCTTCTAACTGCGCGTAACATTTGTGAGGATGATGGCAGAGTCAGGGCTGTGGCAGAAGCTTACTTGTATGAACTAACTCTGGTGAAACAAATCAACACTTCTATACACGATATGTACGAGCAGTTGATTGGAGAAGATGTAAAGAAACTGCAGAAGCTTCAAACCATGACAAAGTTTTGGGAGGGTTAAAAGAAGGGTGTAACATTCCTTCTTTCCATCAGTTGGATGTGTTTAGACTAATATTGTAATCATGTGATGTTGTTATAACATTTAACTTTTCTTAAACCCTATATTATGAGCATTCCTGCTTTTCTTGATCATGTGTATGTATAATCACACATTAGAGAAAAAATAAAAGGTTGAAATATATTTGCGTTTTGTGTTTTCTGTCATTACAAGCCTGAGTTTGTATAAGGTAAGATGGCTTAAACGAGATTAATGAAAAAGGTTTTCTACGATCCTATCCACCCTGGTAGTTTTGGGGGAGTAGAGAGGTTGCGTAAAGCTGTACAGGATGAAATGGGTAACAAAGTTACGTTCGAAAAAGTGCAGGACAGAGCAAGATGCATATACTCTACATAAACCTACAAGAATACATTTTCCGAGAAACAGAGTTTTTGTCACCAGCCCCTTAAAACAATTCCAAGCAGATCTCTGTGACATGCAGGCCCTGGCTGAGTACAATGACAGGTATAATTATCTGTCATTAACGTGTTTTCAAAAAAGGCCTACGTTCAGAGGTGGTACAGGCTTTTGAATCTGTTTTTAGAGAAAGCGGGACCCCTAAAAAAGTTCAAACTGATGTGGGGAAAGAATATTTTAACAAAAAATTTAAGGCATTATTAGAGAACCACGGAGTTGTGCATTTTGCTACGCCGAGCGAGGTAAAGGCATCTGTGATTGAGAGGTTTAATCGCACGTTAAAAACCAGGATGTGGAGATATTTTACTGCTAATAACACACGTCGATACCGCGACGTCCTGCAGGATCTCGTGGAAAGTTACAACCACAGTTACCACACGAGCATCAAAATGAAGCCTGTAGAGGTGACTCTAGAAAACACCTTTAAAGTTTTTCAGAACCTGTACGGCTCTGCTCGCGATCGACGCTGCAAGGACTCAAGGATAAAGTTAAAAAAAGGAGATATTGTAAGAATATCTAAATTGTGAGGCGTGTTTGACAAGAAATATGAACAAAGTTTTACAGATGAAGTGTTTACAGTGACCGAGCAGCTTGCACGATCTCCCCCTATGTACAAACTCAAAAATTTTGATGGAGAAGCTATTGAAGGTTCCTTTTATGTGGAGGAACTTCAAAAAGTTAAACTGAATAAAGACAAGATGTATCAAGTGGAGAAGATATTAAAACGACGCAACATCAGGGGTGTAAAACAGGTTTTTGTCCGTTGGAAAAACTGGCCTGAGAAATTCAACAGCTGGGTCAGAGCCAGTGACCTTCACGGGGTATAAAAGAACCTTCACTACTCCTAGCCCGCAACATTACACCATGAACCGAACGGTAGAGGATGAGGGGTTTTATATCACCCTGCCCTCCAACGCTAGTCTCAACGTCTTTAAGAATAATACCAGTTCCAGTTTCCGTGTGGATTTAGCCCAGCATATCGATTTGGAAGGTTCGTGGCAGGTTGCCTTGACAGAGATTTCTTATCCGTACACATGGCATAATGCCCCCAGGGACCAGGCTTTTTTTGAATGGAGGAAAGCGGGGCTGGAAAAGTTCTACTGCCAGAATATAGGATGCGGACATTTCAAGGATTTGAATCAGCTCAAAGCCGAGATTGAGGGTCACCTTAGAAAAATAGGTTCTGATATTTATTTAGTCGTGGACACGGTGGAAAATAGACTCATGTATCAGTCAGGTGCTCAGTACCACCTGCGTTTTTATCCACCACTGAGCTACATGCTAGGTGTGGAGTCTGGTAAATGGATCATGTTTGATACAAGGAGGGCCCCCTACCCAATGGATTTAAAAGCAGGTTTCTACCAGCTTTACTGTTACAGCGATGTGGTTGCTCCTCAGATAGTCGGCGATGCTTATGCCCCGCTCTTGCGAACAGTTAGAGTAGAGGGTAAGTTTGGCGATATAATTACGCATACTTTTAACCCTGTCAACTATCTACCTGTAGCAAAGAGGCATATTGAAAACCTCCACATAGAGATTAAAATGGATCAAAACACTCCAGTAAATTTTTTGTGAGACTACACTTCCGACCCGTGATATCACAACGCGTAACGAAATGATGGTCATTCACTCTGATATCACAGAGAGAGTAAGAGGGAATTGTGATTCTGTCTCCCGATAAGCTCTGATCAGAAGTAAATATATATATATATAAACGGGTTGATCACAGACTCATTAGTCACTATCAAGCAAACGTTCAGTCAGAGGTCACCTCAGTGTCTGTGTCTGTGTCAGGAGGAGGACGACAAAACGAAGCAACATGGTTCAGATAAACATGAGGGATGATCCTCACCGCTTCGTAAACTATTACCAAACCAGGTCGGAGGTACCCTGCCTGGTTTTTACGGAGCACCTGTATGTACGGTCGCGGAATAGGCTCTATATTTTCAAAATTATTTCACTTCGTAGCCCCCCCTAGTTAAAAAAGGTTTTGCTATAGCTAAGCCTCATCTGAAAACAGCAGCTACAAGCATTGCCTCAGATGTCATAGGCAAAACCATGAGAAGGATCTCTGGTCCTGCAGAGACGGGAGGACAAGAAGGATCGGGTATTATGGTTCTGTCACGAAGACCAAGAAAGCGGCCACCTGGTGAACGTGTGAGGGGGTCACAAATACTGAGGCTTTTCTTTTAAAAGGGAGCAGAAGGTTTTTAAGTAAATGTGATCCTCTCACAATCTGCCCCTGATAAAAAAAATTCTCCTCTGGTGGTCCAGCCATTTCTCTCAGATAATTTCCTCAAGATGTATTCACCATTTCTGCGATCGCGCTTTGGAAGGGTTTTTAATACCTCCCTCGCCGTTGCATCCAATTCTAACTGATCGGGTTCATGAACACGGTCCGTCTCACAGGAATCTGATTCAGGTATTGGATCCCTAAGACTGTTTCGCTGAAGAGTCACAGTCATCCGCGGCTCCTCCATCTGACCTTGCTTGATTAGGGTGAGGTATCTTTGCAGCAGGGCGTCGTATTTCTTAATTTTTTCATAAGAGGTCATTCCTGACTCGTCGAGTATCGCTCTCATTTTATTATCCAAATCATCCTCCACCGTCTGTCTGATAGAAGTCTCTGACTGACTCAAGTGTTTGAACTGATGAGGTGAGATGAGAAACATCTTTTGTGCTGTCCTGAGCAACATGGTTCTTATCTTCTAACAATTCCAGCCTCTAAATCCCCAATTATGGGTACAAGAGCCGTTAGGATGGGGAGAATAAACCCACCTCGTTGACTTTTGAGAGCCAACTGCTTACGTTTTAAACTGGTTCTCTTATCAGCCAGCAGTCTGATAACTTTCTTTTGCTTTTTCAAACTCCGATACTGGGGAGGGGATAGCTTAATGTTACCCTTTAAAATATTCAGAGCAATCTCACAGAAAGCTTTAAGAAAGTCGGGTGAACAATAGCCGAGAATGTCCTTACGTTTCTGAGGTGTGGCGTGGTACAGAACTCTGAGTAACGGAGCATTCCTTTTTATACGGGCTGACATGATTAATTACTATGCTTTCAGAACATAGACAACTGGCCACTGACTAGGAAGTAAACCCGTTCTCAGTCTGTATTGTTCTGGGCATGAGTGGGTCAGGTCGACGATTAAATACCCGTGCGGCTCTCTGGTGGCGTCCTCAAAACTCTCCAGGAAGAAAGCTTTCTCTGAGGGGAAGATTTGACGGGCTAGTATATTCACCTGCAATCTGTCTCTGGGATTCTTAAACAGCACCAGGTAGTTACTGTTCAGGCTGATGGTGCGACTGTATTTCCCTTGATGAAATACATTTTGAGTCAACATCATAACGCTCATATTTCTGTGATGTCTGTACTGTGTGAAAATTTTTACCACTGAAGCCTGAAAAATAACATCGTCCAGAATAACCGAGTGCTTACGATCAGGAGGGAACCGATTTTCATCTTCAAAAGAATGAGGCAATCCTTCCACAAATTTGATGTTTTTATTCAGCCGCTGCAGTTCAGCGTACAATGGTTGGAAAGAGGTATAAATCCAAACAATATTATCAGGTACATCATCCATCACATGGTTACACTTTTTTAAAACACTTTTAACAAAAAATGATTTCCCACATCCACTGGGCCCCATAATCAGACATGAAAAAGGAGTCTTTAGTCTGGGGTCAAAATCAATCTCCTTCATATCAGAAAATTGTGACATTTTTTTTTTCTCCTCTTAACCACCTTAATACCTTAATAACCGAAAGGCAGAGCTGTCCCGTCAGGAAAAAGGCGTCTCTTGTCATACACCACTCACTTTTTCAGGAATGTCGCATTTTTTAACAGAAACCCCTTTTTATCTCTTCTGATGGTACGCTGAGGGGTCTCGATCACCATTTCTCTGGAGTCATCCAAGGATCCCTCCACTAACTCTTTGACGCTGTCAAAGTTGACCTTCCTGCTGCATTCATGCGTCTGAGTGATGCCTTTAACGCGCATCGATACTTTTTTCTGATTTCTGGTCTGGTAGGCGTAACTCTTGGGTCCTGCTGCAACAAATTCCTGAATTGTGTCACCCCCCATCTCATCGGTCAAATCCCCCAGATAATTTCCCAGTTTCAGAGGAGTCTCACCCTTTTTCACCACATAGATCAGACTGTCTGTGTCTATGTAGAGAATTTTTTCCTGCATTACTTCCAGACAGCTATATAGTTTTAAACGTGCATATGCGGTGGTAAATTCTGCAATGAATACATTGTTTACCTTGTTGGGAGGAGCGATGCACCGTTTGTTGTAAGTCCACTGCAACATGCACATGTCAGGGTTTAGAAAGTGGAAGTAGATGATCTTGTATTTACCAGAGAACATGAAATTAAAAAATTAATTCGGGTCTGTGACGATGGTGGTCTGATGGAGGTCGTTCCTCTGTGCAAATTTCCCCCAGAAACTGTTCAGACACAGTTTAGCCACCTGTCTTTTAGCGGGGTTCACCTCTATTTTGCTGGTATCCAGATGAATACCTTGATGGAGTTTGTAATCTCTGACGTACCTCAACTTACTCTCCTCATCAAGTGCATCTGCGGGATATCCTGAAGCCTCTTGTTTACCCTTAAGAAATGTGTGTATGTAGTCTACAAAGATTGAGCTACTGCTTCTGTCAAAGTGCCACACCTCAGTGATTTTAGCAAGACAATAACCAAGCTTTAACGCCTTGCTAAACTCCCCACTCACCCACACACCTGTTAGTGCTCTCTCCTCATCGCTGTGGTTGCATGCACCTGCCTGGTTATTCATTTCAGCACAGGTGCGACAGAGAGTGAATACAAGTTTTCCGTGAGGTGACTTGTAAGGTAAAACTGGTAAACAACAGCTCTTATGAAACCAAAGTAGCTGTCTGGATCATCAAAATCTTTGCAGATAATTCTGGGATTGCAGAGGGGGTAAGGAAAGCTGCAATTTACATAGGGGTAAAGAGATGGAAAGTCAGCATAGTGCACAGTTTCATCTACCCCCGCAGTGTACCTCAACCTGAGTGTGCAGGTCTGACCACCATACAGTGCTTGTCTGGGAGAGAGAGGTTCAGAGGCGTTGAAGCTCTTGAGAAATTCAAACACCTCCGGATGGGACTTTTTCATCTCAGTCCACTCATGCTCCCACATGACCTGCAGGCGAAAACCATACAGAGACTGAAGCACTCTCTCTCTCTCACGGGTCTCTGCATAGAACTGTTCAAATGGTGCCTTCCTCAGCGGACATGCGTCCTATGGCAGATGGGGCATCCGTGAAAGAAACAGCCGTAAAACTCAAAAGCTACCCTCACACCATCAATTTCCGCATACCCATCTACGTGATAAGGGCCGATTCCCTTTTCCCCTGTGTTTAACGCGTGGCTAATCTCAATCCCTCTGCTAAATGCTAACCACTACAGCCACTGGATGGATGCGTTTGAGAAGGTCTTACTCTGCTGACTGTAATCAACGGGTGAAGGTATAGACAGGGTTTTAGGCTGCAGAAAGTTGGTGGTAAAAACCTTCATACAGGCCGATGCGATCGTGATGCATTTCAGGGGGTCCACGCGCGTCTCGTTAAAGAATTGCTCGCGGAATTTGACACACCCCCTGAAGAGTATGTCAACATCATTTTTACAGTAAAGCATGCTCTGTTCACGAAAGTTAAAGGTGCCTTTACACACTCCTCCGTACCATCTGTAGAACTCTCCCTGCTCACTGGGGCTCATGAGTTCTACAGAGTAGTAACTCGGTGAAGGAAAAGGCCCCACATATTTCAAATTCTGTTCTGAAGAGAATCTGTGGGGATAGAAACCTTTGGTATGATCACTGAAACCTAATGCTTTCGGCATCATACTCAGTTTCATAGCCAGGAATGACAGACTATCGATGAATCTCAAACCATAATCACAGTCTGTAAAACAGAGAATTTTACTCCCCTGTGTGATGAGGGAGGGCTTCATACCTAGTTGCACCATAACATTAAGGATAAGATAACTATCATATCCTCGTCTGTTGTGAGCATTAAACGTGTATCCCTGGTAGCGTGGTCTCCTGAAATGGAGGAGGAATTTCCTGACACCACTCGACACCTTTCAGCGTTTTTGCACAGACCAGAAAGGGGACATGCACATCATTCTGACCGACTAAGGATTCAAAATCATAAAAGATCAGTTTTTCATCAAGCCGTTCGTCAACGCTGCTAGGTTGAATGTAGCACTGGTGTCCACTGAGAGTTGCTGTAGAACCGGGGGTCAGTTTGTCACCACAGATTGTACATTTTAAACCTTCACACACGTGGGGGGGTTTTACCACGTGGGGGGGTTTTTAGTCATCACAGCGTGATAAAATCTGTTACACGTCGGACACCTTTTAATCAGATCACAATCACTCACATGCATTCTGGCTTGGGGTCTCTAAAGAGGTTCTTTGTGTCTGTTGAAGCACAACGAGTTACGACAGCTTCTGTTGCAATCACCACAAAATATACAGGGCTGAGCTCTTGAGTTGTACATGACGTGTTGTAGCACACAGGGCGGTAGCCCGGACAGTAGTGTGAGTGGGGCTCATTGTAACTGGTGTAGCAGTATCTCGACCCTATAAAACCTTTGAGGTTTTTTATTCCATAGTAATGGTTTTGGAGTAATAACAGAAAGAGAGGGCTTGATCGATCTCTGAAATCAGTCTCAAATTTACACAGAGCTCGGTCATCCTTGGTTCTGTGAAACACCACAATTTTTCTGTTTAGGATTTTTTTCAAATTTTCCAACATCACTGAAAGATACAGGCATCTGATCAGTCAGGCCTGCCAGACGCTGCCACTCTCTCCCCTGTACTAAGGCCTGATTATCAGTACGGTTAGGGTCAGAGACATGCGCCAGACTGATGCCGAAGCAGAGCTGATTGTCACAATCATCTGTAATGTACAAGTGACGTTTTTTCTTATGGATTAATTCGCATTCTAAGGTTTTTGAAGCCTTCCGTTTGGCGCACCCTGTGGGGTTTCTTACTACCTAGAGGATTAACTCCAGGTTGGTATCAGAGGCAATCTCTGCGTTCGATTGAGTTAACTCGTCTAAATAGTCCAGAAAGGCTTTCAGGATTACATCAGACTCGTCTGTGACAGAAACGGTAATGTGTTGAGAAATACTCTCACCTACTAATTCTAGCTGGACGACATCATTACATCTGGCGAGTGATCTGGCGCGCTGTTTCTGCCACTTCAATAAGATTGCTCATAACAGCTGAAGTGAACTCAGCGATGTTGGGCATTATATCAGGGCACGGACGCGGTATTGTGACGGGACGTCTTATTTCAAGACAATTAAAACGTTCACGCTCAATCGGTGGAGGTGTATCTCTCTGATTCCGATCAGGGATGGCTACATTCTCCTGATTCAAGCCCCTACCATGCTGCCGAGTTTGTTCTGCTGCAGCTGGAGAAGGTAAAGAAATAAGATTCCATGAAACAGTATCTGATGCTAAAGCTTGAGAAGCCCTATTTGGTGAGGCTGTATCTAGTGATATGGCACGAGGAGCCGGATTTAGTGAGACAATATTCGGTGACTCATTTTGCAAACTCAGGGCGGGTGACGGAGGCCCGTTTAAATTCTGGATTGGTGGTTCTAATTCGTGTAACACGTCGGTTTCATCATTTTCATCTTCTTCAATATCTGTAGGAAATGACTGATAATCTACATTAAGGAGCGCATACTCCAGCGGTGTAAAGTAATTCCACACATGAGATGGGAATGTTTTACAAGTTTTCCGCGGCCTCAGATAATTCACCCGGGACAACTCTGCCTGCTTGATTATCCATCTTTACACAGAATTGAGAATGGTTAAGAGGGGAAAGATATTTACTTATATATATACACACATTTACTTTACTTTACAATCACCTTCAAGTCACGGTTCATTTTCTGTATAAGAATCTCACTATTTCTCATGAATGCCCGAGCTCTTGATTTTTCACGTCGGATGGTGGCATTTCTTTTCCTCCATAGGCGAGGGTCTGGCCGGATTGTAGGACTTATCCTTCTATTGACAGGTCAGCCTCTGTGGATGAAGGAGAAATAACCATAAAAGTATTTTAAATATACCTGGTTCCGTGATTGTGAATGTTAAAAAAAAAAATTTTTTAAATAGTAATAATTTTTTTTTAAAAAGTAGAGAAAGAAATTGCACCTCTGATTAATCCTCTGACGAGTGACAGCCTTGAGCGCACTCTAATGCTCCATTGATTCTTTACCACGGACCGCACAGGAACTACAACATCAGATTCTGTCAAATTTAAACAGTTTAATAGCATAAAAATAGATAAATAGAAAAATAAAAAACCTTGCTTAAGTACACACTATGTGAAATATGCATAGATGTTACCATGTAATGCTCCCGTTGAAATCAGCACGGAAAAGTGAACAGAGCAGTAATAATATATCAACTGGCTTATTTTACAGAGGGTTACACATTGCACTTTACATGAGTTCTACTGAAAACGCTGCGCTGTTTTAACCACTACCCCTCCCACCCTCACTCTCTCCCTATGCGTCACATCCGTGTTGATGACGTATGACGCTTACGCACACGTAGGAAGTCCACACGTTTTTTACATTCAAATGTTTTTCACCGCGGTTAATGGCTTATGCAGTGAGAAAAGAGACATGAGAAAACAGCAAAGAATGATGAGTTTTTTAACTTACCCCGCAGATCAGGCTGTTTATCGAGGGGTTCGGGGCTGTCCAAGTTTATTTCAAATACTTTATCCCTTTTATACTCTTCTCCATGAACAGGGCCCGGCGCCCCGAATAGTTGCGCCGATATGCAGCCTAGTACACTGATGTCCTGTGTCCCTTCAGCCGCCGCCGCCTCAGGGTCGAAGCCAGTCGCCGGCGACTCGGGCCGCGTTATGCTCGGTGGTGTGTGTAACACCGATGATTCCAACTGCCGTCCTCTGTCGTGGAAACCTCACGCAGGGTAGTGGCACCCGGAGACCCTGCTGAAAACCGATTGTTCCGAACAGGGAGCAGTCTTCGTCGTAGCCGAGATTTATTCAGGGAAAGTCCGTTTTCCCCGCTTGACATGATGGAAGTCAAGTCTCCCCCAAACACAGCTGGGTTCTTCTTTCGGGGAAACCCTTGCTCCGCACTGTTTAATAAATCTGTAAACGGTTACATCTGATGTTATTTCATTGAAATATTTCACTTGTTAAAGGTTATTGAAGTTAAAGAAACATTACCATAATCGGCTTGTGTCAATATGAAATCGTCCAGGTCGGCGGCATCCGGCTCTGGAAAATAACACTCTGTCATGATGGGTGATATAAGTATACATGCATTCATATGTTTATCATCAGATCTTTTTACTCACTGTTGAATAGTCCAAAGAGACCCGAAGAACCGCCGGGTGGTTGTGTATGGATGTCAACTCTTGTTTTCCGTCCTAAAAAAGTTGTTTTTACTATTACAAGTACTGACCTAAGAGATTTAAAGGAGACTTTTGCGTACCAGAGTCCATGATTCCAGCCCTGTCGTGGTTGAGTCCTTGAAGTAAATGCCTGAACCATTTTATATAGTCTTACATCCCCCTCCATAGAAATAAGGGAGTGTTTTAAAAATTTCTTGAAGTGGTAATTTCCATTCATTTGTTCTCCACACTTACCTTATCTACATACTACAGATGTTACAGATTATTACAGATTATTGGATCAGATCAATAATCACCATACACAGCTTCTCCTGAGCATGAAAAGAGACTGCCATTGTATGGTGTATTCCTGTGACCCTTGAGGCAGTCTGATAGAACCATATGAAAACCATATGGGCAGTCTGGTCTGTCTGTGAACAGGTAACAATACATGATTGCCAAGACAGTATCACCCTATATTAATCTGTTTCTGACACTATACTGCATTCACAGGGCCCCAGGCTTCTCATCACAGCATGCCCTGTCTCTTACTTATGTTTCACCCCCGCCATTTCTCTCGATATGCATTCATAGGGCCTCAGGCTTCTCATTCACTCCTCATTCAGTCTGATATAACCAGATGTAAACTTTATGGGCAGCCTGGTCTGTGAACAAGTAACAATGAATTCTCTGTAGATCAACCCTTGATACCAAATGCATCATGAATGCAAACTAAGAGGGAAACCTTTTTGTGCCTTTTTAAACCTACCCCTATTTGCTATAAATACCCCATCCTCCGTTCAGTGTCACAGTATGGTGCATTCTTGTGACCCCTGGCAGTTCAGCCTCACGTTATGAGTTGGTCAGTCTGATATAACCAAATGTAAACTGTGGCGGCCTGTTGCCACTGTGAGTTCTCTAAGAGAGACTCAGAGACAGCGGACGGTTCAACGTATAGTTTATTTAACTCTTTTTCACGAATGTGGAGTCGTTCGCAGGCCTTCCCTCCTGGTTCGTGCTGCCGACTCCACTTCAATCCTCCTCCCAGCTCCAGCACGCTACTGAGTTTTTAAAAGAGGAGAGTGATTAGACAAGTGACTGCCACGCCCCCTCCACATACCTCCACCGCCTGACTTTGGCCAGGGAGCCGTCCGGCATAACCTACTCCCCCCACCTCGCCATGCGAGCGGGAAAGAAGTCAGCCACCGCCATCTGTGCCCCCGGCCTATGGACCACTTTGAATTTAAAAGGCTGTAGTGCCAATCCGTGCATTGATATCTTTTATTCGGTGGAGCCACTGGAGGGGAGCATGGTCCGCGCATAGGGTGAATGGGCGTCCCAGCAAGTAATACCGCAGAGCGCCGACCGCCCACCGGATGGCCGGGTACTCCCTCTCCACCGTGCTGTATCTGGTCTCCCTCTCGGATAGTTTCCGGCTGATGTAAAGCACTGGGCGGTCAACGCCAGCACCTGCTGGGACAGAATAGCCCCCAACCCCCTTCCCGATGCATCAGTCTGCAGGACAAATGAGAGAGAGAAGTTAGGTGTGTGGAGAAGAGGCTCCCCACAGAGGGTCTGCTTTACCCTCTCAAGTGATGCCTGGCACTGCTCCGTCCACCGGACCCGATCAGAGGCACCTTTTCGGGTAAGGTCGGTCAAGGGGCTGGTCAGCTCCGCGAAGTTGGGAATGAATCGCCGGTAATATCCGGCCAGCCCCAAAAACCGCCTCACCTCTTTCTTGGTCTTAGGTTTTGGGCAGGCTGCAATCGCTGCTGTCTTGTCTACCTGTGGACGCACCTGCCCGCCGCCCAAGTGGTACCCCAGATACCGTACCTCCCTCCGTCCAACTGCACACTTCTTTGGGTTGGCCGTGAGCCCCGCCCACCTCAGTGACTCCAGCACTGCCGCCACCTGCTTCACATGCTCCGCCCAGCTGTTGCTATGGATGATGACGTCATCCAGGTAAGCGGCAGCATACGCAGCATGCGGCCGCAGGACCCGATCCATAAGGCGTTGAAATGTGGCTGGGGCCCCGAACGGAAGTGTGACAAATTGGTACAACCCGTACGGAGTGGAGAAGACTGTTTTTTCCTTAGACTCTGGAGACAAGGGAATCTGCCAGTAGCCCTTGGTCAAATCCAGTGTCGTAAAAAAACGAGCAGTGCCCAGGCGATCCAGGAGCTCGTCGACCCGGGGCATAGGATAGGCATCAAATCGTGACACATCATTCACCTTGCGATAGTCCACACAGAACCGGATAGACCCATCCTTCTTGACTACAAGACTACAGGCCCTAACTCATCCCTCTCCGCAATTGCCATCACAAAGGAAATCGACTCTGCCTCTCTCCACGCTTTAAGGAGGTTGAGGTGATAAATCTGTGTCGACCCTCCCCTGTCAGATCGCACAAGCTCATAATCGACATCACCAACCCGTCGTGTGACCACAAAGGGACCTTGCCACTTGGCGAGTTTGGAGCTAGAAGATGGGAGCAATACAAGCACTTTATCTCCCGTTGAAAATTGTCTTAACCTAGATCCTTGTTGTACAGCCGCCGCTGACGTTCCTGGGCCCGGAGCAAATTCTCCCGTGACAACTGCCCTAGTGTGTGGAGCTTTGATCTCAGGTCCAGGACATACTGAACTTCATTCTTACTGGGGCTTGGACCGTCCTCCCAGCTTTCCTTAACCAGATCCAAAACCCCACGTGGTTTTCTGCCAAACAGCAGCTCAAAGGGAGAAAATCCCGTTGAGGCCTGGGGTACCTCGCGCACTGCAAACAGCAGAGGATCAAGCCACCTATCCCACTTACTACAATCCTCGTGCACAAACTTACGGATCATGGACTTCAACGTCTTATTCAGGCGCTCCACCAGGCCGTCAGTTTGAGGGTGGTAAACACTGGTTCTAATTGACTTGATGCCCAATAATCCGTACAGTTCTCTCAGTGTTCTTGACATAAATTGGGTGCCTTGATCAGTCAGGATCTCTTTCGGGATCCCGACTCGGGAGATAACTTGAAACAGTGCCTGCGCTACCTCTTTGCAGAGATGGTGCGCAGCGGCACTGCTTCTGGATATCGTGTTGGATAATTCAATTCAATTTTATTTATATAGCGCCAGATTACAACAATTGTCATCTCAAGGCACTTAAGTAATATAGTCCAATTCAAGCCAATTGGAATTCAATTCATTCTATCAAAGCCCCAGGTTGAATCAGATTGTGGTGAACTATAGACTGTGTGCAGCCCGAGTCCACCATTGCCTGATGTGTACCCCCCTGAATCCTTACCGGAATGCTGTACGTCTCTCCTGGACCGGGGGAGGGCGCTGGAGGGCCAACAACCCGAATCACCTGTCCGACCTCCATGAGCGGGCACACGTGGCGAAAATGACCGGGCTGCCCGCATCTCCAACACTCCTGCCCCGCCACCTGAGGGACCCTCTGTGGGTCGGGAGCAGGACTTGTAGCGGCTGGAACCTGGGGTGGAAAGGGAGGGCAGGAAAGGTTAGTGCGGGGGAGAGGAGACGGTCGTGCTGTTGCCAGCTGAGAGCCAGCTGTTGACAGCCTCCTCCGGGGCGCTGGTGTTGGCCGGCCCAGCGATACTGGCCGAGCCTCCGGTGTCCGGCCCTGGAAAAAAACGGCCAGATGGTCCTCCGCGAGGGTGATCGCGGCCTCCAGGTCAGTGGGTCGGTGGCAGCGTACCCACTCCGTCGTACCACTCGGCAGCCCCTCCACGAACTGTTCCAGGACGATTTGTCCCAGCGTCCTCCGCTCTCCATTCCAGTCCCCTGGCAGCAGCCACCGTGTTGCTGCGTCGGTCAACTGCTGCTCATAGGTGAGCGGACGGTCCGTGGGGCCCAGTTTGGTCCTTCTGAACCGGCGGCGATGGTCCTCCGCCGAGTACCCCAGGCGATCCAGGACTGCCCTCTCTACGTCTGCGTACTGGCTTCGAGAGCGAACAGGAAGGCTCAGCGCTGCCGTTTGGGCGTCCCCAGACAGGAGGGGAAACAACCGCACGGCCCACTCCGCCTCCGGCCATCTGCACGCCGCCGCCGTTGCCTCGAACATCCCCAGAAATTACTGAGGGTCATCTTCAGGCGTCATCCGACCCCAGCGAGCGAGGGGTCCGGTGCCACTGCCCCGGCTCGAGCCACCAGTGCTTCCAGCAGCTCCGTCTGCCATTCCGCCTGGCCCTGCAGTGTGGCCAGCTGCTGCCTGCCGAGAGCCGCCTGATCCCGATTCATCGCCGCGACCTCCGCCAGCATTTGGGCCAGAGCTGTTATGGGCTGTTGCGGTTCCGTCATGTCTCCTCTGCTGAGTCCCTGTTCAGGTGCCAATGTGGCGGCCTGTTGCCACTGCGGGTTCTCTCAGAGAGACTCAGAGACAGCGGACGGTTCAACGTATAGTTTATTTAACTCTTTTTCACGAATGTGGAGTCGTTCGCAGGCCTTCCCTCCCGGTTTGTGCTGCCGACTCCACTTCAATCCTCCTCCCAGCTCCAGCACGCTACTGAGTTTTTAAAAGAGGAGAGTGATTAGACAAGTGACTGCCAGTGTACTAATCACTCACCTAGTCCTGCTCCCCAGAACTCTCTCCACAGCTCTCTCCTGCAGCTGATGCACCACGCCCCCTCCACATAAACCTAAACTAGGTGTTTGTTCTGTTACTGAACCAGTAACAAAGCAGGATTGTTGACACTCTTATATTCATTATTAACTGTCTGCTCTCCCCATCCCTCACAGTTTACCGCATTCATACGGCCCCTGGCCGTTTACCTTCACAGTATAAGTTGGCCAGTCAGAGAGAGCCAGATGTAAACTCTAACAGAATGCCCTGTCTCTTACTGAAACAGTAACAAAGCATGCTTGTACAGACACTAGGATCATTATTAACTATCTGTTACCCCCACCCCACCCAAATCCTTGCAGTACTGGCAACTCCTGGGGTCGTACAATACCCCCCTCACATCTAATTATTTTCTCATCTTTACCTTACCTTACTGAAGCTGTCAAAAAAAGGAGGACTTTCCGGCACCCTGAGCCATACTCATACGAGACTTAAAATGTTGACAGCTTCTACAACTTAACCTTTCCTATTAACCCTAACCCTTTCTCTTATTTAAACATTCAACTAATATATTTCTCACAACCTCCTGACCTTAGCTGTAATCATTCTTAACCCTACCCATAAACTCCCCCTTCCTTAGATGTCAAAGGCCACATGACCAGATGTGACCAACCAGATCTATGTCAAAGGTCACATGACCAGATGTCAACAACCGGATGTAGGTCAAAGGTCACCTGTCAAATTAGTTTGATCGAAGGATGTCTTTACTTTCTCTCATGCAGCTGTGGACAGTTGGATGAAACTATCACCAAATTTTCTTGTCTGTTGTTCATCCTCCAGCTTCCTGTAAAACTACAGTCAATTCCATTAAATGTCATGTCAAATTGTGTTTTTGCTGAATTTTTATTTGAACTTTTCTTCAGGCTAACAAAACATACGTCATGATCATTTCCAATGTTAAATTTGTGATGTTCAGCTTTCATATCACTTGTGATAAACAATACTGGTCTTTTCTTGTCATCTTTTATGATTTTTCTGCAGACTCAAGTCTGGTTAGTGCTCTCCTCACCAAGCTACCACCCTGTATGATGCTCTTGGGGCTAAATGCTATGTTCTTTCATCAAAAGAGAGCCATTGTGTCCAAACTAAAACTGTCACACACAACAAATGCAGAATTGATGAACAACAGCTTTCCTTTTGACAGGCAAGTTTTTGTGTACCGGACTTAGCAACAAGAAGCTCCACCTGTCAGCTTCCATGGAGATCAGCAGCATGCAGTGTTAGCTGCCTTGAGCTGTTGGAACCAGAAGCCCTCAGAGCCATCACAGTGAGCATAATCATGGTAATCTTACCCAAGGGAAATAAGAAGCCAATCCCCCCACTTCTATGTTCTTAATTTAGGGATAAAACCCAGAGGGCCATCACATTGTACACCACATGACAAAACTCAGTGTAGAGACTGGAGGCAGATGGATTTAACGGGACACAGACAGAGAAATCAGATCAGAAACAGGTGATCAATCCAGGGAGAAAGGCTGGACAGTCGTGCATCTGAACTGGAGAACTGGAGAATCTTATGTATGTTTACTTTGTGAGTGGAAGAGTAGCAGTGCACAGGTGAGCTGAACTGGCTGATGAGGAGGACATAGATGGCAGGGGAAGGGTGAGTGGAAAAGTACGTGGAGGTGAGGTGAACCATTGAGCAGAAGTGAGACAAATCTGGCCAGAGGAGGACATAGAAACCCCTGATATCAACACAAGAGAATTCCTCACAATGCAGAGAGGGTTTCACCCCAAGTCCAGCACCCTGAAACTGTTCACTACCTGGAAGGAAAGAGACCATCACAGCCACTATCCAGGATTAAACAAACTTCCTGAAATACATCAGGAAGATGGCCCCAGTGTTACAGTTTGTAAAACCAGTTCAACACAGACTCTGAAGCAGACACCAGTGGAGGCAGGAGTAGGTAAAACACATTTATTCTGAACTGTGAGAAGAGCAAGGTTGACAGTGAGTTTGAGGCCGGTCCAGAGACAAGATATGAGTCTCTGGAGGGAAGGAGAGGTTGGTATTTCCAAGATTAATCCAAGCGGTGTTAAGTGAAAGAAATTGTTCGTCTTGTGTCTTGTGTTTTCAGGGAGATCTTGAGGAGAGCCACTGGTTGTCTTTGAGTGCTGGAGCAGTAGGAAGGTGGGCAGGCAGGTTATTCAGGTGAGTAATCCACAGGTAAGTTTTCAGGAGAACTGGTTTGCACAAAGAAGGCTACTGACGTAGAAAGGAACTTAAGGAGAAAACTGCGGAGCACAGGAGAAGGAGGATTAGCACAAAGAGAAACATTACATCAAAAAGCATCTGAAGGGACCTGATTACCATGATTAGGAGGCAGGTGATCTGGTGGAGATTGGGCGCACCTGCTGGTCCTTATGAACAGCTACGATAATGAGGCTGACAAGATGCAGGGGCAGCAACAGGAGAGCAGCAGCCCAGACTCCACCAAGGAGAAGGAACACAATCCAGCCCAACCTACGACTCAGGAACAAACACCCAAAAAACAGACAGCCAGTGCAACCATGACACCCATTTCATAACTAAGTGTGAAATGCACCCCACTGGTGAGGGAGACACAAAACCTCAGGAGTTCTCCCTGACTCAGCAGGTTATAAACACTGCTCCGCACAGACACCACCCGCCTTTTCCAACAGGAGTTGAAATAAAAGAAACCAAGGTCTCAGGCCTTAACTCGCTGGATGAGTGAATGACTCTGTTCAACAGAAATATTCAGATCCTGTACGCGATTAGCTGTCTGTGTGTATCTCCTCATACCTGCGGAAGTGAAGTTACGGACCCCTGATCCACAGGAGGAAACGCAGTTTGCTTCCCCTCCTCCCCGTCAACGCTGCTGCGTTTCTCTGATGCCTACGGACAGACCAGCCAGTGGGCCGCTGACTGAGCACTCCACACCTATAGGGGTGTATCTAAGCCAAACCCTCTCCTTCCTCAAGTCAGCCCTCACTAAGTCACTGAAATAAATCACTTAAATCTGTCATGTCATGGTCTTATAGCAAAATGGAAACTATAAGAATCCATTAATTTTCAGTTTACTTTCATGTATCATTTAATCAAGTCAGGCCTCATTCCCAAAGTGATGCTACAATTCTCCAGCATCCTTGCAGATGCTGTTCACCAGAGCCCAGAGAAGTCCACAGAACACCAGCAGCTAAAATAAACCAACATTAGCCACATTTTTTAAACTCAAAATGTGCTTCTGTCTGCCCACAGTGATGATGATTTCACTTCTACTTATCTTAGCAGTGACCTAACAGATCCCTGTGTCCTGTTAGTTCCACTTACTGTGCAAATAGATCATTTTTGTAATAATACTGACTTGTTAGGGAATATGCTCCTTAACTATAATCAGTATTTACAACCAGATCTGCTTTATAGTTTTTCAGCTGCTGTTGAAGATAACCGGTGGAGTTTCCCATTCCCCTAAACCTTTGCAAAGTTAATTTTTATAATGTTATCTTAATTCAACAACACTGATACTCAGTTTATCAGTCTTGCACTTTTATCCTTCCCTTGGTGTTATTCATGTAATATCAAGAGATCCTATAACACGCCAGAACTGAGGGTATCTTCCGTAAAGTTCTGGGAGCATCAACAGGAACCACATAATCTCTGTTTCTGTGTCTGGGTCCAAAGCTGCAGGTCGTCATGTATTTCAGTCCAGTTACTTTCAAACCTTTGCAATTTGGGAAACAATGGGTTGAAAGGCTGTATCATCTGAGACGTTACTGTAAATCAAGTTTAGTTTGTTGTTCAGAGTCATAAAATGACAATCATCCTGACAAAACCATGTTTACTGTTTTCACTGGGACTGCATTGGGCGAGAGGCAGAGTACACCTGGACAGGTCACCTGGACAGGTCCCCCGTCCATCACAGGGCCACACAGAGACACACAACCATGCACTATCGCTCTCTCCTAGGGACAATGTAGAGACACCAGTTAACCTAACATGCATGTTTTTGGGTGGTGGGAGGAAGCCGGAGAACCCTGAGAGAACCCTGAGAGAACCCACGCAGACACGGGGAGAACATGCAGACTCCACACAGAAAGATCCAGCTAAGATTAGAACCAGGAACCCAGAAGGCAAAGGCAGAGGCGAGGCAAGTTTATTTGTATAGCACAATTCAACGACAAGGTGATTCAAAGTGCTTTACAGAGAGATTAAAACAGAAGAAATAAAAAGTATGATTTAAAATTTAAACAAATAAAAGAAATAAGAACAAGAGATAAAATCAGAACAAAGATAAGATTGAATAAAAATGTGATAAAATTATATGTATGAAAGATAAAATCAGTAGTTAAAAGGATTTTGTTTTGAAACTCAAGCTTATTTGGAGCTTTATTCAAATGCGGCTGAAAATAGATGCGTTTTCAACCTGGACTTAAATACACTGAGGGTTTCAGCTGATCTGAGGCTTTCTGGGAGTTTGTTCCAGACATGTGGAGCATAGAAGCTGAATGCAGCTTCTCCATGTCTGGTTCTGACTCTGGGAAGTTTTATAGACCAGCATCAGAACTTTAAAGTCTATCCTCTGATGGACAGGCAGCCAGTGTAAAGACTTCAGAGCTGGACTGATGTGCTCCTCCTTTTTTGGTCTTAGTGAGGACTCGAACAGCTGAGTTCTGGATGAGCTGCAGTTGTCTAACTGACTTTTTAGGCAGACCTGTAAAGATGCTGTTACAATAATCAAGCCGACTAAAGATGAATGCATGGACTAGTTTTTCCAGGTCCTGCTGAGACATCAGATCTTTTAGCCTTGATATATTCTTAAGGTGATAGTAGGCTGACTTTGTTGTTGCTTTAATGTGTTTTTCCAAATTTAGGTCTGAGTCCATCACTACACTCAGATTTCTGGCCTGGTTGGTAGTTTTTGGGTGTATAAGTAACGAGGAGGAAGGGTGGTCATTGGTGGTTATCCCCTCGCCATATCCACCGACGGCTTACAAACCACCCCTCTCCACCGATTGCAGTTCTTTCCTAACTTCAACGGTGAACAGTACTGATGAGTCACAGCTCAGATTCACAACTAAAAGACATTTATTATAAAAAATGAGCGATGAGATCCCTCTTTAAAAACACAATTAAAGACTTTACTAAAAATGCACAGTTCGTGTGCCCACAACCATTGTACAGTCTTTATCCCGTGCTAAGTCCCCTGCCACGCCAGTCAACCCCACGAGCCGTCCTCTACACCATTCCTTGACTATTCTCCTCACATCCGGTCTCTGGTGCTCCCCACTGGTCCCAGCAATGGACGCAGACCTAAAAGACACTAAACATGGCCGGCAGACAACTATGCGGACAGGAGGGTCACTCGCTCTCTTCCTGAGTGGGTCTGACCCTACAGTTAACAGCGCATTGTACATCAGGGACTCACAGCTTTCGGGCAGAAGCTCCTGCTTCAGCCTCTGCGTTCCAACAGCTTCCAAAGCACTGTTTCGGCATCTCTGGCCAGCCCTCGAGTCCCTCATGCCGCCGCTACTGCTGCTGTCTCTCGCTGGTCCGTGTCTGTGCCGACGAAACGCTCCTTCTATTTCTTCCTTCTATGCCTGCACCCTATCTCTACTCTGACAGAGTCGGACTAGTGGGTTCCTTCTATGTAGTTTATTGTTAGCTTGTTATATTGCTTGTTATATCTTCATTTGTAAGTCGCTTTGGATAGAAGCATCTGCTGAATACATAAACATAAATATAAACATAAATATGGCAGGAATAAATTATGAAAATACAGTCTTAAATATTCTATCAGTGAGAATCTTCCACATTTAATAACGACTTTAATCTCGTAATTAATTCTCGCTTCCATATTTAATAATGACTTTAATCTCGTAATTAATTCTCGCTTCCGTATTTAATAACTACTTTAATCTCGTAATCAATTCTCGCCATTTTAATAACGACTTTAAACTGGTAATTAATTCTCGCCATTTTAATAACGACTTTAAACTCGTAATTAATTCTCGCTGCCATCTTTAACAACAATTTAATTCATTCTCGCTGCCATCTCTGACAACAACTTTAATCTCGTAATTTTTCTCGCCATTTTAATTACGACTTTAAACTCGTAATTAATTCTCGCTGCCATATTTAATAACGACTTTTATTTCGTAATTAATTCTCGCCATTTTAATAACGACTTTAATCTCGTAATTAATTCTCGCTGCCATCTTTAACAACAATTTAATTCATTCTCGCTGCCATCTCTGACAACAACTTTAATCTCGTAATTAATTCTCGCTATTTTAATAACGACTTTAATCTCGTAATTATTTCTCGCCATATTTAATAACGACTTTAATCTCGTAATTAATTCTTGCTGCAATATTCAATAACGAGTTTAATCTCGTAATTATTTCTCGCCATATTTAATAATGACGTTAATCTCGTAATTAATTCTCGCCGTATTTAACAACTTTAATCTCATAATTAATTATCGCCGCCATTTTTAATAATGACTCTAATCTTGTGATTATTTCTCGCCATATTTAATAAAGACCTTAATCTCGTAATTAATTCTCGCTGCCATATTTAACAACTTTTATCTCGTAATTAATTCTCGCTTCGTTATTTAATAACGACTTTAATCTCGTAATTAATTCTCGCTGCCATACTTAACAACAATTTAATTAATTCTCGCTGCCATATTTAACAACTTTAATCTCATAATTAATTATTGCCGCCATATTTAATGACTTTAATCTCGTGATTATTTCTCGCCATATTTAATAAAGACCTTAATCTCGTAATTAATTCTCGCTGCCATATTTAACAACTTTTATCTCGTAATTAATTCTCGCTTCGTTATTTAATAACGACTTTAATCTCGTAATTAATTCTCGCTGCCATACTTAACAACAATTTAATTAATTCTCGCTGCCATATTTAATAACGACTTTAATCTCGTAATTAATTCTCGCTTCGTTATTTAATAACGACTTTAATCTCGTAATTATTTCTCGCCGCCATATTTAATAACGACCTTTATTTCGTAATTAATTCTTTCCATTTTAATAACGACTTTAATCTCGTAATTAATTCTCGCCATTTTAATAACGACTTTAATCTCGTAATTTTTCTCGCCATTTTAATAACGACTTTAAACTCGTAATTAATTCTCGCTGCCATATTTAATAACAATTTAATTCATTCTCGCTGCCATCTCTGGCAACAACTTTAATCTCGTAATTAATTCTCGCTATTTTAATAACGACTTTAATCTCGTAATTTTTCTCGCCATTTTAATAACGACTTTAAACTCGTAATTAATTCTCGCTGCCATATTTAATAACGAATTTTATTTCGTAATTAATTCTTTCCATTTTAATAACGACTTTAATCTCGTAATTAATTCTCGCTGCCATATTTAACAACTTTTATCTCGTAATTAATTCTCGCTTCGTTATTTAATAACGACTTTAATCTCGTAATTAATTCTCGCTGCCATCTTTAACAACAATTTAATTCATTCTCGCTGCCATCTCTGGCAACAACTTTAATCTCGTAATTAATTCTCGCTATTTTAATAACGACTTTAATCTCGTAATTAATTCTCGCTGCCATCTTTAACAACAATTTAATTCATTCTCGCTGCCATCTCTGGCAACAACTTTAATCTCGTAATCAATTCTCGCTATTTTAATAACGACTTTAATCTCGTAATTTTTCTCGCCATTTTAATAACGACTCTAAACTCGTAATTAATTCTCGCTGCCATATTTAATAACGAATTTTATTTCGTAATTAATTCTTTCCATTTTAATAACGACTTTAATCTCGTAATTAATTCTCGCTGCCATATTTAACAACTTTTATCTCGTAATTAATTCTCGCTGCCATACTTAACAACAATTTAATTAATTCTCGCTGCCATATTTAATAACGACCTTAATCTCGTAATTAATTCTCGCTGCCATATTTAACAACTTTTATCTCGTAATTAATTCTCGCTTCGTTATTTAATAACGACTTTAATCTCGTAATTAATTCTCGCTGCCATACTTAACAACAATTTAATTCATTCTCGCTGCCATATTTAATAACGACTTTTATTTCGTAATTAATTCTTTCCATTTTAATAACGACTTTAATCTCGTAATTAATTCTCGCCATTTTAATAACAACTTTAATCTCGTAATTAATTCTCGCTGCCATCTTTAACAACAATTTAATTCATTCTCGCTGCCATCTCTGACAACAACTTTAATCTCGTAATTAATTCTCGCTATTTTAATAACGACTTTAATCTCGTAATTATTTCTCGCCATATTTAATAACGACTTTAATCTCGTCATTAATTCTCACCATTTCTAATAATGACTCTAATCTCGTGATTATTTCTCGCCATATTTGATAAAGACCTTAATCTCGTAATTAATTCTCGCTGCCATATTTAACAACTTTTATCTCGTAATTCTCGCTTCGTTATTTAATAACGACTTTAATCTCGTAACTAATTCTCGCTGCCATATTTAACAATAATTTAATTAATTCTTGCTGCCATATTTAACAACAACTTTTATCTCGTAATTAATTCTCGCTTCGTTATTTAATAACGACTTTAATCTCGTAATTAATTCTCGCTTCCATACTTAACCACAATTTAATTAATTCTTGCTGCCATATTTAACAACTTTTATCTCGTAATTAATTCTCGCTTCGTTATTTAATAACGACTTTAATCTCGTAATTATTTCTCGCCATATTTAATAACGACTTTAATCTTGTAATTAATTCTCGCCACCATATTTAATAAAGACTTTGATCTTGTTATTCATTTTCGCCATATTTAATAACATCTTTAATGAACATAGTGTGGTGTATAAGGGATGGTCGCCTTCAAACAGCCAACGTGTGGACGGTACAGGAAGAACTGCTGACACAGACTTGGTCGAACACAGAAACCATTTATTACCAACCAGGTCCATGTCAGAATTACAGATTGATGCATCAAATCTGGAGGGATCTTCAAAGCCCAAAACCCTTTGCAATCTCTGTCCCACTGTGGGTGCTTCTCCCCTTAAGCAAGGTAAAACCTTCCCCTGTTCGTGACACTGAAGATGCTGCATGCCACCATCCACAGGCACGATAGTCAGGATATAATGTCTACATATCTGGTGAGCCTCCCCATGACACACTAATGAGGAGTGTGTTCTTCTCAAAATGTTTTATGTTCGACTATATGTATTTCCTATCTTGAGACGCCCTGTTTCCTGCACTCCTTCACACTGCTGGTAAGTATCAGACACTACAACAGCATGATGAGGGCGATGGAAAATTCTAATCTGAACTCAGGATATAACGTTTTAGTTGTCTGTAAATCTGAATGACGTTTTCAGATCAAGGTGGCCTATGATGAAATGACAAAGTAAATGCAGGCAATCACAGAGAAAGGGATTTTCCCCTTTAAAACACAACTGGTGGGTGTTATACATGTGTTAAATGTATAAAATGAACACAGTACAAGAGTAAGTCATATTTGGAGTTTGGGAACACTTTGAATGAGCAGAATCACAGTGTGGTTGTTTAAATCAAACAGATGTTTAGAGGTGTTAATCCATCAGCAGCCAGGTGTCGGCTACACCCTGGGGCTCCATCTGGAGAATTTAAGCAGCTCTGCTGGGTCTTTCTTCCTGTTCATCCCACGTCCTTTAAGAAATAACCTATTTCAGGCGTTGTAATGACTGCAATCAATAACAAATGCATCTCTGTCAGTGTGTGAAAGTCCTGCCTCACAGGCGCTCCACGGGACTTACTGCTGTAGTATTTACAAGCTGATACAAAGGAAGAAGAAAATGCATAAACTTACATCTAGCTGTTGAATATTTTTGAATATATCGCCTGTATCTGAGACAAAGACCAGGAATGACAAGTGAAAAAGAGGCTCTTCATGGTTTAGAACGAGAACCTTTTTTAGCACAAAATGTATCCGAATAAAGTGATTCTTAACATCTGAGGTTCCTTTTCTGTGTAATGAAAGAGGCTATACAAGAGCCAGAGTTTGTGTCTTTTGTTCCAATGTTTTTAGTTTTGAGTCTTTCCTGTGTTCCCGTGCTGCGCCTTGGACTTGATTGCTATGACGGCTGGCTGATTAATCCTTCGACTCACCTGTGATGGCTGCTGTGATCCGACTACTGAAGCTACATTCTTATGCTCTCTCATTGCCAGTTCATTGCTTATCCATACATGGTACAACTATAGCCTAACGTCTGAGCTTTTTGAGTACCAAACTTGTGTGTTTTCTCTTGTGTGTCAACAGAAGTCTTGCCTGTATTCAGTCATGTTGGATCACTGAACCACAGCCACCTGGACCCACTTCTACTGGCACTGCACAAAGCCCATTTTCTGGAAGAACCAGCCATAGTTTTTGCACAGCACTGGACCTGTCGGTACTTTGTTTCGTCCTCTTTAATTGATAATGTACCTTGAAGGATTTGTTGATTCCCTGGACTTACCTGTGTGTCCTCCCGAACATCCTGAGTGCACTTCTTAAGTCACCTTTTGGACTTCAGCGCTTTTTGTTCCTCCTTTAGTAAATCTGTTATATTATACGTATTGTCTCCGCTCATCAGTGGGTCCAACCTGTAAAAACCCTACAATTTATAACAGTTCTTTTGGTTTCTGGTCATTTCTATGATGTCCTTATTACTTAGATTGCTCTCTGTTTTGTCTTCTTCTTATCTGAGTTTGAGTCTTGACTGGGAGGAGTTTGCATGTTCATGTGTGGGTTCTCACTTAAGAACTGATTCTTAATTGACTGTAGGAGTGAGTGTGAGTGTGAGTGGTTGTTTGTCTTTGTGTGGCCCTGTGATGGACTGCTGACCTGTCCAGGGTGAACCTTGCATCTTGCCTGAAGGTTGCTGGAATAATCTCCCTTGTGACCCTGAATTGGAATAAAAGGGTTTTGAAAATGGATGAATGAATGAATGAAAACACGTGACAGAAACATTTTTCTCAAAGCTGTTATTGAATATTGTAAATTTGAATATCATTTAGTGTGTATTCACCTCTTTTATCCGTGAAGACAGATCTCAGTGTTGTTTATTCTTTATCATCATATCAATTATCAAGTTTCAACTTGGAATCTGAATGTGGTGAAACAGATTAGACATTGTGATTGGGTTTGAAATACATCAATCTTTTTCTAATACCATATAGTTTTGGTGTTTTTAGTCACTTTTTACTAATATGTTTTGCTTCCTGAACTGACCCTAATTATTAAACTCAACAGAGTTAATGCTAAACTGTTTTATTTAAGTCCAGTGATGGCAGTATCTTGGTATGATGTGATTTCATGTATGAAGGGGATCTGTGTCCACTTAACTATAACGATAACGATACTTGCTATCCTCACTCAACCTCTCCAAGCCCAAACCCAATATCTGTTTTAGAAACCTCAAACGGATAAACCCAGAACACTTGACAGAAGACTTTCAGCACCTTTCCTCACACTTCTCATCACCAGTCGAAGCAATGGAATATGGTTTACAGATGGGCTTTGGAGGATGAAGGCAGCAGGGCAGGTCCTTGAGCAGCGCTACAAAACCTCTGGCCTCATTGTTCATAAATAAATCTACCGGGAGCATCAACAACAATATTCAAAGTCCCTAAAAGAGCCAAGGTCACAGATTTACTCCAATGCAATCAGAAACAGCCCAGGAAATTCCAAACAGCTTTTCTCCACCATCAACCATCTTCTCAAACCACAACCCCCTCCACTTACTGACACTACAGCAGAACACTGCAATCTTTTTATGGACTTTTTCACCTCCAACATTGCACTCATTCGCTCTTCTCTTTCTCATCCCCTCACCCAAACCGTTCCCCCAACATCTGCATTCCCCCAACCCCTGAGCTCTTTTCCCCTGGTCGCTTCAGAAGAGCCACACTGCTCCTCCTAAATCTGAGGTTCGACAATCGGTTGGAGCCTCCTCTCCAACACCCTGGAGTAAACTTTCAAGGGGAGGCTGATTAGTGTTATCAGCCTTTAGTTGGAACATACTCTCCAATACCTTGTCTTAGAAATGTGAACCACCACCCCAGTCTGTCACGCTACAGGCATTGACTCAGACCTGCCGGCCACATTGAAGAGATCCTTAAAGTGCTCCTTCCACTGTTCGACAATATCCTCAACCTGGGAAGGGCCCTGCTTTACCTTTCTGTGCTATCAAATATTTTGCCTGAACACCGTTGAGGTCAACTGAAAGTCTTCTCCATAGTTTCCCCGAATTCCTCCCACACTCGATTTTTAGCTTCAGCCATTTTAGTCGCTCGACACCTGTCTACTGCTTCAGGTGACCGCCACTGGGTTCCCCACACGACAGGCACCAACAACCTTCAGGCAACAACTCTTGGAGGCAGCATATGCCATTCAGATTCCAATGTTCAACCTGTAAGGACCAGATATAGAAAAAAAATTGCAAAACGATTTTTGACCACTAAGATATTGTTTTTACAGGCATCTGATGTAGAAATTAAAGAGTTTTCAGATGTTTAGTAAGTTTTTAGGGAAATGTTGTAAATTTGCAACCATGGGCATAGTTGGGAGCAGAACTGTCTGGAGGCACCTGCAGGCATTTCTCCCTGAATGAATTCAGCCATGGTCTCAGTTTTCAGAGTTTGTCCTTCTTTTCCATCTCTGACACTGTTTATCATACTAAAAGGAACACATGCATCCCCCCAGAGCACTTACAGGTTCACATTCAAGACCATTCACACCTGTCCGTCCGTCTCCCCTGTTCCTGTTCCTGGGCAGGCTAACGTTCAAGCTTAGCTTAGCTGTGTCTCAAAGAATGTCCAACCGGCTGAAACAGACTCCCAGAAGAAAGTTCCACCTGGTAGAATTCCGCTCTCACGCAACTCATGACTTGTATAAAAAACGAAAATCAAGCAGTCAGTGCCAGTGCAACGAAAGAAACACAACTGTACAAGAACTTAACATGAAATTAAATGAAAAAGAATTCATTAAAACTAATTGACACCTTATTACATCTCCATCCCACATTTCACAAACACCCGACCTACACCCACCCAGGACCAGACTCATAAAAATGAGGACAGGTCCTTTCAGGCCGCTGCTCCACATTTACAACAGCTGATAATGTAAAACAACCTACTGGTGACGTATAAGTTCATCATCTCCGGCAGGCTTCCCCAATGTTATCAGTGCACTAGACTGTACCCATGTATGCCACCAGGCCCCTGCTGGACCTGTGGTGGCGGACTACATAAACTGATAATGTTTCCATAGCCTGAATGTATTGGGGATATTTGTCTGTAGACTCTGAACTGGATTTCTCATTTGGAAAAACACCACATCACCCCTTTGAGTAATGCTGAGCAATGTTACATTAATGCTCTGGGAAACCAAGCACCGCATCATTGACTCCTATCCTCCATGCATACAGATGATCTGTGATGGAGCTAATTTAAGTTCCAACATTGAGGCTAAATGGCCGGGATCAGTTCATGATTCCAGGATCTTCGAGCATCCTCACAGGCGCGAGAATTTTATTCACCCGAAGGAGTGTACTTTTGAAGTAAGGTGTATACAGCATAGGCATAATTTTGGTAATCTAATGAGAGGTCAGGCGTAGAGGTCATCTTAAGGAATTTAAAGTGCTCATCCTACTTTACTATAGATAGCCATATAAGGCACATACTGCATCAAATTGCCAAATCTTAACACTTATATCCAACCAACATTTCTCTTATTCTGCAGGAGAGTTCAATGGTGTCCTGCTTGGGGACAGAGGCTATGGATGCTGGCCGTACCTCCTCACGCCATATCCTGATCCAGGAACCAGGGCAGAGAGGGCATTCAAACATGCTAAAACAAGGGCAAGGATAGAAATGACCTTTGGACAGATTAAATCCAGGTTTGTTGTTTAAAGTTCTCAGGCATCATGGCTGACTTCTGACAGAGACATATTCAATTAATAGTAACTTCATATTTTGCACATTTACAGGGGCGGCTGTAGCTCAGGAGGAAGAGCAGTCGCCCACCAATCGGAAGGTCAGTGGCTCAACTCTGGCTTCCCTGGGCTACATGTCGAAGCGTCCTTGGGCAAGTTGCCTCCCAGTGTATCACTGGGGTATGAATGTGTGTGTGAATGATTAGAAAAAGCATGTAGTTAAGAATCTTAAGACGTGCTGTATGAGTGTGTGTGAGTGGGGGGAATGCGGCATGTAGTGAAGCGCTTTGAGTGGTCAGTTAGACTAGAAAAGTGCTATACAAGTACAAGTAAATTTACCATTTTGTCTTGTGGACAACTTTTCAGGCTCAAGTCTTTTCTTGCTTGATTCCCTGCAGGTTCCAGTGCCTGAAAGGACTTTGTTTCTCCTGACACAGTGAGGGACCGACACAGGGACACATTTCTGTTGATCCTTGTTGTTGTGACCTTTGAGTTCGAACTTAGTTTAAGTTAGAGCAAGTGTAAGAAGGCTAAATGAACAGAGATAATTGATCATTTTCCAAACGTTGGGTCATGGCGCCCCACTGTGATTATAAATGTAGAAACAAATTTCTTTGCATGAATCGTACATAAATAATGACAAGTTTCAAATTAAAGTTGTGTTGAATTGTTTAATTATTCGTGTTTTTCAAGCTGTGGAGAGAAAACAGAATTAAATAGAGTTCACACCATGACCTTCTCCTTTGTCAGAGTTTCTACTTACATCCCTCTCCAGCTTCTTGTGTTCCACATCTAGTTTGGTGCTCTCTATACCCAACAGAAGTTTCTGTTTGAACAGAGTTCAACATCCTGTGATGGTGTCTCCCACCACTGACAGATATAGACACACCATCATTCTAACTGAGGGAAAGTGATCAATACCTTCTACTTAATGATCCCGAACACTTTGGGAACATATCCTGAGGAGGTCCTTCCCTCTATTCCTTCCACCAGTGGCCGCCCTCGATTGCTGGTTCGAGCAAGTTCCTCTGCTGGTGTGAGATCTTCGGGTGGGGGACCCCCAACAGAGGCAGAGGCGGTCTTTTTTTTGGTAGCTCCAGTGCAACATATTTACAGCTCAACAAATTTTTTGGAGAAACACATTTCTTCAAAGGCTACCCTGGAATATCTTCCTGTGCTTTACTTTCACCTGCTGCCAGGTTCGCTTCTGGCTGTTCAGATTGCTGTTGAGATGTAACAGTGAAGAGTTAATATGTGGGTCACACACTCACGATAATATAGTCACAAAGTGACTATATGATATTTACCTAATTTACTCATTTTGATTTAGTCAGGTAAATGTCTGACTGATGGTTTAAAGGAGGTATATTATAATAAAGATCATGACCATTTCTAAAAAAAAAGGAAATAAATTAAAGTGAATACTGCATAGAAATATTACAGTACCTCATACATCATTACTCAAAGCATACGGTTGTTTTAAATACCTTTTCTTTGTTATTTGGACCACAATTGAACCAAAAATATAAAATAAAAATATACTAAAAGAAAACTAAAACTAAAACTAAAACAAGAAAATAACTAAAATAACAAAAACCTCTGAGATCTCAGGTATTAAAAAAGTAAAGTGTCCCAAAGTTCAAATTAATGGAAAAATAGGCCGAAATAAATCAAATAAAATTAAATAAGCGCACTAAAAGTCCTAAAGCACTTTTTCACAGTGAATGTCCAACGGAATATTTTGGTGGAGATGAAGATGATGATGAAGGGGAGCAGCAACCAGGATGGAGATGGATGACAGGAGAGGGGCCGTGGACTGAGGACCCAGGCAGGACTCTAATCTGCAGGATAAATGGTAAGTACCGTTTTCATTCCTGTTGTCGTTTGTCTTGTCGCTGTCTGGGTTACATACACATTAACACACCGCCTTTCCGACAGTTGCTTTTAATAGCCTATTTTTTTTACCCAAAACATTTTGCACTAATGAGACTAATGATATTTCCGGCGCAAATACGCCCTGAAGTTTGGCGGAGAGCAGTTTGCCTTTGTTTTGCGTCTGAATGAGTAAGTGGAGCTGTTTCCAGACAACATCAAAGCCTCAGACTTTACGTGATTTTAAAGCAGAGGAAAACCACAACCTCGCAAACAAACTTTAATAATCTATTATCAAAATCCCCTGAAATTTCAAATATCAAAATACAGATCTTGATGTAGCTCTGGCGAGACTGAACTGATTAAGCAGAAATATAGAGTCAGTGACCTGTCAGGCAGCCAGCTGGAGCGGAGCTCTCCACAGAGCATGCGTCTTTGCACGCTGGCATGATATGCAAAAGTAATAATTGCAATTACAGATATCAATAACAGAGCTCCAGTTACATACCTGAAATCACTGCCTCACTCCAGCGAGAACATGTCACTTGGTACAGAGGTGAGCATCATTAAGATGCAGAGACTGAGAATAAATGAGATGTCCGCTCCATGCGCAAAATAGAATAAGTTGGTTCCTTCTAGTCTAAACTACTATTATCTGGGGACTACAGGTCAGGACAACTGAACCGTGAACTAGTGTCTGATTACAACATTATGGTATGCATGGTATGTAAGATGCGTGCCAGTGCGCACAATCTCACCGCCCGTGGATGTTTACATTTGGAAATCTGCGTGGAAAGTGGCGGTGTGAAAGATCCATGCGTAATGATTGCGAGCATGGACAACAGACTTCTTGTCTGTGGATTTTGCCGACCAAAATGTCATGTAGAGATTGTTTTTACATGTAAGGGGAGCTGAACATATAGCTTTCATCCACAAACCAACGTGGGAGAGCCCGATGACGCGTGTGCCAGACGCACATAGGCATGCGTAAAACCAATTTTGACCACTTCATGCTGTTTATTGCTTTTTTCAGTTAACTTTCGTTTCTTTTGGATTTTTGTGCGTGTTATGGAGCCGTTTTGGTCCATGTTTGTAAGCCTTTTTTTCCTGGATTAAATTTTCGGAGGTTGAAACAAGTGGCATCGGAGTGTGTGATTGAAAACCACCGCGGTCTGCTTCCCGTTAAAGGCATCTCCTTCTCCAGTTGCTGAGACTTTAATTGCGCTCCTCTGTAAACATGTGTTAAAACGCATGTAAAATGCATGAACAGAAAGAAGGGACTCACCTGTTGAGTAACTCACATTTCCTTATACTGAAAGCCTTGTCGGAATGGTGGGACGTTTGCATGTCGGAATGGGGGTTGCCACCCCGCCGTCTGGTAGCTATGCAGGGACATGACTGGCATGTGGAACGTTAAGTTGACGTTAACAACATTTTACGTCATAACATTTACGTCCTACTCAACTCGCGGCACGCCGATAACCTTTTCTAACTCCCTGTCTCTTCTCTTCAGTTTCCTGACTTCTTGACTTTTTATCAGTTGAATTCTCATTTTTTTCTCTTTCAGCATCTACTCATACACCGACTCGCAGAGATCGGCGCTTAGGTAAGATGCACACTCCTGTCAGCTTTTGGTTCACTGAAAACACCTCTATTAAAGGGACAGTAACATATATACAGCTTTGTTTTAAGGAGAAGATGTTTTTACTGCTGTGAAAAAACAGTCATGAACTTAAATTTTAAAAGAAGCATTTAGAACATAAATACATCATATAAAGAGACATTTTCAAAGCAACTACAAATAACCTGGGGTTTAACTAACCCTGGTTACATCTGCATACACATTGTCTACCTCAAGTTTGAAGCTGAAGGTTGGACACGTCATTCCATCATTCCCTTATTGAACTTAACTGGCAACCCAAAGCCTCCAGCATCAAATACAACTCACTAATGCAGCCTACAGAGTGTCACCAGGGTTTGCACTCAGCTATGGAAACTCAGTCATACAGGTTTGTGCTCCTTATGAACCACAGCAGCAGCCCCAGACCTGGCCACTCTCGTTCACAGAGAGGCATCCATCTCAACTTTCACAAATCCTCAGAGAAGGCCTTCTCTTTAAAGGGCTAAAACACCTGAACACACCTAATTAGCTCTTATTTGCACATCTGTTTTTCTTACCCTCTCTTCTTAGACCAGGATTCCTTAGTGCTCTGAAATTTGATGTTGTTTTCTCACTTCTCACTTTGGATAAAAGCTTCTGTTAATTGACTGAATATAAATGTCAATGTAAATTAAGCTTTTGCATTTGGTGTCCAGTTTTTATTCCCTTAAAGTAAACCTCTGCACTAGAGAGGCAAACCAGGACATGTATCCACTAAAAAAAGGCTCATAATTGCATGAAAAGAGCACCTCTCCAATTGTTAAGCAAGGGAATAAAGCGACCATGCTTTAGGCTTTTGTAAAAGCCATTTTACTGTTAAAGGGATGAACAGACTGTCTAAAAAACAGACTGATGATGTGAAGCGAATGCATTGAATCCACAAAGCAGAACCTCAAGAGCCACAGTGGGAAGGTTTTTCCCTACACAACCAAAGTCAAAGCATCATTAAAAGTCTGAGGACAGAACTCGAAACAACAACAGTGTATCCATGCCAGCTGGAGAATGTCAACTTCAAGCCTTTTGCAGGAAGAATGATTTAGGTTCTTAGGTTCAGGCCCGTTTCCTGTTATTGTTTTTTGTGAACCATAAAAGACTGATAAATAAACTAATGGAGCATTTTAAGGTGTGACGATGCACACACTGTTGTCTGCATGAAGATAAATCCTCGTCCTACGATGAGGATTTCCTTCTAAGCTTGCAGTCAGGTAATTAGCACCATGCGCAGACATTTGAAACAAGACTATTTTTAATCTCTTCTGCCAATTTGTAATTTCTCTAGGCGATTAACACCACAATAGCTATGCAAATTGTTTAATATGTGCTCTTTGCATTGCATCAAAGGAATGATTTTTGCATATTTCCCACAAGTTCAAAGCTGTTGTAATACAGAACAAATGTCCCTGACTGTAGAGACTGTTTAAATGCACAGAGAGCGCAGGGTTAGGTGATAGCCATGTAACTGCGTCATTAGAAGAAGGTTATCAAAGTTGAAAGCCTTACAGCTTTGTCATGTATTTGCTATTAAAGCCATGGGCTCCTTGAGTGCTCTGTCTTCCAAGCCTCACACATATTAATTGGGCTCTGGTGTCAAGTGCTTAGGAGCTATCTTGTGTGATTTAATTTATTCACTTTCTTCTAGACACAAAAGCCCCTGGCTATGGAATAAGAGAAAAAAAATGTGTGGCTTTGAGTAAGACCTCCAATTGTCCCCGGAAGATTTCTTAATTCAGAGGGAAAATTACAGCCAAGGTTGATTGAGTTGGGTCTCTAATCTGTCTTTTTTTATGAGTCTCCTTGAAGTTCACAAAAAAGAGACTCTCCATTCTGCTGGTGTACCTGTAACGTAGCATCTCAGGGGGTGCAAGGAAGGAGAATTTCTGGCGTGACAGACATGGCGTCAGCCTCTGCTAAGGAAGCAGAAACCCTTGGAGGTCTGAGTTGACTGGCAGTTAGTCGACAAGGTCATGATAGAAAAACTGGCTGCATGGCTCAGAGCCACTGCATTAATCCTCTCACCCTGCTCGCCTGCGCACACTTCTCACATTTCAGCCACTCGATTACATCACACGTGTCTCTAAAATAAGAATAGGAGATCAAACTGAGCTGCAGTTGAATGTGAGAACAATTGAACAAAGTTGAACCAGCCCCATATGAAAATCCAACACCAACCTGACCTTGGCTACTTCCTGGATGCTTGTGATATCTAATGCTAAACCCTCACCCTAAACCCCAGTCCAGATGAAAATAACTTTGTACATGATGTCCACAACACCTTTTCAAAACATTCTGTACCTCTGACAGTGATTCTGACTAAAGTCTAACATTTAAACCAACCCACTCCTCTTTCGAGCTCTCACTGCTGTGTATCATGCTAATTTGATTGGCTAAACATAACGATAGGCGTATTTCGATTTAGACTGCTGAGCTGGTAACAGCAGCATTTTAAATCTGTCCCATGAGACCTCGTACATTTACAATGCAACAAGGATTGTTAGTAAATGGTCTCACAGCACTAAAATATTCATCCTTTGGCGAAACAGATCATCCCTCATGAGCAATGATTCATCCTCCCACTGTATTATGTCAGATTTTATACAGAAAGAAACAGACATTTCATGAATAGAAACTCTCTCCTTTCTTCCCTCCTTTTCTGTCATCATTCAGTTCCTCTCTTTTCATTCCCCTCAGTGTTTAATGTTTAATTTAAACCTCCAGCATGGAGAGGAATCAACAAGAGCGTGTCGCAAGCAGCAGACAAAGCTCCACAGCGCCCTCATATGGACACAAGCGAGATGCCTGATCCCTGGCGGCCACACAAGAAAATAAGACAAGCCTCCTGTTTGCTAAGGAGGTGTAAGGCGCAGCAGGCACAGTTCAACCATAGCCAAAGGGCTTTGCTATGTTTAGCTGGGAAGTCATTATGTAAGTTGTCATTACGTACACTCCAGTCCCTCCCAGTCTCCTCCTGTGATAGACAGCTGGCACCAGAGCATGGAGGTATGACACATAGGGAGAGACAGAAAAAGATAGGGAGGTGTGTGCGTTGTCAGGGACCCCCCTGTCCTTGCACAGCCAAGTACATGATGGATTTCAAATTTGTTTCATCCTTTATTATTGATCAACATCAGCATTAATCTCTCCAAGCCATATTGGACTGACAGTCTTAAATATGGAGGCAGACTCAGTAATGAGCTGCCTTTCTTCCTGCTGGCTGCTTTAATCCAGCCTGCAGTTTAACACAGTCATTTTCTGTTTCTCTTTTTCCAGCACCGGAACCAGCCATATCAACCAGTAAACCGGTGTGCAACTGGAGGTCAAAGGCACCGGCACCTGCCATGTCAACCAGTAAACCGGTGTGCAACTAAAGGTCAAAGGCACCGGCACCTGCCATATCAACCAGTAAACCGGTGTGCAACTGGAGTTCAAAGGCACCGGCACCTGCCATATCAACCAGTAAACTGGTGTGCAACTGGAGGTTAAAGGCACCGGCACCTGCCATATCAACCAGTAAACCAGTGTGCAACCGGAGGTTAAAGGCACCGGCACCGGCACCTGCCATGTCAACCAGTAAACCGGTGTGCAACTGGAGTTCAAAGGCACCGGCACCTGCCATATCAACCAGTAAACTGGTGTGCAACTGGAGGTTAAAGGCACCGGCACCTGCCATATCAACCAGTAAACCAGTGTGCAACCGGAGGTTAAAGGCACCGGCACCGGCACCTGCCATGTCAACCAGTAAACCGTGTGCAACTGGAGGTCAAAGGCACCGGCACCTGCCATATCAAACAGTAAACCGTGTGCAACTGGAGGTTAAAGGCACCAGCACCTGCCATATCAACCAGTAAACCGGTGTGCAACTGGAGGTCAAAGGCACCGGCACCTGCGATATCAAACAGTAAACCGGTGTGCAACTGGAGTTCAAAGGCACCGGCACCTGCCATATCAACCAGTAAACTGGTGTGCAACTGGAGGTTAAAGGCACCGGCACCTGCCATATCAACCAGTAAACCAGTGTGCAACCGGAGGTTAAAGGCACCGGCACCTGCCATGTCAACCAGTAAACCGTGTGCAACTGGAGGTCAAAGGCACCGGCACCTGCCATATCAAACAGTAAACCGTGTGCAACTGGAGGTTAAAGGCACCGGCACCTGCCATATCAACCAGTAAACCAGTGTGCAACCGGAGGTTAAAGGCACCGGCACCGGCACCTGCCATGTCAACCAGTAAACCGTGTGCAACTGGAGGTCAAAGGCACCGGCACCTGCCATATCAAACAGTAAACCGTGTGCAACTGGAGGTTAAAGGCACCAGCACCTGCCATATCAACCAGTAAACCGGTGTGCAACTGGAGGTCAAAGGCACCGGCACCTGCCATATCAACCAGTAAACCGGTGTGCAACTGGAGGTCAAAGGCACCGGCACCTGCCATGTCAAACAGAAAACCGGTGTGCAACTGGAGGTCAAAGGCACCGGCACCTGCCATATCAAATAGTAAACCGTGTGCAACTGGAGGTTAAAGGCACCGGCACCTGCCATATCAACCAGTAAACTGGTGTGCAACTGGAGGTTAAAGGCACCGGCACCTGCCATATCAACCAGTAAACCAGTGTGCGACCGGAGGTCAAAGGCACCGGCACCTGCAATGTCAACCAGTAAACCGGTGTGCAACTGGAGGTTAAAGGCACCAGCACCTGCCATATCAACCAGTAAACCGGTGTGCAACTGGAGGTCAAAGGCACCAGCACCTGCCATATCAACCAGCAAACCGGTGTGCAACTGGAGGTTAAAGGCATCGACACCTGCCATGTCAAACAGCAAACCGGTGTGCAACTGGAGGTCAAAGGCACCGGCACCTGCCATGTCAATCAATAAACCGGTGTGCAACTGGAGGTCAAAGGCACCGGCACCTGCCATGTCAATCAATAAACCGGTGTGCAACTGGTCAAAGGCGGTAGGGGCCTTTGACTTCAGTATGTTCTCGTGGTTTTTAAAAAGCAAATCATATGAGGAGCACTTTGAGGAGCCAGAGGAATCTGTTGTTCATCAACCTTGTTTCCAGTAACGTTTTCCTTTTAAGAGGAAAGCCATGATGAATCTGACAGAGAAGCCAGTAAATCTGTCATGGTAGCTCGTAGAGACCCAATTAGAGCTACAAAGAGAAGAATAGTGTCAGTAAGCTGCTATGTGCTAACATGTTTGCCATGCCAACTTCAGTGTGTGATATCTGAGTACAGTGTTTTTAATGATGTTAAATGCAGATGTGTAGCCACATGCTGGTCACCATGCTGCCTTTTAACAAGCAACACAGAGGTGTCTGCAGCTGGGTGGCAGATTTCAGAGGGGTTTTCTTCCTTCAGGCTGAAAATTGTTGGGTTTTCCATAATGTTGGGTGATTTTTCTTGTGATTTTGTGCTGTATGAATGGAAATGAATGCAATTATTCTCCACAATTTTTGTTGATGACTTGATTATTTATACATTCTTAGCACTTTTATCAGTGCCAGTTTGCACTGTTTAAGTGAGAAGAGGCTGTGATTTAATGCCACAACCTTGTGTTGCATGAGAATGCTAATGCTTATCTGAGATACAAATTAAATCATATCAGTTCCTCAGTTTATGTTCAAACAATATCAGAGTACATCAAGCCTATATTTGAACAACCATTTCTATCTCATCTGTACTCTGATTATTACTGACTCACCTTTTTACAACACTGTAACAGTTAGTTCATGCTCGATGAGTGCAGGGATGGACTGTACCACTCAGGCAAGTTTCCTCTCTGACATATATATAGATATAGTTTTCCATACTGTTCAGTATAAAGTGGAAACAAAATGGCAAGTGGAAAGGTGGCAGAAACTGTGCAGCTCGCATTGTAACATTTGCATATTCTATTGTTCTGAAATTCACAAAATATCACCAATGAGCCAAAACATTCAATTCAATTCAGGTCAGTTTTATTTATAAAGCGCACAATTACAACAATTATCATCTCAAGGCACTTAAATAATATAGTCCAATTCAAGCCAATTGGAATTCAATTCATTGTAATCATAATCCAATGAAATCCAATTAATTCATATAGAGCCAATTCAAAAACAATATCCTAGCTAAGGAAACCAACAGATTGCATCGAAACTTGCCTTCAGTCCAATCTCCCGTCCTGAGCCTGAGGGACTGTGGAAAGGAACGACTCCCTTTAACAGGAAGAAACCTCTGGCAGAAGCAGAACCAGGAAGAAACCTCTGGCAGAACCAGAACCAGGAAGAAACCTCTGGCAGAACCAGAACCAGGAAGGGTGGCCATCCGCCTCGACCAGCTGGGGTTTGAGAAGACAGAAAAGAGGGGGGGGGGAAACACCATAACACCATTCAAAGGATACCTGTTGGAACAGGGAAACACAAGTTAATAACCACAATAATGTCACATGGACATAATATCATTTGAGAAATTAAACAGGGGGAAAAAGAGAGCAAAGTGAGGAAAGGTGTGACAGATGAGGTCCCCCAGCAGTCTAAGCCTATAGCAGCTTAACTATGGGATGTTTCAGGATTACCTGAGCCTTCCCTAACTATAAGCTTTATCAAAAAGGAAAGTTTTAAGCCTAATCTTAAAAGTGGAAAGGGTGTCTGCTTCCCGGACATTTACTGGCAGCTTATTCCACAAGAGAGGGGCCTGATAACTGAAGGCTCTACCTCCCATTCTACTTTTAGAAACTCTGGGAACAACAAGTAAACCTGCAGTTTGGGAGCGAAGTGCTCTGTTAGGAAAATATCTTACAATGAGATCTTTAAGATATGATGGAGCTCGGTCATTAAGAGCTTTATATGTGAGGAGAAGAATCTTAAATTCTATTCTGAATTTAACAAAACATAAGCAATATATAGTATATAATACATAATACATAAAGAAAACACCAGATAAACCTGATTTTCTCTCTGACAACATCACAGGTTTCTAATCAAAAGGAACAATTTAAGAAGTCTGCAAAATGAAATATCAGCATCCGGTGGGAGATGAGGGATGAGGGGTGGATCTGTGGGCCAAATCTGATGTTGCCAACAGCATTGTATTAGATCAGGATAGTTTTACCAACTGATTATTCATTGCTCAGGTAGAGCATGACCTTCTTGTTATTATGGTTTAACTATAATTATCTGCCATCCTATTTTGATGGCGTGGGGAAGTAAGCCCCTGAGGATGACATCTCCTTTTTTAAATTGAGAATCCTTGTCAGTGGCACACAGTACAGTGCTCACTGAAGTTCAGTGGAGCACCACAGCAATACTTTGACGACAGTGGAAGCGTTTATACAGTGGGAGTCTTGTCATAGCAGCAGATTTCTGCAGTCACTGAGAAAAACCAGCCCCCTAACAGCTGCACATTTATCATGTTCTCATTGTGAAGCTACAACAGAAAAGTGAATAAAAACATATCCAGCAACAGCAACTTAATCATCTCTGACAGCTTCCTGTATCGAGTGTTTTCTCAAAGACCTTTTAGATAACTTTATCTCTCTGCTCTCACAGGCAGGACCAGGCTTGTGCTCGACACATTGTGCTCAGTGTATGGAGACCAGAAAAGCTTCTCACAGCTGGCAGGAGTGTTGATCTGTTTAATGTGAGAACAATTCCACAGAGGAAACATTATGTCTGCTCTGTCTGTTGGAGATTTATCTGGTCAAGACAGGAAGAAAATCAGAAGCCTCACAAGCACTTAATACATATTTGATCAATATATAGACAGCATCATATCGGGTGATATCTGAGGGAGGAATATCAGGGTTAAACTCTGATCGGAGAGGCTGCTGTTACATAACTCCAGTTGTCAGATAGAAGCAGGGAGAGGATTTTAAACCAGCTCTTTAAAGTGTAAAAAGAAAAAAATACATTTTTGACATTAGGCGTTTCCCTGCTGTGCAGCTGCGGGCATCAGACGGCAGATTCAGGGCAGGCAGGCAGGTGGTCCTCCTGCTCTCAGGAGTGGAGACTGTAAATGAGTAAAGCTAGTCTAGTTCACACACTGACAGGAACTGATTCAGATATATGCAAGGTGAATATGAACTGTTCTGAGCAGCTCTGCATACAGCTTCATGTAGCCTTAAACTGAAGCTTACACCAAGCCCTCCAGCCTCAGCCTCTATTCTCTTGTTTTCCAGTTTTCAAACCATCTCAAGTCTCACAAGTCTCTGGGCTAAGAGAAACCTACCAAGGAGCCCTCTTACCGGCCTGGAGGAGACCCAGGCTCCCACCAGTCTGGGTTACTGTTGCAGATTTATCCAGAAATCTCCTCCTACAGGGACCAGTCTCCTTCGTGAAGTCCTTCGAGGTGTGGGGGATTCTTTCCTAAGGCTGCAGCCACACCAGTCTCACAGGAAACACTTAATATTTTTCACTTTTTGCCCCTCTGGCTTGGTAACCCCGGTTAAGTAATAGTAAAACTACAGATGGAAGGCTGAATTGTGGGTCAGGTTTTAGAAAATGTTGTGCACCTGTCACAAGGCTGGCAGTACGGTCCCTGCTCCTTCCACAGAGTCGGGGGTCTCTGCAGAACGGGCCGCAGTATCATTTTTCATGATGTCTCTTGGCAGGAGTTAGAAAGAGTTCACCCTGTCCTGTCCTTTAACATGCAACCATAACCACTTAGTATGTTGTATGTGTAACTGACACTTGAAAAGGGTTGAAAGTAGCGAGCTGTTTCAAAGCATTGTCATGGGATCGTATTGAAAGTCAGGGTCCTGAAACTTCGGCCTCCCATACTGTGGAAAGCCCAAACTGCCTCCACAAGCTGCAGGGTCACAGTCTAAGACCTGACTGAGTGGCACCTGCCATTATCTGAGATAAACCTCCAAGTCAAAAATTTAAAAAACAGCCATTTCCTCTGCCCTCTGTGTCCAAAGCCCCTCCCACCACTAAAAATAAGTCAGCATCATCAGGACTTGAATCCTGCCCTCCTGAGTGGAGGCAGTGTTGTCAACGATATCAAAGAAAATGCATCTACAGCAAGAAAAAGTCTCTGAATGAGAGACACTCAATCCAGAACCTGCTGATTTGCATACCTGTCATCATAAATGGTAACTACTGACATACAGAGATGTCCAAAAGTCAAAGACTGTCACGAATGGTGGATGAAGGTCCCAGATGCAGAACTTTCAAAATCAAAAAGGTTTATTTCCAACCACAAGACAAGGAGCACGAACAAAAGGCGCGGCAGAGTCGGATCTCAAAAATACTAAAAGCTATAGCAAAAAAACAAAGCGTGGCTGAGCCGGATTATCAAAATACTTAGTGTTAAAGAAACAAGACAAGACTATGGATAAATAACAAAACAACTATGGTTAACAAGACTATGAAATTACTGTGGCTATGATGGCAAAAACCTGACTTGGCAATCGTGGCTGTGGCATGAAAGGTTAGTGAAGATTCTGCAATGAGTGAAAGGAAACCAGGAGGCTAAATGCTGTGGAGGGAGTGATTAGTGATGAAGTGCAGCTGTGAACAATGAAGCAGGTGACATGAGTGAACCTAACGTGACAGGGGAGAAACATGACAAGAATCTGAAAACCTAACAAAGAAACCGAAAACAAATGTCAAAACCTAAACTGTGACATAAAAAACCTAAACTGTGACACAAAAAACCTAAACTTTGACATAAAAAACCTAAACTGTGACATAAAAAACTTAAACTGTGACATAAAAAAACCTAAACTGTGACATAAAAAACCTAAACTTTGACATAAAAAAACCTAAACTGTGACATAAAAAACCTAAACTGTGACATAAAAAACCTAAACTGTGACATAAAAAACCTAAACTGTGACATAAAAAAACCTAAACTGTGACATAAAAAACCTAAACTGTGACATAAAAAACCTAAACTGTGACATAAAAAAACCTAAACTGTGACATAAAAAACCTAAACTTTAACATAAAAAAACCTAAACTGTGACATAAAAAACCTAAACTGTGACATAAAAAACCTAAACTGTGACATAAAAAAACCTAAACTGTGACATAAAAAACCTAAACTTTAACATAAAAAAACCTAAACTGTGACATAAAAAACCTAAACTGTGACATAAAAAACCTAAACTGTGACATAAAAAACCTAAACTGTGACAAAGACCACTAAGTGAACATCCACTTTTCCTTCAGTCAGGACGTTTCATTACAAATGATCAAATCAACCAGAAGTTGAATCTGGAATCTTTACCATTTTACAGTGACCTAAATGTTAAAAGGACTGAGGTCATGCCACTGGAGATAGGCCGTGACCGACACAACACTTCGGCCTTTTTTGGTTTCCTGCAGAGCTTTGAGGTGTTTGGGCTCATTCTGGCGCTGCACTTTGAATCCTTCTGCTCACAGATGTAAACCAGAGGCAGGGCATGTCTGTGGGCGACAATTATTGGTAATAAAACATAAAAAACGTTAAATGTTTTAAATGTTGAACCAAACAGCTCGAATAATAAAATGTTTGGGTGGAGATGGATGGAGAAGCTGGACCTAAAAAACATTATTTTCACAACTTAACGACAATCATTTTGACCCTTCACATTACCTTGAGAGGTCTTTTTTACTATCTATTTGTAATTCTTACCTGTTTCTGCCTGCATGGACTAATGCCATAAGGGCACGTTTTGGGCACGTTACCTTTCAGAATACATGTAAGTCTGACTGATCAAAATCAAGTTTTTCCAAAGAAGACAAACACACCCATATGATGCAGCTGGGGATCATCTGTTCATGCTCCAAACTTCTATCTTTCTGCATCTTTTAGTAAAACAGTAAAATGTATATTAATCCACCTGAATTCCCCATAAAGCTGCTCTCGTTCACATATTTACTGTTTCTTTGGTCAGAAACTGGGACTGAAATTCAGCCCGTTAAGACTACGTGTCAGCTCATTTAAGCATTTCCAGACTGTCACTCTGCTCTAATAAAATCCTGATTTAGTAACCACAGAATCCCCATTAAAGTAACTCAAAGACAGCGTCTGTGCAGTGAATTCAGCTGTACTTACATGTACCATCATCTCCCACAGAGGAAGGTTACTGAAGTTTACAGATGTGTGGGTTCTTGGTTAATTGGCGATTCTGAGTTGACCCTAGAACTAAATGTCAGTGTTGTTTGTCTTTTTTGTCTTTGTGTTGGCCCTGTGATGGACTGGCAGAAAGGGTGTACACTGCCTCTCACCCAGTGGCTGCTGGGATAAGCTCCAACACCCCCACAACCCTGAATTGGATAAAGCAGGTATAATTCAATTCAATTCAATTTTATTTATATAGCGCCAGATTACAACAATTGTCATCTCAAGGCACTTAAGTAATATAGTCCAATTCAAGTCAATTGGAATTCAATTCATTGTAATCTTAATCCAATTAATTCATATGGAGCCAATTAAATAAACAATATCCTAGCTAAGGAAACCAACAGATTGCACCGAAATGTGTCTTCAGTCCAATCTCCCGTCCTGAGCCTGAGGGACTGTGGAAAGGAACGACTCCCTTTAACAGGAAGAAACCTCTGGCAGAACCAGAACCAGGAAGAAACCTCTGGCAGAACCAGACTCAGGAAGGGTGGCCATCCGCCTCGACCAGCTGGGGTTTGAGAAGACAGAAAAGAGGGGGGAAAAACACCATAACGCCATTCAAAGGATACCTGCTGGAACAGGGAAACACAAGTTAATAACCACAATAATGTCACATGTACATAAAATCAATTGTGACATTAAACAGGGGGAAAAAGAGAGCAAAGTGAGGAAAGGTGTGACAGATGAGGTCCCCCAGCAGTCTAAGCCTATAGCATCTTAACTATGGGATGTTTCAGGATTACCTGAGCCGTCCCTAACTATAAACTTTATCAAAAAGGAAAGTTTTAAGCCTAATCTTAAAAGTGGAAAGGGTGTCTGCTTCCCGGACATTTACTGGCAGCTTATTCCACAGAGAGGGGCCTGATAACTGAAGGCTCTGCCTCCCATTCTACTTTTAGAAACTCTGGGAACAACAAGTAAACCTGCAGTTTGGGAGCGGAGTGCTCTGTTAGGAAAATATCTTACAATGAGATCTTTAAGATATGATGGAGCTCGGTCATTAAGAGCTTTATATGTGAGGAGAAGAATCTTAAATTCTATTCTGAATTTAACAGGGAGCCAATGAAGAGAAGCTAAAACTGGAGAAACATGATCTCTCCTGTTAGTTCTCATCAGAACTCTGGCTGCAGCATTTTGGATCAGCTGGAGGCTTTTCAGAGAATATGTGGGACAGCCCAATAATAAGGAATTACAGTAGTCCAATCCTAAAGTAACAAATGCATGAACTAGTTTCTCTGCATCACCCTGAGACAGGATGTTCCTGATTTTAGCAATATTACGATAGTGAAAGAAGGCAGTCCTAGAAACCAGTTTTATATGTGCGTCAAATGATAAATTCTGGTCAAAAATAACTCCAAGGTTCCTCACTGTAGAACTAGAAGCCAAGGAAATACCATCTAGAGTAACTATATAACTAGACAATTTCTCCCTGAAGCGCTCAGGTCCAAAGAGAACAACTTCAGTTTTGTCTGAATTTAGAAGCAGACAGTTCTGAGTCATCCAGGTCTTTATGTCTTCAAGACAGGCTTGTAGTCTGACCAACCTATTGGTTTCATCTGGTTTCATAGATAAGTACAGCTGAGTATCATCAGCATAACAATGGAAATTTATGCCATGCTGTCTAATAATGTTACTTAATGGAAGCATGAAAAAAGTAAAAAGAATCGGTCCAAGCACAGAACCCTGAGGAACTCCATGACTTACTCCAACGTGTGAGGAAGATTCTTCATTTACAAGAACAAACTGGAATCTATCAGATAAATATGACTTAATCCATCCTAATGCAGTTCCTTTAATCCCAATAACATGTTCAAGTCTCTGTAACAGAATGCTGTGATCGATCGTATCAAATGCAGCACTGAGATCCAACAGGACAAGTACAGAAACAAGTCCGCTATCAGAGGCTAAGAGGAGATCATTGGTAACTTTCACCAGTGCTGTTTCTGTGCTATGATGCACTCTGAATCCTGACTGAAACTCTTCAAACAGATTATTTCTATGTAAATGATCACAAAGTAGAACTGCAACTATTTTTTCAAGAACTTTAGAGAAAAAAGGGAGATTGGATATAGGTCGATAATTAGCCAACACTTCTGAATCAAGAGTAGGTTTTTTTAAGTAAAGGTTTAATTACAGCAACCTTAAAAGTCTGAGGTACATATCCTGTCAACAAAGACCGATTGATCAAATCCAATATGGAAGTGTCAATTAAGGGGAAAACCTCCTTGAACAGTCTGGTTGGGATTGGGTCTAACATACAAGTTGATGGTTTAGAAGAGACTATTGCTGTTGTTAGCTCAGAGAGATCAACTGGACAGAAGCTGTCTAAATACAAATCAGGTTCTAAAGACACTTCTAAAGCTGCTCTACTTGATGATACATCAGTTATAATAGTGGGAAGGATTCCATTAATCTTCTCTCTGATAGAAACAATTTTATTGATGAAGAATCTCATGAAATCATCACTGCTGAGAGTTAAAGGAATACATGGCTCAACAGAGCTCGGACTCTTTGTCAGCCTGGCAACAGCGCTGAAGAGAAACCTGGGATTATTCTTATTCTCTTCTATCAATAATGAATAATAAGCAGTTCTAGCTTTACGAAGTGCTTTCTTATACGTTATTAAACTATCTTTCCAGACTAATTGAGACTCTTCTAAATTAGAGGAACGCCACTGTCTCTCCAGCTTTCTTGTCGTCTGCTTTAACGCACGCAGCTGTGAATTATACCAAGGAGCCAACCTCTTCTGACTGATTACCTTCCTTTTCAGAGGGGCAACATTGTCCACTGTTGTACGCATTGAAACTATAGTGCTGTCAACAAGAGAGTCAAGTTCTACTGGAGAAAAATTTAGGTAGCCGTCCTCTGTCATATCAGCACATGGCAGTGAAGAAAAGGATGATGAAATCAACTCTTTAAATCTGGTTACAGCATTCTCTGACAGACACCTTCTATATGTAGAATTCTTCTCAGAAACCGTGTAGTCAAGTAATGTAAATTCAAAAGTTATTAAAAAATGGTCAGACAAGACAGGGTTATGAGGGAACACTGTTAACTGTTCACTCTCAATGCCATAAGTCAGCACAAGGTCAAGGGTGTGATTAAGGCAGTGAGTAGGTCTGTGAACACTTTGAGAAAATCCAATAGAGTCTAATATAGAATAAAAGTTAATATTTAGGCTGTCATTTTCAACATCTACATGAATATTAAAGTCACCCACTACAATGACTTTATCTGTACTCACCACTAACTGGGATAAAAACTCTGAGAATTCAGACAGAAACTCAGAATAAGGGCCAGGTGGACGATACACAACAACAAACACAAGAGGTTTTTGTGATTTCCACTTTGGGAAAAACTGAGAATCAGAGATTCAAAAGAGCTAAAACTAATCTTGGGTCTAGGACTGATTAGTAACCCTGATCTGAAGATAGCTGCCACTCCTCCTCCTCTGCCTGTGGTTGGAGGAATGTGAACATTTAAATAGTCAGAGGGAGTTGATTCATTAATGCTAACATGATCCTCCTGCTGCAGCCAGGTTTCTGTAAGACAAAATATATCAATATGATGATCACAAATCAAATCATTCACTAACAGAGACTTTGATGGTGGTGATGGTTTTACCATATGCACACACCATACATGTTTGTTTTGCTATTTTAATGTAACATTAGGCTACTGCCAAATGAAATAGTACTCAATGTGGCTGTTGTGTATAACTGAGGTACATGTTGCAACAGAACACAGTTCCTTTAATGCTTTAGATTTAAACATGATTGTCAGATGTGGCATTGAGCTTTATGAACAGATGACAGGCTCATTCAGCATGTTCTTGGATGCCTTCGACCTTTGTGAGTCATTCTTACTTTATCTTTGAAAAGCACCAGCCTGCGCTGTATGTCTTCCATGCCACTCAGGGCTCTCCACACCTTATCAGTTAGAACACAGAATAATAGAGCAAAAAGCTCTGTGTGAGATTGATACAGGAGGATTTCCCATCAAAAACGCTTATCTCAGAGGCTCCTTTGCAGAGGTGGCTGGATAGCAGGTACACTCTGAGGAGCACATCTGGCTATAAAGTCATTCTGGCTGACTGATGGACAGCCCAGTCTCTGCATAAGGAAGCCTAGAGAAACAAGTAAAGAGAAAGTCCGGTCATCCATTTTCAAAAAACGAAGGGACAGTTAGTTAAACATCAGGGGCGTTGCCTCCAACTCTGACTTACTTGTAGCAACAAATTACCAAACTGTCAATGTGTTACTGAAACAATTGCCAGTTTGCAACAAGAGATACCAAGTGGTGCTTTGGAAAAAAGTATTACTGCCTTTGGACCAGGTTCTGGTGTTTGGCTGGTTTAGAGTTGGTTTAGCTTTAGAATCTTCTCAGAACAAGTTTGCTTAGCCACAATAGAGCTACCAGAGTGCCAAGGGTCATGACTTCATGTTTGACCCTCCCTCTGGAGTTTCTGTGGAGGACCACAGTGCACAGAGACTCTTTGTCCACACACATCACAAAGTTTGTCTCATTTATTTCGAAATAATGTCTTTAAGCATCACAAGAGAATTTAGCAGTTTTTTGCTCTTTGGCTTCCTGCACAGTTATGGGATGTAAAGCCACTTTTGTAAAAAAAAATAAACCTCTGTCTGAAGCCTGTACATGCACAGCTGTACATGTGAAATTGTTGCTTTAGACAGTCTCCGATAAACGACAAAGCAGGAGTTTATCTGCATGTTTCATTAGTTTTATCTGATTTACAGCCCACACAGAGCACAGGGGGAGACCATCCTATTCTTTTCATGAATTTAAACCTGCATGTCGACAACTTCACCAACAGAACAGAGCAAAACAAACGGGTCAGAACCAGAGCGCTGATCAGTTATTACTGACTGATGTAACGCTGCATCTGTCTGTCATCCAGTTTTTTCTCTGAGCTCTAAAATCCAGCCTGATCTTTATTCTTGTCCCATGTCCTCCTCGAACACATTATCTCTTCTTCCTGACTTTCTCCCATCTTGTTCTTTATTTCGTACTCAGTTTATCACGATCAAAGTGTATTTATCTAGTTGCTGGTGCATTATGTGGTACTGCAAAGTAATGCTGGGAGGGAAACCAACTTTCTGAAGGACAGAACCTCAGCCCCAGGCTCTGCAGGGTAGTTTCAGGCCCAGTAATGTGTGTAACATTCTGCATCAACTATGTGCTTTCCAAAGAATTCGGTCCAGTTTGGATCAGGTTTACATATTCTTTAAGTGTCCTGTATTGACCCAGTTTATTGAATCTGATGCTGAGGATTCTCTGATCTCCATGTGAGTTAGTAGTAGTGTATAGCAGCGATGCTGTCCTCAGACTCTGTCACGAACCGTGAAGCACTGGACGCAGATGCAGGGTAGAAACAATAACCAGATTTTATTTATACAATGATAGTTGCCTGTAGAGCAAAGCAATAGATTATAAATTCCTAAGTCACTCTTCTCGATACCTATGGGGAGAAGAGTGAGACTATAAAACTTATCAAAAGCAAACTCTCTCCAGGCTAGGAGGAAAAAACAAAAGGTTATATAAATCTTACAACTAAATTTATCCCTCTCCGAACCGTCGGAGGCTCTATAGAAATTTAACAAAACCAATAAACAAAAGAGGCTCCTTCTAATGGAGTTGCTATAAAAGTTATCACTAGAAATCAAAGACACTCCTCTACCGGAGGTACTACTGAAAATACGAAAATACAAAGAAAACTTTACTTCGCTAAATCTATGAAAAAACTTACAACAAAAAAACGCTCTCAAGGAGGAAACCATTAACAAACAAGATCTTTGGTTTACGTAGGCGTGGATCACTGGAGGCGAGCGGACGAACGCTCGAGAGACAATTCAAGAAGACAAGGAAAGAAGCAGACTAAATACACATGAGGGACCAAGGGGAACAGGTGGAAACACTTGGGAATCAGGGGAGACAATGAGACACATGACACGGGAGGAAAGGCAAGTTATCTGAAACGAGAGGAGTTGTTCATTTCAAAATAAAACAGGAAGTGACAAGACAAGATACAAAAACCTAAGAGCCTCTGTGAGACCTGACAGACTCTATCTGAGGCTCATCTTGTTTTCTCTCTTTTCAGCTCCACCTCATTCATTCTGTGATTAGACACGAGACATTCTTCATCTCACTGTACAGACGGTACTTTGACTGTGTTTTCCACATTCAGTCCATGATAGAAAATGTTTTTACTCTCAGGAAATGTTGCTGATGCAGTTTAGTTGTTTGTCAGTTTGTGAAGTAGTGCAGGAAAACTGTCCGGAGTGCAAAGTTTTGTTGCTCAACAGATTAAGAGCCATCTGAGTGTAAGATATAAGCCCAACAGAGTGGAAACTGGAGCTGTAGCACAGTGACATTGCACTGAGATTTAACTCAGCTCTACAGGTGGATCAATGTTAATTCTGTATTAATTCCGAGACTCTTTCTGAACCTGAAATCATGATTTAGTAAGTATACAGAGTTAGTAGCACATAAAGTATGCTAAAGGCTGATAACAGCAGGGTATCTTTAAATGATTAACTAGTTCTGTCAACACACCAATATAAAAGTAATGAAAATAAAATTCAAGCTGAGAGATTTTTTTTAAATGCCTTTAAACTCCTTCTCTAATCTAAACTAACCTACATACACTCAGTTACAACTAATGTGAGTCATATTTAAAGGTACAGGTAACAGTGTCATCAAAAAGAGCCACAAAGACTTTGGCCATGGTGTTGTGCAACAGGACAAGTGTTAGGAGCCTAAGTCAGGACACTTAAGCTTGATGCAGCCACCGATGTCTTGTTTTTTTTTATAGATATTGACTAAATATCATCTGACATATTCTGACATGAAGAAAGTTGAAGTGTAGCAGAGAGGAAGGTACGGTGGAAATCTTCAGGTGTTGCCATCAGTGGGTTGGGGTGTTGTTTTTGTAGACTTAGCTGATGATGTCACACAGGGCATTGATAGGTAAACGCTCAGCAGACAGCATAGACAGAAAGTAACTAATCATAAGCACTGTAATCCTTCCCCTTTCACTGTTACCGCTCTGTCTGCCCGTATCGTTTTACAGCAGAAGCGTTAGAGTTGCTCCTGAAGCCATGTCTCAGTGAAACAAATATTACCTTCCTGACATCTCTACTGCGTCACCGTCAGTGCTCCAAGATAATCCAATTTATCCACCAGTGAGCTCACATTTCCCATGATGATCAAGGGAAGAAATGGTTTAAACCTTTATCTTCATTTTATTCCTGAGTCCATAATATCTCTTCAGCCAACCCTGGTTTTGGAGTCTTAATCCAGGCATTATTTGGGCTTTGAAAAGCTCAATCAATTGCTCCAATTTGAAAATAATCTCTCTTGCTATGGTTCTGTATAGCAGATGTTTTTTAAAAAATGCCTTAAACTTATTCATCATTATAAAAGACTGTGCTGTTTATCTGTAAGCTGCTTTGGATAAAAGTATCGGCTAAATAAACGTGATATCAAACACATACTGGGAAATGATCTGTGTTGCTGCAACATCACACATACTGTCATGTCATAATCCTGATCAGGTCCACATCAAGAGGATACTGTCTACAGTGGGAGCAAGGGAAAAGCTCTACTAAGCTGCACTGTGGCGTACCTAACCGTGAAATTTGGAAAACTATGAAGCTACTTGGTTAGGTTTAGGAATCAAACTTTGGTCAGAAAAGGATCACATTGCGGGGGGAGCTGGAGCCTATCCCAGCAGTCATTGGGTGAGAGGCGGGGTAAACCCTGGACAGGTTGCCAGTCCATCACAGGGCCACACAGAGACACTCACTCCTAAGGACAATTTTAGAGACACCAGTTAGCCTAACATGCACGTTTTTGGATGGTGGGAGTACCTGGAGAGAGCCCACACATACATGGGGAGAACATGCAAACTCCATTCAGAAAGGACCCAGCTGGGAGTTGAACCTGGAACCTTCTTGCTGTGATGGTGCCACCGTGCAGCCCCCATAGGAGTAATTTGTTATTTGTCATCATTACGGCTCTATTCTATTCCAGCAACAGAGAGTACTAAATCTGCTAAAAGCAGCAGCGTATACTCCAGACTCCTCAATGCACAGTAAAGTTATGAGGGAGGAATAAATGTATGATGTATAAGGATACAATGCCTAAGGAAACAAGAATTAATTCACTTTAGAAAAAACTAGTGCAAGCAGTAATTTGCCTCCTTTAGATTCACCTCTACACCACAGTCATGCTGCTGTGGAGAGTTAGAGTGCTTACAGATGTTACCTGTCATCAACATCTGGACATCTGCTGTGCGATTTATTGCAGTAAGTGCATACTTAATGAAGATATTCCTCCAGTCATACCAAAATCTCTCTCTTATATATATATATATATATATATATATATATATATATATATATACATGCATATATTAGGGCTGTCATACGATTAATTCTTTTAATCGCAATTAATCGCAGAAGCTTCATAGTTAACTGCGATTAATCACGGTTTGAATCTTGCATATCAAGGCAGTTCTAAGCCCATAATATAGTATATCTTATCAGAGTTTTCATTGGGAATCAAATGAACGCATAGAATTTCCTTTTCGACTTTTTTTATTTAAAAAAAAAGTGCAATGTAGACCAACTTCCAAATATTAAGAGGAATAAAGTAACGCAGTGCTTACTTTGAGAGATTACATTTATCAGGCAACTCTCTTCAGCTACATACAAAATAAACAATAACACCATTAGCAAAACAATCATAAAATTTCTAGCTGGAAATAACAGCAATCAAGTGATATGTAACACTGGTTGGGAATTTCTAACTCGCTTATGACAAACAGAACAGTCTAAAACGTTGATGGCCACTGCGGGATATTTGTAACATTTTCTAGTTTTAAATGAAGAATGTCATCCTTGTAATTCACCTGTGCTGCACATGGAGGAAATAAATGTCCAAATGATAGTAAGATGATATGAAAAAATGACTAACACACACCAGTCTGCTCTCTTTTTTTGCATGATGTGACCAGAGACTGAGAACAGTGTTTCACACGGTACTGTTGTTGCAGGCGTAGCCAGATATTTTTGTGCCAGAGGTGCCAAGCTTGGGTAGGCCCCTGCGTGTCCAGACCACCATTTCAATGGACAGTCATCGATGGAGATGCTGGGCTCACTTCTGTACCGATCCACAGACGCGTCAGATGCTGGGTCTCCTTCATCATCTGAATCTGATGCAGCATCTAACAGAAAGTTTAAATCAGAGCACATAGCCTGGATCATCGTCAGAACCAGTCATCAACTGGAACAAATGGCATAGTGCAGGCAGGACCACGGAGCTGGATACTGTTCTCCTCCCAAAAGCTCAGTCACATACCTGCCAGGAAACATAAAGTGCAATCAATTACCAGTTATTAAAAAAAAGAGAGAAAAGGATGAAGTTCTGCACACTGTTAAGCTCCAGTGAAATAAAATTCTAAAAACTCTTCTAAAGCATCTTACAGTGCTTTTCATATTCATATAACCAATGTTTAAAGCTACAAAAGCAGCAGCGTCTAATTTTAGCAATAACTAAACTATTAAAGAGAGAATAATAAATTGGTTCCATTTTAATTTTCAACAAAACAAATTCAAACTATTTACCTCATGGTTCAAGGAGTGTTTCAAGCTTTTCGATCTTCTCCACTCTCTGCATTTGTCAGCATGGCTGGTGTGCCTCTTTGTTGATGGAGCTCAAGTGTAGCCTTGACAGCGTCCTTTTTCTCAGAAGCCTGGTGCTCATGCTGAGAGTGGAGTTCCACCTGGTGGAAACATCTTGGACGAGGCGCTCCTGTGGCTGTCCCAACTCATTTTGTTGTGCTCGCAGTTCAGCTGCATTTGCTGGACTGTGCTTAAAAGGTCCAACCAACTTGCAGCATTTTGCTAAGACATTCTCAAGACCACTGTCACGGAGTGAGATTGGGATTGATCTCTGTAAACTGTGACCAACGCACGGCATGTGCTCGTCTTGCTGCTGCACTCATATTACGGGCACTGTCGGTGCCAATTGTTGTCACCTTCCCTGCAATATCCCACTGCTCTGCAACTTCAGAAAATTGTTTGGCACATGTTTCTGCAAAGTGCCGTTCTTCTGAGTGCAACTTCCAGTCAGCGTCTATGTGGTGTGCAGCAACTCCAAGATAATTCTGGTTACTTACTGACGACCAATGATCCCCAGTTAATAATATGTAATCCCAGTAATGTGGGAACAATAATGTTCATCTTTCAGAAAGGAACAGCAGGAACTCCTCAGAAGTTGGTGTACGTCATCTTCATTAGCTAAGCTGTTAGCATTAGCTGCTGCTAAAGGAAGAAATAAATCAATAAATAAACCATGAGGAATTATTTCATTAGCTAAGCTGTTAGCATTAGCTGCTGCTAAAGGAAGAAATAAATCAGTAAATAAACCATGAGGAGTTATTTCCCTGCTCTGAAGTTCAGGCTCTGAGAGTTGGAACTGATCTCTCTTTGCATCTCCTCGGCTCCTTAAATGAGGACAAACAAAGCTATTATTTTTCAGTTCGACACTTGTTGGTGATTTCAGACACCCTAATATGTGCCTCCAAGTACAAAAAAAAAGTGACTTTTCCACAATATGTCATCTTTAAGGACACGTTGCTTTTCTGAGAATCCTTGCAGGCAAATGAGGACAAATGCTGGCCGGACATCAGACCCTACCCGCCAGAATGGCCAAACGAGATCAGGACCACACATTTCTGGATTCCTTGTGTTGTGTCAGCTGGTGGATTGTTGGACATGTCAGTCCAATAACTCCCCATTGTGACATGATTGTTGAAACTGAACCACAGAACCGGCACAGAGCACCAGTCTTTAATGAATAAATCCACAAGGAGAAGTATCCACAGGCTCGTTTGTCTTGATAAGCACCAGAAGCTTGGTTAGAGGCTGAGGCAGAGCAACTGAAGACGAGGGCACCAGGAATGACAGTGGATGAGAAGAGTAGGATGACTGACTTCAGACAACACCACAGTGGCAGATAGCCACAAGAAGCACTGAAAATAAGTTTAGTTTTCTCCCGTGTTATACTAATATTATCTAGCGTTAGATAAGTTACCACTGTGGAAGAGTGGACTTTCTGGCAGAACTTATTTGCTGGAGTTGAAGGTGGATGTGGATCAGGTGCGCCAATCATCCCACATGGCTGTGCTCCACCTCTGCTGATGAAGCACACACACTACACCAAACAGACAGAAGAAGGGAGACAAGTCTCCATTGTATGTATTGTGCATGTGTAATGTTAAAACACTTTTTATGTAAAGATTCACTTTGTTGATACAAATTAGGTTGATTATGTAGAAGAAATAACACATGATTTTGCTAAGCACACATTCAAATAGTAAGCTGATCATCAAAGCACCAGGGTGTTCTCCTACTGTAAGCTCATAAACACACAGTGAGAGGGAGTCATCTGTCACATTCAGTGGACAGAGTTTCATCCTTTAATACTCGACCATAACCCAAGCTCATTTTCCTGATATTTCATCAGTCTCTGAAATGAATATCTGGATACCATGCACACAAAGTCAATCCATATCCAATTTACCTGACTGATAATCCTTTATAGTCTACAGTGAATACTTACCTTTCAGATTTCCTTCAAGTTTAGTTATTACCACGGGTGCTTTCAATTTCCTCTTTTTCCCAGTAATGACAGCTGAAATGGAGCTTAGGGAGGATTCTGTCACAGGACTCGCATTTATGTCTTTAATTTGGCAAAAGGCACCTGAAAGACTCTCAGACTATGAGAAATAAAATTCTCTGGTCTGATGAAACAAAGATTGAAATCTTTGGCCTGAATGCCAAGTGTTATGTGTGGAGGAAACCAGGCACTGGTCATCATCTGGCTAACACCATCCCTACAGTGAAGCACGGTGGTGGCAGCATCATGCTGTGGGGATGTTTTTCAGCAGCAGGAACTGGGGGCCTACTCAGGGTCGAGGGAAAGACGAATGCAGCAATGTTCAGAGACTTCCTGGTGATAACCTGGATGCAGGATGTCGTTTTGATGATAATTAAGAGTTTAAGTTAAAACAATTATGTTGTCTGGGTGTTAATTTAGAGACAAATAGTTTAAAACAATCAGTGTGTCTGAGTGACACACCCAGTGGTTAATGCAGATTGGAGAGTCTGTTAGTTCTAAAATTTGCCATAACATACTCGAAAAGACTTGAGGCTATAATTGTTGCCAAAGGTGCTCCAACAAAGTATTGAGCAAACAAAACACTGAATACAGTAAATGCAAATGTTTTCTTTTTGGTTTTTATCTATAATAAATTTGAAAAGTTTCAAACAAACTTGTTTGACTTTGTCATCATGGGGTAATGTTTGAAAATGGAGGTTTCTTCTTGTTAAAAGGGTTTTTTTCTTTCCACAGTCGCCTCATGCACGCCTCGTGCACGCCTCGCGCACGCCTCATGCACGCCTCGCGCACGCCTCGCGCACGCCTCGCGCACGCCTCGCGCACGCCTCACGCTCGCCTCACGCATGCTCAGGACAGCAGATTGGACCGGAAAGAAGTTTCAGCGCAATCTGTTGGTTTCCTTAGCTAGGAAATTCCTTTTGAATTGGCTCTGTATGTATGAATTGGACTAATTATGAATTGAATTAATTGGATTTGATCGGATTATAATTGCAATGAATTGGACTCTAATTGGCTTGAACTGAAGTGCCTTGAGATGACATTTGTTGTGATTTAACCTAATGCAATCAAACTGAATTGAATTTAACTGAACTGAATTGAAAGCTGTGGATATCCAAACTGGACCTTTACCAAGTCAGCAAAGAAACCCGGAAAAAGCAACACGGCATCAAAGAGGAAAAGAACAAGCTGAAAAACTATGTTGTATCAGACTGATACAGACAGAGAATTAATCCTAATTCAAACCCTCTAAACAAGAAAGCAGAATCAAAGAAATCACAGAAAAAACAGGAAGTTTGACCCAAAGTCACAGAATAAAACTGAAACGCCACAAACCTTGACAGCGGGTGACACTAAACAACCACCTTACACATGCAAAACCAAATAAAGAGAGCCAGTCAGCAGTCCACCCACACCTCAAGCATAAAGGATGCTCTTCAGGGGTCAGATCTCCACACTCAGTTTGTGAGAGTGATGAGAGACAGCTATTTGTGTGTATTTGGGCCTCTTTCCTGTGCGAGCACTGCAGCATTCTGAGCATTCTGCAGCATTCTGAGCTCAGGCAGATGTATTTTGGAAGCGTATCAGCTGTCTTGTGAGCAGAAAATATTTGCACGCAAAGAATAACTTAATCTGAGCAAACAAAAGTCATTCTGAGCACATCCAATTCATTTGCTCTCTCACTGATCTCTTCTCCACGAGCTGCTACACTCCTTCAGATACGCTCGCTCAACGTAGAACAGCGTTATAGTTGCCTCAATTCCAACCAATCACAGGCTCGGAGGAAGTCAATCTGATTGGCTGTTTCCGGCTGCGTCGGGCTAACACTGAAAACTAGCACTCTACTTCAGCTGGAGTTTTGCATTTCAATCAACATACCTTACTCGGTATTTCCGGATTATTTAGTAAATAGCTAATCTAATTGATAAATTTTTGCCGTGTCTGATGACATACGGGGAAATAAGTCCTCATTGTTTGATGCTACAAGGTTAGCATTTGGAGGTGGGGGTGGGGAGTTCATTGTGAAGGGGCTTGGGAAAAGCCAAGACAAAAAGCATTCGTGTAAATAACAAACATCAGAAAACAGAATTATATGAGTTTGTGTTAGCACGACTGTGACATGGCTGCACGGTGTGACGGTCAGCACCGTCGCCTCAGGGCAGAGGGTTCCAGGTTGGAGTCCCAGCTGGTTCTTTCTGTGTGAATTTGCATGCTCTCTCTGTTTATGCTTGGGTTCTCTCCGGGTATTCCGGCTTCTTCTCACACACCCAAAAATTGGTGACTCTAAATTGTCCCTAGGAGTGAGTGTGAGCATGTGTGTGGCCCTGCGATGGACTGGCAATCTGTGCAGGGTACCCTACCTCTCGCCCAATGACAGCTGGGATAGGCTTCAGCGCACCTGCCACCCGACAGCTGGAGTAAGTGGGTATAAAAAATGGATGGATGACTATGACATCACCCCAACCCCCACCCCCCCAAACATTTCAGGTCCCTTAGATTCAGCAGTTTGGTCAGCATGTAGTAAAAGAAACAACAGCATCTGGACAGATCATTAAAACTGATCAGTGAAGTCAATGTAATGAACTTAATCCTTGTTAACAGATCACTGAAAACGTTTGTTGCTGTCAGCTGACAGCTCTGTCAGAGAGAGGGAGAATACAGTGCCTCTAAAGAAACCTCCTCTTTTTTACTAAGATTCCCTTAAAACCCTCACTCCTTGTCTGTGTTTGACAAGCAGCTTAAGAAGACAGGTGGAATAGTATCACAGCTTGGGGACACAAGTGCAAATCCTGTACTGTGCCATCTTTGTCCAAACAGAAGACATCTTTAATCCATTCATCCTGCCTGGAGACAAGAACAAAACACCAGAAATGATGCAGTATGAATACTAATGAGGGGTGCTCTGCTGCACGCTGTGCACTGACAGAAATTGAACTATTTCATAAGTCAAGATGTAAATAAGAAAATCAAAATGATGTTTGCTTAAAACAAATGTGAATTTGTAACACATTTAACACCATTCAAATGTTTCTGGTTGGCTAAATTACCCAGATTTATGCAGACAGATGGAGGGTAATGCCATGATAAAGAGCTTAAGGTACACAAACAAGAGTTCAAAATAAGTGTAGCGTTTAGCATACTTGAGTGACCTGCTCCTCATGCCAGGACCTGTGCTTGCAGGCAGTAAACTGAACCTTGGACAGTTAACGCAGGACAGAGTATTTTTAATCTATGGTAGTGCTGTGCACAGGCTTCAGTTTCTTCTTCTCCTCATGGCAGCCTTAACTTCCTGTATAAATATAGCCCACACAGCCATAAGAGACTTGCACACATGAAAAGAAATGTTGGTTTGGAGTCTGCAAATGACTATGTAGAGGATGAGTGTAGCAGTGTCAAACCCTTGTGGATTTTTTTCCAAATCTGTACAACCTTTTTCAGCTGAAATGTTATTTTCTATTTGAACAAACTATTCATCCATTTTCTGCTACTTGTAGAACCAGGTCCCACAGGCAGCAGTCTGAGCAGAGATCCCCAGACATCGCTTCCAGGGGGGCACTGAGGCGATCCCACGCAAGACGTAATCTCAGCTCTGAATCTGATCCTCTGTATCATTTTAGAAAACTGTTGGGTTTTATAGATTTTTCAATGATCATCTTTCTTACGTGGAGAAATAGCTGAGGTGTGATGATGGCTTCCAGAGTGTTGTAATATGGTGGTAGTAGTTACAACCAGGTGACTTAACTGCACCTCTTCTCATTATAGCTTTATAAGTCTGAGCTCCACACACAGCAGTGATGAATCTGAAAGGTTATTAAAATGAGCCTGCACTATGTGGGCTGCCGAGTCTATGTTCACACCTCACACATCATGTGATCTCAGCATGCCTTTTCACACATTTGCCAATAAACCACAACCAGTACATAAAAGGGGCTAATGTTTCATCTGATGACCTGGTGGATGGAGACACACTCCCCCAGGGCTCCCCTGACCTCAATGAGACTATTAAGATTACGAACCATTTATTGGGCATGTTTGATTGATCCATTCGCTTCTGTGTCTTCTTCACTGTTGTTAGCTCTCTGTTAGTATTTCCTTTAATAAATCACTTTGTAAAAGATTAAGTTTATTACCATCATCATGTTCATAAAGCTCAGTGAAAATCCATGTTTGAGAGCTGATTGGTCTGGTTTATATGATCCCATGTGAACTTTCTAATTAAGTCTAATTAAGGATTTACCTGCTTTAGCAAATTCGTAAGAAATGCACATTTTTATTTATTTTTCTGTATCTGACAAACCTTCCGCCTCCTCCATCAGGTCGGTTATACCTGTTTTACTCACCACAACCCCTCTTGCACACTATTGGCTGATTTCCTGGGACAGCTTCCTCCTCATTGGCCGCATTTTGTCAACATTCGGCTCGCAGCTCCGGTTTGTGTAAAGTCTGTAACAGTAAAACCGGAAATGCGACCATTTTACTAGTTTAAGACTAAATGAGTTTATAGTTTGGTTTTTAATCGCAGGGCCTGATGCTTCCAGAGCACAAATCTTTAAATTGACCCTCACCTATAACTTTGTTTTCTTGGAAAAATCAATAACGATCTTTGGTTGCCGGTGTTTTAATTAGTTAACTGGTTGTTCCTGTTTTATGTTGAAAGTGTCAACCGGAAATCAAACACCGGCTTCTCTTGTTGTTGACGTGGACGGACGGAAGAGGTGCAGGGTGAGGTCAGTTGTTGTATCCGAGCAAATAATGAAGGAAATCAGTAAAGTGGAGCCCGTAAAGCTCGTGGATAGCTCAGGTTGATGCGGGCTGAAGAGCTTTTGGTTCCGCTACACACGCCTGTCTCCACCCTGTTAGCTGCTAACGCTTCATGCCACTACACCTGTCCACCGTCTTTGTCTCAACCAAGGTGATTTCATTTCTCATGGATTGTCTGTGAAATGTAAACGGTTTTTTTCTACTCTTCTACTCGTTATCTCTAAACTGAAAAGCTTCCGTCTCTCCGACGTGCGCCGGCAGAGCAGGACAAAGAGGACGAGCCGGTAACTCCATCCAGAGATGCATTGTATCAGCTCTGGAGACGCCCCGCTGGTTATTTATACACCCAAATAGTCAAAACTAGTCCCGAAACTGAAAAATGGCATCCTCCAAAGCAAAAGCTGTGCTCAACAATGAGGCCGGCTCCCTGAAAGATGGGAAAAGCAGCGGCAGCAGTCCGGCAGGAGAAGCGTCAAACAACCGGATATACTGCCTGGATGACCTGGACACCATCGCCACAGTTGGTGAGTTTAGTGTACTGAGCTGTTGTTTACAGTGGCTATAACCAGGTGGAGCCACTGCTTCTCAGGTGGAGCCACTTGTAGACTGACCGAAACACCAGAAACACAACCCAGCTGAGAAGTGAGCCAGGGCTCAAATGAACGGTGAAGCTGTGCTAATCTGAAGCTGCATTAACATCCAGAGTTCAGCTGCTGGACATTAATTATTTCATTTATTTCAATGAAAAAGACAGCGATCACATCTGTGCTTGAGTTTGCCTGCTCTTTACACAAGTAACATGAATAATATGAGTGTAGATTCCACCGGATGTCAGGACTTTGATCCTGGGACAGGTCGTGGGAGTGTTATCGTTGGGAAACTGCACACACAAAGAGCTGACATAAAAAAGCTCAGTCCAGTGTAAAAGGTAACGTGCAGCTCGCAGAATAGCACAACATTTTCATACGTGGTAAGACATTATCCGCCTTCTTCTAGGTGGGATGTGAATATGCATTTTACCGTCATCAGAAGTCATCTGGGCTGATATCTGCTGTTCATATCAGGACTGTATCAATGTCACCAAGTTCCATGTGACCTACTGAGGCTTTCATCTGTTTCCTTCTGGTACATTTTGTCTGTGTGAGCCATGAAACTGGCTGAGGTTGTCCAACAGTAATCTGTGTAATACTCTGAGATAGCGCAGTGCACGTACAGCAGCTACTGTGACAACACCATCCCAGCTGGGTGCTTTGACAGGTCCCTGACGTCTGGGGTTGCATCATGACATTCAGACCATATCTGCGGGTGATTGTGAAGACTCTTCTTCCACTACAGTGTCATTATCATGTTTTTTTGGTATGATGAAAATAAGTGTTGCGTCTGCTGTGCACAAACTTTACAGAAGAACAGAGACAACTGAAAGAAAAGCTAATTATTGTTTGTCTGAAATGAAGTAGACCGGGAGTTTGAATCATCTTTTTAAAATCAAGATCAGTTAGTTATCTCATCTGGAGCTAACACAGCTCATTTTGTTGATATACACATTTGCTTTGTCATTATCCCGAGATAACAGATGATGTATTCTCTTAGTTTGTTTTCCTGCTAACAAAACAGGCATGAAGTGCAGCTCCTGCATGAAGAGCAGCTCCTGCATGAAGTGCAGCTCCTGCCTGATGAGCAGCTCCTGCCTGAAGTGCAGCTCCTGCATGAAGTGCAGCTCCTGCCTGATGAGCAGCTCCTGCCTGAAGTGCAGCTCCTGCATGAAGTGCAGCTCCTGCCTGATGAGCAGCTCCTGCATGAAGTGCAGCTCCTGCCTGAAGTGCAGCTCCTGCATGAAGTGCAGCTCCTGCATGAAGAGCAGCTCCTGCATGAAGTGCAGCTCCTGCCTGAAGTGCAGCTCCTGCCTGAAGAGCAGCTCCTGCCTGATGAGCAGCTCCTGCATGAAGTGCAGCTCCTGCATGAAGTGCAGCTCCTGCCTGATGAGCAGCTCCTGCATGAAGTACAGCTCTTATAGACAGAACTTATCTTAAAACCAGCTGTTTCCATCACCAAAGCTCTACTGTAGCGCCAACCATTTACTGGTATCCAGCAAAGAACTGCCTTTCTCAGGGGAGGGGCCAGACAAAGATGCTGTGTAAGAACGTGGCACTGTGGAAAATCCAACTACTTCATGGCTGGCTCGATATAGAACCTGCTCTGGTATCAGCACTGAACCAGAACCACGTTGCCTGAATACCATTGAACCAAGACACATTGTCCTGTTAGGAACGATGAGAAGTGTCAGCCAGTAATTCAGTAGAGGAAGTAGAAGTATAAAGCAAACAACAGACACTGTGGAGGACATCCACTTGAGGAAAACAGAGAGAGGAATTACTTTCATCTTTGGGAACATCTGGGAAGATGCCTGAGTTTTCAGTTTATCGGTTCAGAGCAGAAGCAGAGGCAGAGGCACGTCTTTAATCTCTAACACGTCAGACCTGATTCAGAAGCTTGTTTCCATCCTCCATAACGGCCAATAAATCTTATTCAAAACAGACAAATAACGCCTGTACAAACTGTTTTCCGAGTAAGATGATTCGTACCTTTTCCATACAACAGGAATGCTTTGATAAAAATGGCACATTGTTCAAATGTGGAACCACAAAAGAATGATGTGGAGATTTTATTGCTTCTGCTTCTACAGTCAGGTGTTTCTAAATGAAACGGACACTGTTCAGCACATCAAAAGAAAGAAAGATAACTGAGCTGCAGTTTAATAATAGTTGAGCATAGATATTACGACGTTAAATCAGAGTCATCTCCTCAAAAAATGTGTTATAGGGCTGCCACAAACGATTATTTTAATAGTCGACTAATCACCGATTTATTTTTTTTGATTAGTCGACTAATCAGATCATACGTATACTGAAAGTAAAACATGCAGCTTATGCACCAGGATGCAGCTGCTCTTACATAACCACCGTTTTGTTTTTTTTTTCCTTCATTTGTCTCTGGCATCTAACATAGCTGCATTTAGATCAAAGGAGGTAGGCACCTGAAACTAAGGAATTATTAGTCTCACTGACTTAAATATAACACCAACATGTTCAGTATGGACTCAGTCAGGACATTTTCTTGCTGAGGTGTGCATGTAGCTAGCTTTGTAACAAAGCCGTCCATTGAAGATGAGCGTACTTTTTTAGCACTGAAACGTAACGTTAGAAAACATTAGCGTTCCTATTCAATCACATCAGTGTTAAAACGTTACAGAAAACACATGAAATATGTGCGCTAAGGCTAATTAATACAATCGTCATCGCTAATGTTAACGTTTACAGCTATCAATATGAGTAAGCAGCAAGTTAACTCTCTGTTTACGCTAATTTTAGCAGCTAACTAGCCAGTTAGCTTACCAAGATGACGGTTCCTCTTCACAATCAGCCACAACAACATGCTTCCTTTTCAGGTGCTCGTGTGTCGTCGTTGTGCTGCAGTGGAAGGCAAGTTCTGCCTTGCAGATATTGCATTGCACACATTTGTCTTTAGTTTTCTTAAAATGCTCCCACACTTTGAGCTCCGTTGCCGAGTAGCCATGATACCAGAGCCTGTCTGGGCTGTCCTGCGACATAATGGCTGACCCCGGTTACCACTACTAAAAAACCGACGCATCGACTATTAAATTAGTCGTTGACGATTAGTCGACATAATCGTGACTAGTTGAATAATCGTGGCAGCCCTAGTGTGTTATGTGGTGGATGGAGGAGAGAGAGTCTTCTGTTTCCCAGTGAATAGAAATTATGACAATTCTGTCTCTTGTACAGTAATGTTGTTCTGATTGTGATTCTGATTCATTACAGTTCAAAACTGAAAAATGGGACCAAATAAGGATCAAACACATCTGTGTAGGTCTTTGTAGGTCTGTGTAGTCGGCAAGTTAGTCAAGCAAAACAGAGGCAACACTGTGATAAATGAGTCATAAACCACATTTACAGGAAGATGATGACTGTTGAGAAACAGCCTAAAGTCACATTCCGTAGGTTAGAGGTGTGTTCAGGCACAAACATGCCCGTAGGAGTTAGTCATGACTGTTTACTCATCTCAGTTTTGGTTTCAGGACAGAACAGAAGAACTCAGCCCTACTATCTCTTATAACACGTTATCCTACATGTAAGACCGATCTGTCCCAAGAACATGCCTTACATGTAAGATGCGTGTTGGCGGCTTTTAAATCTGATTTAACATTCATTGAATAGATTTTACTCTGTGAAGTCAGAAAAATTAGCTGCATAATGTCCTCCGTAGTAAGTGCAGCTCCTCATACACCAAACCCCAAACAGAGGTGGAGGAGAATGAATCAATATGTAGTGCTTGTCAGCTGTGAGGGACGGTCATCCATAGAAGGAACAGGTTTAGTTTCAGTTTATTGCTAGTTGCTGACAAGAATGCTCAGCTAATTACCGTATATTCTGGACTATAAGCCGCTACTTTTTCCTCAGGCTTTGAGCACCGAGGCTTATAATACGTTTTTTTTCTTTTTGTTCATGCCGCCGAAAACATTTTGCCTCATAACATCAGACCAATAAAATGAACGAATACTTCACAGTGGTCCAATGAAATTGTACAATAAACCAAACACACTTACACTGCTAAATTATTGTAAATCGGTCATTTGTACTCTCCCTCAACATGGAAAACAAACGAAGAAATGCATATGATGCAGCTTTTAAACTAAATCTGAGATAAGATTGTGAGAGCGACAACGAAGAGACTGAAGTGACTGACAAATTTCTGAGGCTGTTCAGTTCGGGCGCTGAAGAAGATTACTTTAATGGTTTAAGTGTGAAAAAAGCATTTACGCCACTTATTTGTGCGTTAGCGATAGGTATTTAAGTTAAAACCATCAGTGTTACAGGCACTGTTCGGGTAAAAAAGCATTTTCAGTATGTATTTGTGTGTTAGCGATAGGTATTTAAGTTAAAACCATCAGTGTTACAGGCACTGTTCGGGTAAAAAAGCATTTTCAGTATGTATTTGTGTGTTAGCTATAGGTATTTAAGTTAAAACCATCAGTGTTTCAGGCACTGTTCGGGGAAAAAAAGCATTTACGCCACTTATTTGTGCGTTAGCGATAGGTATTTAAGTTAAAACCATCAGTGTTACAGGCACTGTTCGGGTAAAAAAGCATTTTCAGTATGTATTTGTGTGTTAACGATAGGTATTTAAGTTAAAACCATCAGTGTTACAGGCAATTTTTGGGAAAAAAATGCATTTTCAGTATGTATTTGTGTGTTAGCGATAGGTATTTAAGTTAAAACCATCAGCGTTGCAGGCACTGTTCGGGTAAAAAAGCATTTACGCCACTTATTTGTGCGTTAGCGATAGGTATTTAAGTTAAAACCATCAGCGTTGCAGGCACTGTTTAGGTAAAAAGCATTTTCAGTATGTATTTGTGTGTTAACGATAGGTATTTAAGTTAAAACCATCAGTGTTACAGGCAATTTTTGGGAAAAAAATGCATTTTCAGTATGTATTTGTGTGTTAGCGATAGGTATTTAAGTTAAAACCATCAGCGTTGCAGGCACTGTTCGGGTAAAAAAGCATTTACGCCACTTATTTGTGCGTTAGCGATAGGTATTTAAGTTAAAACCATCAGCGTTGCAGGCACTGTTTAGGTAAAAAGCATTTTCAGTATGTATTTGTGTGTTAGCTATAGGTATTTAAGTTAAAACCATTGGTGTTACAGGCACTGTTCGGGTAAAAAAGCATTTACGCCACTTATTTGTGTGTTAGCGATAGGTATTTAAGTTAAAACCATCAGTGTTACAGGCACTGTTCGGGTAAAAAAGCATTTACGCCACTTATTTGTGCGTTAGCGATAGGTATTTAAGTTAAAACCATTGGTGTTACAGGCACTGTTCGGAAAAAAAGCATTTACATCACGTGTTTGTGTGTTAGCCATAGGTATTTAAGTTAAAACCATTGGTGTTACAGGCACTGTTCGGGTAAAAAAGCATTTACACCACGTATTTGTGTGTTAGCGATAGGTATTTAAGTTAAAACCATCAGTGTTACAGGCACTGTTCGGGTAAAAAAGCATTTACACCACATATTTGTGCGTTAGCGATAGGTATTTAAGTTAAAACCATTGGTGTTACAGGCACTGTTCGGAAAAAAAGCATTTACATCACGTGTTTGTGTGTTAGCCATAGGTATTTAAGTTAAAACCATCAGTGTTACAGGCACTGTTCGGGTAAAAAAGCATTTTCAGTATGTATTTGTGTGTTAGCTATAGGTATTTAAGTTAAAACCATCGGTGTTACAGGCACTGTTCGGGTAAAAAAGCATTTACACCACGTATTTGTGTGTTAGCGATAGGTATTTAAGTTAAAACCATCAGTGTTACAGGCACTGTTCGGGTAAAAAAGCATTTACGCCACTTATTTGTGCGTTAGCGATAGGTATTTAAGTTAAAACCATTGGTGTTACAGGCACTGTTCGGAAAAAAAGCATTTACATCACGTGTTTGTGTGTTAGCCATAGGTATTTAAGTTAAAACCATCAGTGTTACAGGCACTGTTCGGGTAAAAAAGCATTTTCAGTATGTATTTGTGTGTTAACGATAGGTATTTAAGTTAAAACCATCAGTGTTACAGGCAATTTTTGGGAAAAAAATGCATTTTCAGTATGTATTTGTGTGTTAGCGATAGGTATTTAAGTTAAAACCATCAGTGTTGCAGGCACTGTTTAGGTAAAAAGCATTTGCAGTATGTATTTGTGTGTTAGCGATAGGTATTTAAGTTAACACCATCAGTGTTACAGGCACTGTTCGGGTAAAAAAGCATTTACGCCACTTATTTGTGCGTTAGCGATAGGTATTTAAGTTAAAACCATTGGTGTTACAGGCACTGTTCGGAAAAAAAGCATTTACATCACGTGTTTGTGTGTTAGCCATAGGTATTTAAGTTAAAACCATCAGTGTTACAGGCAATTTTTGGGAAAAAAATGCATTTTCAGTATGTATTTGTGTGTTAGCGATAGGTATTTAAGTTAAAACCATCAGCGTTGCAGGCACTGTTTAGGTAAAAAGCATTTTCAGTATGTATTTGTGTGTTAGCTATAGGTATTTAAGTTAAAACCATTGGTGTTACAGGCACTGTTCGGGTAAAAAAGCATTTACGCCACTTATTTGTGTGTTAGCGATAGGTATTTAAGTTAAAACCATCAGTGTTACAGGCACTGTTCGGGTAAAAAAGCATTTACGCCACTTATTTGTGCGTTAGCGATAGGTATTTAAGTTAAAACCATTGGTGTTACAGGCACTGTTCGGAAAAAAAGCATTTACATCACGTGTTTGTGTGTTAGCCATAGGTATTTAAGTTAAAACCATTGGTGTTACAGGCACTGTTCGGGTAAAAAAGCATTTACACCACGTATTTGTGTGTTAGCGATAGGTATTTAAGTTAAAACCATCAGTGTTACAGGCACTGTTCGGGTAAAAAAGCATTTACACCACATATTTGTGCGTTAGCGATAGGTATTTAAGTTAAAACCATTGGTGTTACAGGCACTGTTCGGAAAAAAAGCATTTACATCACGTGTTTGTGTGTTAGCCATAGGTATTTAAGTTAAAACCATCAGTGTTACAGGCACTGTTCGGGTAAAAAAGCATTTTCAGTATGTATTTGTGTGTTAGCTATAGGTATTTAAGTTAAAACCATCGGTGTTACAGGCACTGTTCGGGTAAAAAAGCATTTACACCACGTATTTGTGTGTTAGCGATAGGTATTTAAGTTAAAACCATCAGTGTTACAGGCACTGTTCGGGTAAAAAAGCATTTACGCCACTTATTTGTGCGTTAGCGATAGGTATTTAAGTTAAAACCATTGGTGTTACAGGCACTGTTCGGAAAAAAAGCATTTACATCACGTGTTTGTGTGTTAGCCATAGGTATTTAAGTTAAAACCATCAGTGTTACAGGCACTGTTCGGGTAAAAAAGCATTTTCAGTATGTATTTGTGTGTTAACGATAGGTATTTAAGTTAAAACCATCAGTGTTACAGGCAATTTTTGGGAAAAAAATGCATTTTCAGTATGTATTTGTGTGTTAGCGATAGGTATTTAAGTTAAAACCATCAGTGTTGCAGGCACTGTTTAGGTAAAAAGCATTTGCAGTATGTATTTGTGTGTTAGCGATAGGTATTTAAGTTAACACCATCAGTGTTACAGGCACTGTTCGGGTAAAAAAGCATTTACGCCACTTATTTGTGCGTTAGCGATAGGTATTTAAGTTAAAACCATTGGTGTTACAGGCACTGTTCGGAAAAAAAGCATTTACATCACGTGTTTGTGTGTTAGCCATAGGTATTTAAGTTAAAACCATCAGTGTTACAGGCAATTTTTGGGAAAAAAATGCATTTTCAGTATGTATTTGTGTGTTAGCGATAGGTATTTAAGTTAAAACCATCAGCGTTGCAGGCACTGTTTAGGTAAAAAGCATTTTCAGTATGTATTTGTGTGTTAGCTATAGGTATTTAAGTTAAAACCATTGGTGTTACAGGCACTGTTCGGGTAAAAAAGCATTTACGCCACTTATTTGTGTGTTAGCGATAGGTATTTAAGTTAAAACCATTGGTGTTACAGGCACTGTTCGGAAAAAAAGCATTTACATCACGTGTTTGTGTGTTAGCCATAGGTATTTAAGTTAAAACCATCAGTGTTACAGGCACTGTTCGGGTAAAAAAGCATTTTCAGTATGTATTTGTGTGTTAGCTATAGGTATTTAAGTTAAAACCATCAGTGTTACAGGCACTGTTCGGGGAAAAAAAGCATTTTCAGTATGTATTTGTGTGTTAGCTATAGGTATTTAAGTTAAAACCATCAGTGTTACAGGCACTGTTCGGGTAAAAAGCATTTACGCCACTTATTTGTACGTTAGCGATAGGTATTTAAGTTAAAACCATCAGTGTTACAGGCACTGTTCGGGTAAAAAAGCATTTTCAGTATGTATTTGTGTGTTAACGATAGGTATTTAAGTTAAAACCATCAGTGTTACAGGCAATTTTTGGGAAAAAAATGCATTTTCAGTATGTATTTGTGTGTTAGCGATAGGTATTTAAGTTAAAACCATCAGTGTTGCAGGCACTGTTTAGGTAAAAAGCATTTGCAGTATGTATTTGTGTGTTAGCGATAGGTATTTAAGTTAACACCATCAGTGTTACAGGCACTGTTCGGGTAAAAAAGCATTTACGCCACTTATTTGTGCGTTAGCGATAGGTATTTAAGTTAAAACCATTGGTGTTACAGGCACTGTTCGGAAAAAAAGCATTTACATCACGTGTTTGTGTGTTAGCCATAGGTATTTAAGTTAAAACCATCAGTGTTACAGGCACTGTTCGGGTAAAAAAGCATTTTCAGTATGTATTTGTGTGTTAACGATAGGTATTTAAGTTAAAACCATCAGTGTTACAGGCACTGTTCGGGTAAAAAAGCATTTTCAGTATGTATTTGTGTGTTAACGATAGGTATTTAAGTTAAAACCATCAGTGTTACAGGCACTGTTCGGGTAAAAAAGCATTTACGCCACTTATTTGTGCGTTACCGATAGGTATTTAAGTTAAAACCATCAGTGTTACAGGCACTGTTCGGGTAAAAAAGCATTTACGCCACTTATTTGTGCGTTACCGATAGGTATTTAAGTTAAAACCATCAGTGTTACAGGCACTGTTCGGGGAAAAAAAGCAGTTACAGTAAGTGTTTATGTTACCATACACATTTAGTTAAAAGTTTAAAAATCCTCACGTGTAACATCTTTGGTAATGTAATGTAAATATCTGATGGTACAATGTGGACACCCTCTGCTTATAATTCGGTGCGGCCTATACGAGTACAAAATGGATTTTCATTTTAAAATTATAGAGTGATGCTTATATTCAGGTGAGCTCTGTAGTCCGGAATTTACGGTACTCAACAAGCCTTCCTCCCTTGCTCAATCATTCGGCAGCTAATGTGTGTGGATGAGGAGAGGAAGAGGAGGCTGATTTTTGATGGTGCGTGTGTGATGGAATCCATGTGACGCATGCAGCAAATTAAATTCCACCATTTTCTGCTGTGTTATTTAGATTTTAAATATAGAAAGTTTCCTACTTGTTCTTTGAGTACCCACAGAAACAACACTGCACATGTGCAAACAGCTGGATGCTGCTGCTCACTGCCTGCATGCACCGAGATGTTGTGGGGCGATCTGCCCTGCTGTCATGGTGTAGTGCTGTCATCTCTGTCCAAACAGCAGCCAGATGCGTTACCAGATGCTTTGAAGATAAAAACAGTGAAGGTGCTTGTTGAGGTGAACTGAAGCATGATGTCCACCACTGTGAGCCGAGGCGGTGCATATTCATAGATTAGAATAACAAAGTCAATGCTCATCTAACAAGAAGTCTCCTGACACTGGAGCTGAATATTTGGGGTCAGCTCTTGTCTGAAAGGGGCTTCACTCTCTCAGTGAAACAAATCTCAGGATTTGGAGCTCCAGGTTCCTGGACAAAGCTTCTTTATACAAATGAAATCCAGCTGAACAGGAATTGTAGGATACTGCTCTCATGTTTGACCCTGTGCACTCATCTCACATCGTCTGAATTTGTCCATCTCCGTCAGCAGTCATTTCATTGAAAGTTAACTTCTACATGATTATCTCTCTTACAGAGGTTAGAGAAGTGTTTATGTGTTTAGATCGTTGTACAAGAAGCTGATATCTGTCTATATCTTAAAGGAGGTGGAACATATTGTGAGCTTTGTGTTATCACAGCCTGCAGAGATGAACTTTCACAAGACCAACACTGTGTTTTTTTGGCTGAGATCTGTGCCATGAGCTGACATAGACCTGGCTTTGTTTGAACTGTTCCCAGTAGTCCACGATGTACGGAGTCAGACATTCATCCATTGTTATTAGGGCTGCCACAAACGATTATTTTAATAGTCGACTAATCGAATATTACATCAATTGAATGTAAAACATACAGCTTATCGCACCAGGATGCAGCTGCTCTTATATAACCATCATTATATTTCAGCTTGGAGTGTTTAAGGTAGATGCTAACTAAAAAAAAAGACAATTAATATCATAGTTCATTAATCCTTTAATGAAATATGCAGCTTGTTGCAACAAACAATTATTTAACTGTGTAGCAAACACACAAAAATAAATACTTTTTTTTTTTAGGTTTTTCTTTCCTTCATTTGTCTCTGGCATCAAACATAGCTGCATTTAAATCAAAGGAGGTAGGCACCTGAAACTAAGGAATTATTAGTCTCACTGACTTAAATATAACACCAACATGTTCAGTATGGACTCAGTCAGGACATTTGCTTGCTGAGGTGTGCATGTAGCTAGCTTTGTAACAAAGCCGTCCATTGAAGATGAGCGTACTTTTTTAGCACTGAAACGTAACGTTAGAAAACATTAGCGTTCCTATTCAAACACATCAGTGTTATAACGTTACAGAAAACACATGAAATATGTGCGCTAAGGCTAAATAATACAATCGTCATCGCTAATGTTAACGTTTACAGCTATCAATATGAGTAAGCAGCAAGTTAACTCTCTGTTTACGCTAATTTTAGCAGCTAACTAGCCAGTTAGCTTACCAAGATGACGGTTCCTCTTCACAATCAGCCACAACAACATGCTTCCTTTTCAGGAGCTCGTGTGTCGTCGTTGTGCTGCAGTGGAAGGCAAGTTCTGCCTTGCAGATATTGCATTGCACACATTTGGCATCGACTATTACATTAGACGTAGACGATTTTAACAGGTGACATAATCGTGACTTGTCGACTAATCGTGGCCGCCCTAATTGTTATCCACTTATCTGAGGTTGACTTACAGAGGCAACAGCTCCAGCACAGACAACCCAGGTCAGATGGGATATATAATCCCTCCAGTGAGTTCTGGTTCTGACCCGGGGCCTCCTCCTAGGAGGCATCCTAACCAGAGGAACCACCTCAGCTGACTCCTTTCTATGTGGAGGAGCAGCGGCTCTACTCCGAGCCCCCTCCGGATGGTGGAGCGCCTCCCCCTATCTCTAAGGCTCAGCCCAGCCCCCCTCTGAAGGAAACTCATTTCAGCCGCTTGTATCCATGACCTCATTCTTTGGGTCAGAACCCAGATCTGTGAGCACAGGTGAGGGTTGGAACAAAGATGGAGCAGGAACCTGAAAGCTTCTCCTTCCGGCTCAGCTCCCTCTTCACCAAACGGACCGGAGCAGCGCCCTCATTACTGCTGACGAAGCCCCGATCCGTCTGTCCATCTCTGACTCCAACTCACCATCACTGAGAACAAGGTCCAGAGATGCTGAAACTCCTCCAGCTGAGGCAGAGACTCAACCATGACCCAGAGGGAGCACTCCACCATTTTCTGGTTCTGAACTCGGATCTGACTTTCTTCCCAGCTGCTTCACACTCAGCTGTGAACCGCTCCAGAGCAGCTGAAGGTCACGGGTTGTAGAATCCAAGAGAACCACATTATCTGCAAAAAGCAGAGATGTAACCCTGAGGTTCCCAAACAACTCTGCTAGAGTGATGCTGTCAGTGCTGCAGGTTCTGACCAGTAACTTCATTATATTTGGGTCTGCTGGGTGCATCCATCTCAGGCTTCTGGGAACCGTTGTGTCCCTCCATCCAGCCCATGTGGACTGTGAACATTATCTTTGTTTTGGTTTGGTTCTGCTACAACAGTTGTTCTGTAAACAGCTTTAAAGATGTGTCTGCTGTAATCAGACTAGATCAAAGTGGTTATATCAGCAGTCAACCTCCTCATGTGTAGAAGAGAGTTGAGTCTGACTTAGTCTGACTGAGCCTGACTTAGGCTGACTGAGCCTGACTGAGCCTGACTGAGGCTGACTGAGTCTGACTGAGTCTTACTTAGGCTGACTGAGCCTGACTGAGCCTGACTGAGTCTGACTTAGTCTTACTTAGGCTGACTGAGTCTGACTTAGTCTGACTGAGGCTGACTGAGTCTGACTTAGTCTTACTTAGGCTGACTGAGTATGACTGAGCCTGACTTAGTCTGACTGAGCCTGACGTAGGCTGACTGAGCCTGACTTAGTCTGACTGAGGCTGGCTGAGTCTGACTTAGTCTGACTGAGGCTGACTGAGTCTGACTTAGGCTGACTGAGTATGACTGAGCCTGACTGAGCCTGACTTAGTCTGACTGAGCCTGACGTAGACTGACTGAGCCTGACTTAGGATGACTGAGGCTGACTGAGCCTGACTGAGCCTGACTTAGGCTGACTGAGCCTGGCTGAGTCTGACTGAGCCTGACTTAGTCTGACTGAGGCTGACTGAGTCTGACTGAGGCTGACTGAGTCTGACTTAGGCTGACTGAGTATGACTGAGCCTGACTGAGCCTGACTTAGTCTGACTGAGTATGACTGAGCCTGACTGAGCCTGACTGAGGCTGACTGAGTCTGACTTAGTCTTACTTAGGCTGACTGAGTATGACTGAGTCTGACTGAGCCTGACTTAGTCTGACTGAGCCTGACTTAGTCTGACTGAGCCTGACTGAGCCTGACTTAGTCTGACTGAGCCTGACTGAGCCTGATGTAGTCTGACTGAGCCTGACGTAGTCTGACTGAACCTGACTTAGGATTACTTAGTCTTACTTAGGCTGACTGAGCCTGACTTAATCTGACTGAGCCTGACTTAGTCTGACTGAGTATGACTGAGCCTGACTGAGCCTGACTTAGTCTGACTGAGCCTGACTGAGGCTGACTGAGTCTGACTTAGTCTTACTTAGGCTGACTGAGTATGACTGAGTCTGACTGAGCCTGACTTAGTCTGACTGAGCCTGACTTAGTCTGACTGAGCCTGACTGAGCCTGACTTAGTCTGACTGAGCCTGACTGAGCCTGATGTAGGCTGACTGAGCCTGACGTAGTCTGACTGAACCTGACTTAGGATTACTTAGTCTTACTTAGGCTGACTTAATCTGACTGAGCCTGACTTAGGATGACTGAGTCTGACTTAGGCTGACTGAGCCTGACTTAATCTGACTGAGCCTGACTTAGGCTGACTGAGCCTGACTTAGGCTGACTGAGCCTGACTGAGTCTGACTTAGGCTGACTGAGTCTGACTTAGGCTGACTGAGTCTGACTGAGCCTGACTTAGGATGACTGAGTCTGACTTAGTCTTACTTAGGTTGACTGAGTCTGACTTAGGCTGACTGAGCCTGACTTAATCTGACTGAGCCTGACTTAGGCTGACTGAGCCTGACTGAGCCTGACTTAGGCTGACTGAGTCTGACTTAGGCTGACTGAGTCTGACTTAGGCTGACTGAGTATGACTGAGCCTGACTTAGTCTGACTGAGCCTGACTTAGTCTGACTGAGCCTGACTGAGCCTGACTTAGGCTGACTGAGTCTGACTTAGGCTGACTGAGTCTGACTTAGGCTGACTGAGTCTGACTGAGCCTGACTTAGTCTGACTGAGCCTGACTTAGTCTGACTGAGTCTGACTTAGTCTGACGTCTGTTAGGTGAGCAGCTGGAAGAGCCCCACATAAAGGCCATTTTTGCTGCCTAAAACTATCTTCCCACTGTTTGTCGATTCTCATTGAAATCATGTGAGAGGTCTTTCCTTTTATTTCCTGTTGACACCTGCCTAAATGACAACTCAATGTCAGCTGCTGCCCTGTTGGAACAGACGTGGCGTTTACTGAACAGAACCTTTTGGAAGAAAGTTTCATCAAACTGGGTCCTTGGCTCAGGAACTGAGGGGAGTGTGGGGTGACCCAGTGTTCTCAGGGGTTAATATCACTTCCAGCACCTTATTCTCTGAAGTCAACCAGCCGTTACCAGCTTCAGTCTCACTGTCAGTTGCCTTTGTTTCTGCTTGGTTTCTGATAACAACCCTGGCTCAGGAAATACCAGAAATGGCTCTGATTTATAACCTCCCTGAGAGTGTGGAGCGGTGGAAGCACTTCTCTTGTTTTCCATCGATTTGGGCTAACAGTGTTGTTTCATCAGGTGAAATGGAACAGCAATGCAGCTCATTGTAATGCAGAGAGGCAGTCAGAACAGTCCTGCTAGTTTCACTGTTCACCATCACACTCTGTACACTCATACTGACGCTTATCGTAACTGCTGCTCATGAACGCACTCAGATCTGTGATACAAGGACAGTATTAACGGAGCTTCTTTGTTTTTTAGCAGCTGACATTGTCCACCTGACCACAGCGGTGTAATGCTGTGTCTTTGTTGCTGTGGCAACAGCACAAGGCCTGAGACAAAGGGTTGATTGTGGCTGAAGGAGAGGAACATGACAGCCAGCATTTTTGTGTGATTCCGTTTGGCTGTTGCAACACATCTTGTCAGCAGCTGTTTATCGTCTCCCTCGCTGCTCATCAGCACCACAGGAGTGAAATGCCAGACACTTCTCCTTATCTTTGAAAGAAAACAACACGGAGCGGAGCCCGACACGAGGCCGCACAAATTGCAGTCATTCTTCCTCAGGAGGACACATTTCCAGCCCGAGCTGGAATTTGCACCCATTACTGGCCACTCTCACTGCATCACCGTCCCACTGTGACCTGACTCCTCTCACAGTCTGATCCCCCTGCCCAGGACGCTCCTCTGTTTGCCTCATCTCTCTGACAAATAGATTGTTATGTTTTATGACAAGAATAACAGGACAGTTTCCCAACAGGCCCATTTACTGCCACTGCTGAATATCTTGGAAAAGTAACAGGAGGGAGCTGCTCTGAGTCACATCCTCCTGATTTGTTGTTCCTGCTCACAGCAGCTTTAAAGCAGGTGTGTCAGGATCATGGTGCTATTGCTCACACTTCAGAAGAAAGGCAGGCTCATTTTCCTCAATTCCTGACATGACATGACATGACCTGAAATGACATAAGAACAGCCGGTCAGCGTGGCAGCGGAGCCTGGACGCAGTGTTCAGACGGACTTAAACCACATGATCTTTTTCTAAATGAGCTTTTATGGCCAGCGCTGGCTCTTTGTTGAGACATGTTTGGTGCTCTGTGTTGAACTTTCAGCCACTTTCAGACGACACCATGTGATGCTGAGTCTTTATGACCTTCCAGCACTCCATTCTGCTTTAAAGCGGTTCGGTTAACTGTGACACCTTAAAGTGAAACGATCTCGACCAGGTGAAGCCATGTAGAACACGTGCTGTGTGACAGCTTCAGTCTGCAGGGTGTAAATGCTCATACTAGGGTCTGTGATGGCGTCCGTGTGACAGCCATTTTGTTCACGGTGCACATGCACGGAGCAGCTCTTTGTCCAGATGCTGACCTGCTGCTCCTGCATGGATCATGTCCTCCAAACAGCTACTGTAATGAGGACCACTCTGCCCCGTGGTGGCTGCAGTATAATTAGGCCCTTAGTAAGGACTCTGAGTGTGGGGTGATGCCCGCGATGGGTTTGTAGCTGCTGTCATTTTAGGCATCAGTTGGTCTACAAAATACTCACTTTTCTTATGAAATCTTACATGTGAACAAAACCTGATAAGTTCAGTTGTTTATGGCTCAATCTTCACCGCCTCTTCCACCTTTATCCCCCACCTCAGGCACAGGGACGTTTGGCAGAGTCTTCCTGGTCAAGGACAAGAAGAGTAAGGCCTTCTTCGCCTTAAAGCAGATGAAGATCTCCGACGTGATCCGACTGAAGCAGGAGCAGCATGTGCACAATGAAAAGGAGGTTCTGACGGAGGTCATCCACGCCTTCCTGATCCGGCTGTGAGTCACTCAGGGTGATGCTCCACGGGGGAACATTTCCACGATGCGCACATGTGGGACTCTGCTGCTGACTCTTTGTTGTATTCAAGCTTTAAAAGTTGAGTTTGTGGCCACTTGCTGAACAGGGTTTAAACGGGGCAGCTGCATGGCATTCGTCGGTTCTGCTCATAGGTTTGAACCAGTAAAGTCATGAAGACAAAGATCAGCAGCAGTATTCTTCTTTGAGAAGCCGTCCGGCCACACTGAGGCCTCTGAGTTGATGTGAGAGCCGCATCTTTTAAGACTGAACTAACTCTGCCCTGTGTTTATGTGGCAGCTTCTGGACCCACCACGATGAACGTTTCCTCTACATGCTGATGGACTACGTGCCGGGCGGCGAGCTGTTCAGTTACCTACGGAGCCGGGGGCGATTCAGCAACACCACGGGCCTCTTCTATACCTCTGAGATCGTATGCGCCATTGAGTACCTCCACTCCAAAGAAATAGTGTACCGAGACCTGAAGCCCGAGAACATCCTGCTGGACAGCGAGGGACACATCCGCCTGACTGACTTTGGCTTTGCCAAGAAGCTCTCTGACAGGTGACAGAATCACAAACACATTCCAGCGTACGCACTTGAAAGCCACTGCTTTAATTCTTTACCAGAGATTCAGCAGCTTCATTGGTAAGAAAACATAAAGTCTCGGCAGCCCTGAGTCTCAGTCACATGTGGTGTTGGTTCAGTAACAGGGACAACGCGGGTGACCTTTAACCTGCATCCTCTCAGTTTACTGGATGCAGGTGTATTCTTCTGCCTCCCCTCCAGTCAGCCACAGATCCTCTGGAGCACACGGGTTCTTCTTTTTAAGGCAGGAGAACAGAAACAGAGAAGGGGCCAGGATTTGGGTAAAAGCTGACACTGTCAGGTTGCTCTGCAGATGGTAGATTTGTTCTTCATACGTGGAAGAAAGGACAGCCGCTGACATGCACACGGTCAATCACATCACATAAAGAGGAAAGTCAAGTTGACTTGTTGATTGGGGATGAAAAGCCGCGGTAACACACTTTGATGGTGCTGGAAGCGTGGTGGAGAGGAGGGAGCAGGACGTTTCACTTCACCATTACTCTCAGCACCACGTTGGGCACATAAGAAGCAGGGGATCTGCTAAACGTGCACCATAGCTTGGCGTCAGTTGGACGCTAATGTTTAAAATGTTAGTATGCTGAGTGTTTATGATGAAGACATTGAGCTTTAACACTGAAGGTGAAACTGCCACCAACACAGGTGGTTGCATGGTAACGACAGCTTATGTGATGAGTAAGACCTGACAGAATCAGCAGGCTGGGTTAGTCTGCTCTCAGCCGCCGCTGCTCGATGCCTGATTGATTGTCAGTAGAATGTGGATGACAAAGCAGCCGTCACTCCACACTGCCAGCCTGAGCCCTTTCTGCTCACTCCCTCCATCCCTGCCTGTGAGGGGAAAGATGCACACAGATGTAGACCGAGAGAAGCCCTTATTCAGCTCAGATGAAGTGCATCCGGTGTGGGGGTCACCCTGCTGCGTCTGTAGCAGTGCAGAAATCTCCCTTTATTGCTTTGCAGCATTCCCGGTGACGGGTTCAGATGAGCACTGCAGCATCATGTTCTATGTATACTGTGAATGTGGCTCAGCTGTGTCCCACTTTTATGTCAGTTTGTCACACATCTAAGGCGTAAACTCTACTAACTACTTCAGTTAATCATCATGATGAAAGCATACATCATCACGTTAACGTTCCAGATAAGATGAGAGCTGAGGTTTGGGGGGGGGTGCATTCTTTGTCACATTAGCTGAATCACTGCTCATCTAAATTAGATTTTAAGCAGCCACCTAACTCATCGCCATCTGCCCAGCTGTCACCTGGAAACACTGAAATGCACACAGTGTTGAGCTGTTAGCACCCGAGAGGAGCCACCAGACTTCAGCTCTTCTCCTGATCCGGGCAGCACAGGGACGGCTGAAAGTCACCCGAGCCCAACTGCCCGTTTTCAACAGGTTCCATGGAGGTGTGAAACAGATGCCTCACTCAACTACAACTAACGCAACATCCTAGCAACAAGCAGCATGCCACCGGGAAGCTCTGAAGGTGTCAGGGTCCAGGCCACGGGGGGTTTCACCTGAAAGAGCAGGTGGAGGGATGCAGGTAAAGCAGCTGAAGGCTCGGTGAGATCCCGGCTCTTTCCAGCTGGAATTGAAAAAAGTCTTTATTCATGGTATTTCATTAGTTTTTATTGGATATTTGTGTGAATTAGAGCCCAGACCAGGAGCCAGTCATCAACACCACAGGCTGTGATGTCTTAGAGCCAGCAGCTTGTCCATGATCCCAGTCGTTGGTGTTTCAGAGAGCAGCACAGAAAGGACTCGGCAACATGCGCCGACCACTGCGCTCTCTGGATGGTGTCCGGATGTTTGAAACCCCCTCCTACGTGTGAGGTTTCTCCATCATCTCAGCACCGCAAAGACAGGGGAACAGTTGAACTGGGAGAGAGTGCGTTATCTCTTCGTTTGGTGGCTCTGAATCCTCAGCTCCTGCTGCTTGGGATGGGATGGGATGTGATGGAAGCTCCTTGTAGTGCTTAATTAGATTGACCCTTTGTCTCTCTTTGAAGAGTTGATGTGCTAATCTGGTGTTGTCCAGCAGTTTGTGTTCAGCGTGGCTCTGAAAGCTGGAGACGGTCGTCCTCTCATCACAACACTGCAGCTGAAGGACAAACTCATGTCATTCGGTGAATTAGGGACCTGAGCCACCTCACCACAAGTGAAAAGCTGCAGGTTTGATGTCTGCACTGCAGTGTTTCAGCCGCAGCTGCACTGACCCGCGCTGACATGTGAACAGACTGGAGTAAGATTCCATTTTCTACCAGATGGGGAGCAGATACCTCTCTGATGTTCAAGTGACCCACTTATATAAATGGAGGCCAGCAGCACTGCAGGGAGAGCATCACGTTCAGCACATGCTGGAGCGCCTGCACAGCTGCACACTGACCCCTGCTGGTGGACACCCACAGCAGCACGCCAGAGATGACACACGTGTCTTATTTCCATCGTGGCCGCGCCTCCGCCCTTCCCGCACCCACGCTTTATTCCCCGTGTCATCAGCAGCCTCCTCAGCCTTCACCGGGACCAACGTTGTTTCCATGCAAATTACCATCACCATGGCAACTGGCCAAAAGAGGTCATTACTCAGGTGACATCGACGGTGAAGAGCTGGCACGGGGCCGAGCGCTCTACACGTGCACGCTGTCAGTCTGCCTCTGTGTCAGGAAGCGGAAGCAAATCTTCACATCTGCTGTCAGCGCTGCTCGTTACGCTCTGCAGCCGTCGCTCACCTGATTCGCAGTACCTGTGTGTCGCCCTCATTAGTCCTCCATCCTTAGCGTCCACAGTTCTGTGGCCCTTCCCGCCGCCTGATGGAACTACAGAGGAGGACAGATGTCTGTTGCTCAGGCCGCTGCTGTCTCTTTACGCACTCAATAGAAAATACCGATCGCCAGACAAACATTGCTTATATTTCGACATAGAAGGGAGGCGAGTCCTGAGCGTTACCAATGAATGTGAGCAGCTTGTAACAGTGGTGGACCCACAGCAAACAAGCAGTCAGGGGTTTTAGATTGTTTCTAGGCTGTTTTTGTCAGAAAGAAGATGAAATAAGAAAATTAGCACTCAGATGGCATTAGTTTCACACCCCAAAGGGATCAGCAGCAGAGGTTTTCCAGCAGGTTAACGTCTGCAGGAGACGGCGCGTCCTGTCCAGCACGTGCACTTCCTCCACGCTGCAGGACACATGGCACACACATCTCAGGCTGAAGCCCTGTGCTTCAGCAGGTCTCCCCACTTCTCAAGCAGCTGGCTTTTTTTCTCTGCTGAAGTCTAAAACACGTAGCGTTAGGGTTAACCCATCAACACGGAACAAAGTGCTCGGTCCATTTGACATGGAAAAAGGTGGAATGTGAAGTGTTCAGAGATAGATCTGGAAGTTGAACGGTGTGTGCTGCCAGCAGGAGGTTTGTGGGACTCGCTGATGTTAATGGCTGCGGGGCAGAAGATGGCGATGGACCCTGTAACGGTCATGTGCAGTTACTAAGTAAGAAGGACACGTGTTTGTTATAGGTTGTGCTTTTCCACAGCTAAAGAGGTGACTGAAGGATAGCAGGTGTAGTTTTCTCCAGTTCTCATGGAGACGCGCGGCTGTCAGGAGGAAGATGGCTGAACAGGGAGACTGCAGACGAAGCTTTCTGAAGGAAACGGGGGCTTTAATGATAATGGTCTTTTCATGTGCTCTGATGTGTCCCTGCAGGACCTGGACTCTGTGTGGAACCCCTGAGTATCTGGCCCCGGAGGTGATCCAGAGCAAAGGGCACGGCCGGGCGGTGGACTGGTGGGCTCTGGGCATCCTCGTCTTTGAAATGCTGGCTGGGTAAGTGCTGCAGTGAAGCACCCACACTGAACACCAGGGGGCACTCTTCTTCACCAGACTGGCCATTTGTTCCAAATCGCTGCACGTGAGAGCAGAACAGTGAAGTGTGACGGGACAGAGGAAGTATTCACTTCATCTTTGTGCTGGTGTTGTCTCAGTGTGGGGGATCTATTCACTGTGTTCCTCTGCTCTGTGAATGAAATCACTGTAGCAGAAGAGGAATAATGATGCCGATGCCCGTTAGAAGGCATTCTCAGTCATCAGTGTGTGAGAGGAAGTCCTGGAGGTGGAGCCTGACTTCAAAGTAGACAGTAGATTCTGTATTGTCTCATATTTAGAAGCTTTAATATTTTACCTCGAATTCTTTTCATATGAGAGAAGAACTTTGAAAACCAAACGGTCCCCTCTGAGAACTACACCAAAGAGAAGAAAGCAGGCCAGCTGAGGCTCACGAAGAAAGGTCCAGTTACTCTAAAACTGACCTTTAAAACAGTGAGCTGGACGGGAAAGACCCAAAGAGCCGAGAGGAGCTGCAGTTTTCCAGGAAAATTCTCAGTTTGTATCAGCTTCCAGATGTTCATCTGACCCAGTGCTGATTGGAACCACTGTCGTGCACAGTGGTGACATGTGGTGCAACATCAGGTATCGTTCCTGCAGACAGCTGCTGAGGCTCACTGACCAATGAGGTGACGCCAGCCTGCGTGCGTGCTCCTCAAAGGTCAGCTGTTGGTTCGACCCTGGCCCCTCCATCCTTCCCTCCTCTGTGCTGGTAGGCTCCGGAATGCGACAGGGAGGGGCACGACTGTCAGCCCCCTCCAAAGGGCTCTGTGCGCTGTCAGAGGTCTGTTAGTAAGTGGTGAGTCGTCCTCCTCAATGATCGGAGGCTCGGGCTCTCTAAGCAGGAGGCCAGGAGTTAGGGGGTGAAAAGCACACCCCACCCCCAATACTCCTGCCCCCTGGACCAGATTTCTGGTGTGAATATGCAGTGTGCATGTGGCTGTGCACATGAAGCTGAGCTCCTCTTCTTCAGCCCAGAGGACCATGTTCAGTGAGTGAGTTTCTGTTCCTCTCCTCCCACCTCAGCCCAGTGGAGGTTAGAGATGGAGAAGCATGTCCTGTTCCATTGGACCCTCAGTCTGCACTGTGCTGCTCAGCAGCATCACTCTCACCCAGAGGGAAAGTCATTCCACTAATGAATGATCACACTTTGAATACTGCTACTGCTCTCACATCTGTAGTTCAGCAGTTAACGGCTAATCTTCAAAAGGATTTCAGTCTGTTCAGAGTCATGTCTTTTAACATCAACCGGTAGATACGTCCATCGTACCTAAAGTTGTCGTCAAAGTCTGATAAATATCCTGCCATGTTGCACAAAACTATCAGCAGCAAACTCTGATAGCCCCAATAACAACAACACAGCAGCTCTGAGCTAACAGAGCTATGAGCTAACAGAGCTCTGAGCTAACAGAGCTATAGCACACGTTCATTCATTCATTCTTCTTAAAGTATTGGTGAAATAAAGACAGATAATGCCTTATTTAGAGGCTGCATCGTCTAAGCCCCGTTCACTCCGTTATATGGATCTCCAGTTATCTAAATATCTTCCGAAGGACGCCGACTTTCACCAAACTGTTCTCGGTGAGTAGATGAACGTCTTTCATGCCAGAAATAAGGTTTAAAAATACCGGAGTTCCCCTTTAAATTGTAACAATCCATTCATATTTGCCAATGCATCTTGAATATTGAGCTCACCAGGTGACTCTGAGGGGAGTTATTTGGAAGCATTTTTCTTTAACTTTAGCTCATGCTGAGTGCTTTGCTTATTCTACCCAATGAACAGAGAAAACAGAAGGGAAAAGTCTGCTCATATGTTGCTGAGTGACATTCCAGATCATTCCGACTGTGAATGAGGAAGGAGAGGTGTCAGGACAGTGGGAACTGAGGGCTGAAGAGCCCATTTTCACATCGGAGCCCTCAGTCTTTGCTTTTGTATATTCACACATTCTGAGCTAGAGTTTCCTCTTTCACCATCAGTTAAAGTCACAGAGTGCTTCTATCCTCTCATCCCTCACACAGTTTACTGCGCTGACACAGATTCCTCTGCTATGACACCATCTGTTTTGGGGGATAAAGACACACCCTTGAATACACGAGTGGAGTCAGCGGTTCATAACCAGATCCCAGATGCCCCCTCCCCACAGTCTCTTGAGCTTTTCAGCAGCGAGCGACAAGCTGGTGCGATTATGCGCCTGTCTGCTCCATGTGTAATGTGTTTAGAGGCTGGTCCCATTATGTAATTTGTGGGTAATGACTTGTCCAGGCCAGAGCAGAGGAAAGAACGTGGGAGCTGGGGAAGCAGTCAGTGGAGTGTAGCAACACAAGGCCCGAGGGTGGTGCACGCGCTCACACACACGCTCACACACACACACACACACACTCACACACACACTCACACACATCAGAAGAACAAAAGCTGCAGCAGAGTTAGCGCTGAGCGGTGCGTGGGAGCTCCTCCCTGCAGGTTCCTGCTCCGTGCATCATGCTGGCTGCAGCAGAGCTCACAAACTGTGACAGATGACAATTTATTTCTGTCCACAGGTATCCGCCTTTCTTTGATGACAATCCATTTGGAATCTATCAGAAAATCCTCTCTGGAAAACTGGAATTCCCACGCCATCTGGATTTCTATGTCAAGTAAGCTCCACACAGCACCAGAGTCAGATATGTGCATGAGTCAGTTTGTCCAGAGTGTAAAGGAATCATCTAACCCCTCGTTCACTGAAAGGCGGACAAAGGAAGCAACGTTCTGCTCATTCTGAATGTGAGAGCAACAACACGCTGTTAAAGGACGTGTTTACCTGGGGGTTGCATCAGCAAACTGATGTGGGCTGTGCAGCCTGTTTCAGGCAGGCTTTAACACCCGTTAGAGGTGCACGTTACCCCTGCCACGTGCTCTGATGCAGCTTCATGTCATCACTGATGGTGTTTGACTTACAGCAGCAGACTGTATCCACGGCTCAAAGTTCACCGAAGAAGGGATTTCACTGTTAACCTGGTCTTAATCAGTGGAACCTGCTGTTCACTTTTCTGTGTTGCTCTGTGTGCAGAGAAGGCTCCGATGAGCATAGTTTGAACCGATCGATCGAGCGTGTGATATGTTGTCTTTCTACAAACAAACGTGCATGAAGATCAGTCTGAGCATGTCAGCTGAGGAGCGGCTCATTCAGAGGCAGAAGACTGGACCGTGACACAGAAACATGGCTGACCCGTGAGACCACTCAGAAGTGAGCCAAATACCACCTTTTCCAGAAGAATCTCTTCTCTGACTCGTGTTCGGTGATGTGTTCAAACATCTCAGGGAGCAGTGTTAAACTGTGGGTTTAACCTGAGCCTGGCCCACCCCCTCTGATGGTGCCTGACGCACCCGATCCAGCCCTCTACCATTCAAATTGTGTGGCCAGATTTGGCTCTGACGTGCCTTGGCGTCTCTTTAACACATGCTCACTGCAGCTAAAGACACACTAATGACACACCTGGCTGATTTGGACTGGAACCACTCACTCCACCCATTAGAGCAGCTTGAGGGAACAGGGATGTGCCAGATTACAGGCTCAGAGTAACTGTGTCTGCACGTGTGTGTCAGCACACACACACAGCTTCCCCGGATAGGTCAGCCACACTGATAAGGCATCAGTCTCGGAGGCAGGAGAGGGATTTGTATTTTTCCACCATTTTTGTCCCACTGCCACAGTCCCACAGTCCCATCCATCAGGCACTGAGGGGCCTCACAGAGAGCAGCAGGCAGCCTGCAGCTCCTCCAGCTGCAGCTGTTCAGCCAAGACAGTCGGACCGAGTGACCCCGGGAGGAAAAGCAACAGTGTTACCCATAAACTCAGCTGCTGGTAAAATGTTGTTGGTGTTGTCCTGGAGCTCTCTGCTCTATCTTCAGCTTCCTCACTTGTTACATCTGTAATGAAAGTAAAGGAAGAAAAACCACTTGACTTTCATTACTCATGGTAGCTGCAAGCCTTTGGGGTTAAATGTCATAATATGTCATGGAAGCAGGAGAGTATGTTCAGCAGGCTCAGGGACAGGTGTCATCATGAGTATCTCTCTGTAAGACTGGAGGTTAATTTCACCTCAAAGGACCACATATATTTATCATGCATACAGTCATAAGTAAGATGCATAAGTCCATGCTCTCACAGAATAAAAATCACCTGTTCCTCAGCAGTTCTCAACGTAAAGTAAATGTAACCTCAGATGAACGGCATGGGACATGTTACACTGTCATAGTCCTACGGTGGCCCTGAAGTGCAAATCGATGACCAAGAAAGAAGCATCTGTTTCTGAAAGTAGGACCGTTTTAAAGGGATTTTTTCAACTTAATTACAAAGTAAAAAGAAATCTAGGCCTCCTAATTTAGAGCAAATAAAATTTGGTATGGGATTCCAAATTGAAGATGGGTTCTTGATAAATTGTTTAAGCCAATTTATTTTGAAAGTGTTATTTAAAGTGTAAAAGTCTAAAAGGTTAAGGCCACCATAATCATACGAGTTCATTATTACTGAGTTTTTAATATAGTGGTTTTTGTGCTTCCATAAAAAGTTTAATAACATCTTGTCAATACCTTTTGAGACCTTTTTCTTCACATTGAGAGTTGAAGCAGCATATGTAAGACGGGATATTCGCATCAGCAAATACTTCAATAGCAGCCTGTACATTGTCACTTGCAGCGCTCATATTTTAAAAAACATGGTCCTTCTGGTTTAAAAGACGGACCACCACCAGTCCAATTCATGTCGCCAGAGGGTACCAACCTTTTCCGTTTTGGTTAATCTCGTGGATTTCTCTTTTGCCGTTGTGTTTTTTAATTTGCCGTTGTGTTTTTGATTTGTCTTTGTGATTTGCACTTCAGGGCCACCGTATATAGGAATGAGGAGTGTAAGTAGCTTCACAGTCAGTCGCTGAGTTCACCAGGAACTCCTCTGTGTCATAAAGCGTTTTAGAGACTTTAAGGCCATCTCTTCCACAGCTGCAGCTTGGCTGCTGTGATGGGACCTTAAGAGAAAAACCAACGCTGCAAACCTCAATGAACGGAAGCAGTGTTGGAAAGGAGAGTGGGTCAAAACTCCTCCACCACGTGTGAGAAGCTGATAATGTATTTTTTTCATTTGTAGAAATGTTACAGCGATGCTGAGAAAACCTGAAAACAGAACATTTGTTATGCTTTCTACACAGAAGCATCAAACAGGGAAACAAACTGTAATCATTTATCATTCTTTTTCTATCTGGATGAATTCTCTTTTCTGAAATTTATGGAAGGGTTTAAATGTGAATATTTTCCCACTGGAGCTGATTAAAATGTTTTCCATGTCATATCACTCTAACGCCTGTCTCGAGCTCGTGAAGCACCCAGATAAAAACGGAGAAGTGGCTGACTCGTCTACATCCAGCTGCTGTATTTATGAGGCTGTCATCAGATGTGAGATACAACACCTTTATTCAAAGTTCGCTGTTCTCCAGCAGGCATCACATTTAATTTCTCCTCACTCCCTTTCACATGGATGTCTGCATCACACTCTTCATTTATACTCTCAGAAAGTTCTCCTCTGAAAAAGTTTCCAATTTTCTTCAATTAGACAAATGTCAAAAGGACACTTCTCACTTAGCCACCCTCGGTCACCTCTGGCAGACCGTGGAGCTATGTTTGGAATTATGCATCTGTCATTTTGACAGTGTGAGGACCACCTTGTGACAGTTTTTCCTCGTGTGCAGGAGAAGCAACACTTCTCTGGGCAGCTGTAGGTTGACTGACTTGTTTCTCTTTGCCCTCAGAGACCTCATCAAGAAATTCCTGGTCATTGACCGGGCCAGGCGGCTAGGCAACATGAAGGTGAGTTGGTTAGATTTCCTGTCTGCCTGAACCACATGGCAGCCCACCTTATTTCATAGCAGGCAGTTTGACGTCAGCAGTCTGAGGACTGGGACTGTAGAAAAAAGGACCCCCACTGTGACTGCAGCACCACATGCTTCTAATTAGTAGCAATTAGAAGCCTGTTTGGACTATTTAACACTTCCAGCCGGATGGACGACGTTTTTAATGGATTTGAATTGAAATGTTCGTGTTGTTGCAGCTCCTTTTTCCTCTCAGCAGCACAAAGACAGAAGTTACTGATGGAGTCAAACACACATATATGTTTGTGAGACTTTTCTGAGTTATGTGCTCCAAACCCTCCTTCTTCAGCTGAGGATTGTAGAGGTTAACAGAGCCTGTGGAAGTGGGCATGAGTTTAGAGAGAATAACAACTGAGGGTACAACCGCAGCTCCAGAAAAGATGTGAAAAGATCTCATCAACCATTATCTCATCAACTGTTTTGTTCTCTGTAGAAGTGTTGAAAATGAGACATTTTACTATTTAAAAGAAAATATCAGCTGATCTTGAATTTGGTGGCAGCAGCACATCTCAAAAAGTTGGAACTGGGGCAACTTAAGGTGGAAGAGTGAGCCGAACTGAACAGAAACAGCTGCAGGAACCCATTGCAGCTAGCAACAGGCCAGTAACATGACTGGATATAAAAAGAGCTCTTAAGAGAGGCAGAGTCCCTCAGAAGTAAAGATGGGCAGAGGTTCAGTAATCTTCAAAAGGGTTTGTTCTTTGAAGACTTTGAATATTCCATCGTCTACAGTACATGATATCATCAGAAGGTTGAGGGAACGCTGGATGTCTGTGACCTTCAGGCCCAATTCTGTCCTGCCTGGCCTCAGGACCAGAAATCATCAATCTCAGCCAATTTAGGAAAAAAACTTTCAAATTTACTGAAATGAAGATGAGAAAAGTTGGGTGCAGTAGAGTTTATTCAGAAGAAAAGGAGTGAACCCGAGCCTTCTTCATGAGAATAAAGACTGATTTTACAGTTGCATTGTGCAGGCTTTTATTCATTCCCTGTGTTTTCTTAAAAAAAGAAAACTCTCTTCTGCCTCACACACCCAATACGTTTCAGTCAGCTCTGTAAAGTTTCAGTCAGCACTGTAACGTTTCAGTCAGCTCTGTAACGTTTCAAACAGCTCTGTAAAGTTTCAGTCAGCTCTGTAAAGTTTCAGTCAGCTCTGTAAAGTTTCAGTCAGCACTGTAACGTTTCAGTCAGCTCTGTAACGTTTCAAACAGCTCTGTAAAGTTTCAGTCAGCTCTGTAACGTTTCAAACAGCTCTGTAAAGTTTCAGTCAGCTCTGTAAAGTTTCAGTCAGCACTGTAACGTTTCAGTCAGCTCTGTAACGTTTCAAACAGCTCTGTAAAGTTTCAGTCAGCTCTGTAAAGTTTCAGTCAGCATTGTAACGTTTCAGTCAGCACTGTAAAGTTTCAGTCAGCTCTGTAAAGTTTCAGTCAGCACTGTAACGTTTCAGTCAGCTCTGTAACGTTTCAAACAGCTCTGTAAAGTTTCAGTCAGCTCTGTAAAGTTTCAGTCAGCTCTGTAACGTTTCAGTCAGCACTGTAAAGTTTCAGTAAGCACTGTAAAGTTTCAGTCAGCTCTGTAAAGTTTCAGTCAGCACTGTAACGTTTCAGTCAGCTCTGTAACGTTTCAAACAGCTCTGTAAAGTTTCAGTCAGCTCTGTAAAGTTTCAGTCAGCTCTGTAAAGTTGCAGTCAGCTCTGTAAAGTTTCAGTCAGCACTGTAAAGTTTCAGTCAGCTCTGTAAAGTTTCAGTCAGCACTGTAACGTTTCAGTCAGCTCTGTAACGTTTCAAACAGCTCTGTAAAGTTTCAGTCAGCACTGTAAAGTTTCAGTCAGCACTGTAACGTTTCAGTTAGCTCTGTAAAGTTTCAGTCAGCTCTGTAAAGTTTCAGTCAGCTCTGTAACGTTTCAGTCAGCTCTGTAACGTTTCAAACAGCTCTGTAAAGTTTCAGTCAGCACTGTAACGTTTCGGTCAGCTCTGTAACGTTTCAAACAGCTCTGTAAAGTTTCAGTCAGCACTGTAACGTTTCAGTCAGCTCTGTAACGTTTCAAACAGCTCTGTAAAGTTTCAGTCAGCTCTGTAAAGTTTCAGTCAGCTCTGTAAAGTTTCAGTCAGCACTGTAACGTTTCAGTCAGCTCTGTAAAGTTTCAGTCAGCTCTGTAAAGTTTCAGTCAGCACTGTAAAGTTTCAGTCAGCACTGTAAAGTTTCAGTCAGCTCTGTAAAGTTTCAGTCAGCACTGTAACGTTTCAGTTAGCTCTGTAAAGTTTCAGTCAGCTCTGTAAAGTTTCAGTCAGCTCTGTAACGTTTCAAACAGCTCTGTAAAGTTTCAGTCAGCTCTGTAAAGTTTCAGTCAGCACTGTAACGTTTCAGTCAGCTCTGTAACGTTTCAAACAGCTCTGTAAAGTTTCAGTCAGCTCTGTAAAGTTTCAGTCAGCATTGTAACGTTTCAGTCAGCACTGTAAAGTTTCAGTCAGCTCTGTAAAGTTTCAGTCAGCACTGTAACGTTTCAGTCAGCTCTGTAACGTTTCAAACAGCTCTGTAAAGTTTCAGTCAGCACTGTAACGTTTCAGTCAGCTCTGTAACGTTTCAAACAGCTCTGTAAAGTTTCAGTCAGCTCTGTAAAGTTTCAGTCAGCTCTGTAAAGTTTCAGTCAGCACTGTAACGTTTCAGTCAGCTCTGTAACGTTTCAAACAGCTCTGTAAAGTTTCAGTCAGCTCTGTAAAGTTTCAGTCAGCATTGTAACGTTTCAGTCAGCACTGTAAAGTTTCAGTCAGCTCTGTAAAGTTTCAGTCAGCACTGTAACGTTTCAGTCAGCTCTGTAACGTTTCAAACAGCTCTGTAAAGTTTCAGTCAGCACTGTAACGTTTCAGTCAGCTCTGTAACGTTTCAAACAGCTCTGTAAAGTTTCAGTCAGCTCTGTAAAGTTTCAGTCAGCTCTGTAAAGTTTCAGTCAGCACTGTAACGTTTCAGTCAGCTCTGTAAAGTTTCAGTCAGCTCTGTAAAGTTTCAGTCAGCACTGTAAAGTTTCAGTCAGCACTGTAAAGTTTCAGTCAGCTCTGTAAAGTTTCAGTCAGCACTGTAACGTTTCAGTTAGCTCTGTAAAGTTTCAGTCAGCTCTGTAACGTTTCAGTCAGCTCTGTAACGTTTCAGTCAGCTCTGTAACGTTTCAAACAGCTCTGTAAAGTTTCAGTCAGCTCTGTAAAGTTTCAGTCAGCACTGTAACGTTTCAGTCAGCTCTGTAACGTTTCAAACAGCTCTGTAAAGTTTCAGTCAGCTCTGTAAAGTTTCAGTCAGCATTGTAACGTTTCAGTCAGCACTGTAAAGTTTCAGTCAGCTCTGTAAAGTTTCAGTCAGCACTGTAAAGTTTCAGTCAGCTCTGTAACGTTTCAAACAGCTCTGTAAAGTTTCAGTCAGCTCTGTAAAGTTTCAGTCAGCTCTGTAAAGTTTCAGTCAGCACTGTAAAGTTTCAGTCAGCTCTGTAAAGTTTCAGTCAGCACTGTAACGTTTCAGTCAGCTCTGTAACGTTTCAAACAGCTCTGTAAAGTTTCAGTCAGCTCTGTAAAGTTTCAGTCAGCTCTGTAAAGTTGCAGTCAGCTCTGTAAAGTTTCAGTCAGCACTGTAAAGTTTCAGTCAGCACTGTAACGTTTCAGTCAGCTCTGTAACGTTTCAGTCAGCTCTGTAAAGTTTCAGTCAGCACTGTAAAGTTTCAGTCAGCACTGTAAAGTTTCAGTCAGCACTGTAACGTTTCAGTCAGCACTGTAACGTTTCAGTCAGCTCTGTAAAGTTTCAGTCGGCTCTGTAAAGTTTCAGTCAGCTCTGTAACGTTTCAGTCAGCGCTGTAGTGAGCTCTGTAAAGTTTCAAACAGCTCTGTAAAATTTCAGTCACCTCTGTTACGTTTCAAACAGCTCTGTAAAGTTTCAGTCGGCTCTGTAAAGTTTCAGTCAGCACTGTAACGTTTCAGTCAGCTCTGTAAAGTTTCAGTCGGCTCTGTAAAGTTTCAGTCAGCTCTGTAACGTTTCAGTCAGCGCTGTAGTGAGCTCTGTAAAGTTTCAAACAGCTCTGTAAAATTTCAGTCACCTCTGTTACGTTTCAAACAGCTCTGTAAAGTTTCAGTCGGCTCTGTAAAGTTTCAGTAAGCACTGTAAAGTTTCAGTCAGCTCTGTAAAGTTTCAGTCAGCGCTGTAGTGAGCTCTGTAAAGTTTCAAACAGCTCTGTAAAATTTCAGTCACCTCTGTTACGTTTCAAACAGCTCTGTAAAGTTTCAGTCGGCTCTGTAAAGTTTCAGTCAGCACTGTAACGTTTCAGTCGGCTCTGTAAAGTTTCAGTCAGCGCTGTAGTGAGCTCTGTAAAGTTTCAAACAGCTCTGTAAAATTTCAGTCACCTCTGTTACGTTTCAAACAGCTCTGTAAAGTTTCAGTCGGCTCTGTAAAGTTTCAGTCAGCACTGTAACGTTTCAGTCGGCTCTGTAAAGTTTCAGTCAGCGCTGTAGTGAGCTCTGTAAAGTTTCAAACAGCTCTGTAAAATTTCAGTCACCTCTGTTACGTTTCAAACAGCTCTGTAAAGTTTCAGTTGGCTCTGTAAAGTTTCAGTCAGCACTGTAACGTTTCAGTCAGCTCTGTAAAGTTTCAGTCGGCTCTGTAAAGTTTCAGTCAGCTCTGTAACGTTTCAGTCAGCGCTGTAGTGAGCTCTGTAAAGTTTCAAACAGCTCTGTAAAATTTCAGTCACCTCTGTTACGTTTCAAACAGCTCTGTAAAGTTTCAGTCGGCTCTGTAAAGTTTCAGTCAGCACTGTAAAGTTTCAGTCAGCTCTGTAAAGTTTCAGTCAGCGCTGTAGTGAGCTCTGTAAAGTTTCAAACAGCTCTGTAAAATTTCAGTCACCTCTGTTACGTTTCAAACAGCTCTGTAAAGTTTCAGTCGGCTCTGTAAAGTTTCAGTCAGCACTGTAACGTTTCAGTCGGCTCTGTAAAGTTTCAGTCAGCGCTGTAGTGAGCTCTGTAAAGTTTCAAACAGCTCTGTAAAATTTCAGTCACCTCTGTTACGTTTCAAACAGCTCTGTAAAGTTTCAGTCGGCTCTGTAAAGTTTCAGTCAGCACTGTAAAGTTTCAGTCAGCACTGTAAAGTTTCAGTCAGCACTGTAACGTTTCAGTCAGCACTGTAATGTTTCAGTCAGCTCTGTAAAGTTTCAGTCGGCTCTGTAAAGTTTCAGTCAGCTCTGTAACGTTTCAGTCAGCGCTGTAGTGAGCTCTGTTACGTTTCAAACAGCTCTGTAAAGTTTCAGTCGGCTCTGTAAAGTTTCAAACAGCTCTGTAAAGTTTCAGTCGGCTCTGTAAAGTTTCAGTCAGCACTGTAACGTTTCAGTCAGCTCTGTAAAGTTTCAGTCGGCTCTGTAAAGTTTCAGTCAGCTCTGTAACGTTTCAGTCAGCGCTGTAGTGAGCTCTGTAAAGTTTCAAACAGCTCTGTAAAATTTCAGTCACCTCTGTTACGTTTCAAACAGCTCTGTAAAGTTTCAGTCGGCTCTGTAAAGTTTCAGTCAGCACTGTAAAGTTTCAGTCATCTCTGTAAAGTTTCAGTCAGCGCTGTAGTGAGCTCTGTAAAGTTTCAAACAGCTCTGTAAAATTTCAGTCACCTCTGTTACGTTTCAAACAGCTCTGTAAAGTTTCAGTCACCTCTGTTACGTTTCAAACAGCTCTGTAAAGTTTCAGTCGGCTCTGTAAAGTTTCAGTCAGCACTGTAACGTTTCAGTCGGCTCTGTAAAGTTTCAGTCAGCGCTGTAGTGAGCTCTGTAAAGTTTCAAACAGCTCTGTAAAATTTCAGTCAGCTCTGTTACGTTTCAAACAGCTCTAAAGTTTCAGTCGACTCTGTAACGTTTCAGTAAGCTCTGTAGTCAATTCTTTAAAATTTCAGTCAGTTTTGTAAAGTTTTAGTCGGCTCTGTGAAGTTTCAGTTGACTGTAAAGTTTTAGTTGGCTCTGTAGTCAGATCTGTAAAGTTCCACTTAGCTATGTAAATGTTCAGTCGGCTCTGTGAAGTTTCAGTCAGATCTGTAAAGTTTCAGTTGACTGTAAAGTTTCAGCTGGCTCTGTGAAGTTTTAGTCAGCTCTGTAAAGTTTCAGTCGGCTCTGTAAAGTTTCAGTTGACTGTAAAGTTTCAGCTGTAAAGTGATTTGATAACTTTGACTGTAAAGTGACTTGATAAGTTTGACTTGAATTGACTTGACTCCAAAGTTTCAGTCAGCCAGCTTATTCTCTCTGGCTACTGTTTACAGATATCTCCTGCTGTGGAGTGCCACAGCTCTGTAAAGTTTCAGTCAGCTCTGTAAAGTTTCAGTCTGATCTGTAAAGTTTCAGTCTGATCTGTAAAGTTTCCGTCTGATCTGTAAAGTTTCCGTCTGATCTGTAAAGTTTCAGTCAGCCAGCTTATTCTCTCTGGCTACTGTTTACAGATATCTCCTGCTGTGGAGTCCCACAGCTCTGTAAAGTTTCAGTCAGCTCTGTAAAGTTTCAGTCAGCCAGCTTATTCTCTGTAGCTACAGTTTATAATTTACAGTCTCCTGAACGCCTCACACACAGGTGAAACATTTGTTCAAGTCTCAACTCAGCTGGTGGTGTCAAGAAAATAACACAACTCAGTGTCACACATGCACATGAATGGTAGCATGTAAACATATAAAATGTAGAAAGAAGGAGTTCATAAATAGTCCATGGTTTTACAGAGCGCTTCACATCATGACCCAGGGCAACAGTGAGGACCAGCTCTCCTCTACTCTTTAGTCTCCATCTGAGCGGCGGTCCTGCTCCTGCTGACATGAGATCAGCCTTTACCTGCGACCAGTGGCCATCTGTTCGCGCCACACATAGAGAGTCCAGCCCCAGCAGTGAGACAGCTGGTGCTCTGATTGGTGTTAGTGGGAGTGTTGAGGCCTGTCGGATTATCTGTAGACAATATTCACATTTTTAACAACAAAAGTATTTATTTCCATCACTTTGACGTTAAAGAATAAGGAATGAGTTGCTTTTCTCTGGCTCTCACTCACTCCCTCCTGCTTTATGTGTCCGCTCTGTGGTGAGCTCACGCTGAAGGCATGAACGTCACATGTAGAACATCACGTCACTGCACAGATCTCTACGTTTTGGCATCTGCGTAGTTGCAAAAACAAGATGCTCTCAAACTCAGTCTGCATGTGAGGTCATACTGTGCATGGCCTCAGCTCTCTGTACAGCTTTGTCCTGAGCTCTTTGTTCTGTCCGCCCGCTGCAGAATGGGGCCGACGACGTGAAAAAACACCGCTGGTTCAAGACGGTGGACTGGGAGGCAGTTCCTCTGAGGAAACTGAAGGTACGTCTGCTGCCCAAAGAGCACATTGTAGCACCTTGGTGTGAAAAACAAGTGGTTTGTGATCTGAAGACTGAACCATGCAATGCTTGTTTTCTGTCCAAAAGAGATCAGGAAGTTGACTGATGGCACTTTTAAAGATAGTGTTTATAGGCCAGCTTTGTATATCTGTGGGCTACATTATGATGTGTTGCCTGTTCTTTTCTGATCAGTGTATTTCTGTTCTCGATAAGGGAAAATAATCATTTAAGTTGTAGCACGTGTTGCGTGTCGGGTCCAGTGGACCTTCCTACTAAGACTGAGTGAATGACATCAGTGGCTCCTGCACTGAGGTGTCTGTGCTTGATTCTGCTGAATGATGTTGATCTCACCCTGGCAGCCTCTTAGTGTTTAAATGAACATTTACTTGAATATATGTAATTAATGGATTTGTAAACCTGTCTGTCCCTGTGTCTACAGCCTCCTATAGCTCCTAAAGTTTCTCATGAGGGCGACACGTCTAACTTCGACGTTTACCCAGAGGACGACTGGAAGAAGGACCCTCCTGTGCCTCAGAAGGATCTGGAGATCTTCAAGAACTTTTGAGCCCTGAGTGTGGCTCACTCTCTAATTGATTGATGGAATATTCTTAGTTGTCAGCCGTATTTAAAGCTCCTGTCACACGTACCATCATGGGGAAACACGTAGAATGGCAGGGGCTGCATGAACCCACAGACATGATTAGCTGTTTCTTTATCAGACTAAAGTCAGACTGTTACTCTTAATCTTATTTTCTTATCAGTTTTTTCTCTGAGTCTGCTCATATGCAAAAAGCAACCTGGTTCCTTTAAGACCAAGACTGTTACTTTGTACAAATCAGGTCTTTTTTATATGGTCATGTTTTCTATTTTTTGTCTTTTTAAGATGTCCATGAGGTCATATTGAAGGTGTCTCCGGCCCGGTGCTGACTCGCTGTACTGTATGTAGTCAGAGGCTTAGTTAGGACCTGTGTGACAACCGGTGCCTTACAGCACAGGGTGAGGGGGAAGCTGTCTCGCCGTCATTAAAAGTCTACTTGAATCACAGCTCCTTGCAGGTGTGATGGAGGTCCTCACCTCTTTGTTACCTCCACCTGCAGCTCTGCAGCTCTGCAGCTCTGCAGCTCTGCAGCTCTGCAGCTCTGCAGCTCTGCAGCCCTGCAGCCCTGCAGCCCTGCAGCAGCTTCATGCTTTGTTATTACTACACAGCTGACACGCTGTGCTTTCACTTCACTCCTCATCATCCCTGTTGTCGTGCTTTTAGAGCGGAGTCGTGTCAGGTGAAAGGTAGTGGAATGTGCCCCCTTACTGCTGCGCTCTGGGTGATGTAGTCAGTATTCATTACCGTCTCTGTCTAACGTTTTCTCAAGGCTTTATTTGGGATCACAATGTGTTTATGGCCTTCAGAGTGAGTTTCATTCATGTCACTTGGTGCCTCAGCGTGGTAGCCACTCTGTTCTGGATGCTTGTGCAGGACCACACAGCTGTATGTGAAATCATGTCATCTTTAACTCGTTAATGCGTTTGATCAGTGATGCCAGAAGATTTCATTTCATTGTGTGGAACAATCTTCCATTTTTGTGTTTTGTGTGTGAACTGAGCCTCTGAAACACCCGGGTTATTTTACATTGACTGTCCACCTCCGTCTACGTGCAGGACGTAACACCGAGCTCCTGAAAAGCATGAGCAGTGCATAGTTTGTGCTCTGCAGCACTTTGAGTGAAAGCTTTCAGCTGGTGCTCGTGTCAGCGCTGCATCGCCCAACAGAGTGAACATTTTGTGTTTATCTGCAGTCGTCTTCTCATCACATCCCATCAAGCAGAAGCTCACATTCTTGCTCCTGTTTGGTTCCAACCAAGATCAATAAAGTTGTTACAAGATATACAGGAGATATTTTACTACACACAAAAAACTAAATCAGTAGAAGAGCGCCACGTGAAGGGAATAAGTTTGCATAATACATGTAACAGAGAGTTGGAGGCTGGGCAGTGGAGGAAAACACTCTCTGCTCCCCCTTCTTAAACATGGAAACCACCACCCGTCTGCCACTGAAGAGGCATGCCAGCCCCACCACATTCAGGCCAAATCTCATCCATCCCTTTTGGAAGCTTTTTAACAACCAATGCCAAGGTGATGGGTGTGAGGACTGTGCGTCTGAGGACTGTGCGTCTGAGGACTGTGCGTCTGAGGACTGTGCGTCTGAGGACTGTGCGTCTGAGGACTGTGCGTCTGAGGACTGTGCGTCTGAGGACTGTGCGTCTGAGGACTGTGCGTCTGAGGACTGTGGGTCTGAGGACTGTGGGTCTGAGGACTGGGTCTGAGGACTGTGTCTGAGGACTGTGCGTCTGAGGACTGTGCGTCTGAGGACTGTGCGTCTGAGGACTGTGCGTCTGAGGACTGTGGGTCTGAGGACTGTGCGTCTGAGGACTGTGCGTCTGAGGACTGTGGGTCTGAGGACTGTGCGTCTGAGGACTGTGCGTCTGAGGACTGTGCGTCTGAGGACTGTGGGTCTGAGGACTGTGCGTCTGAGGACTGTGCGTCTGAGGACTGTGCGTCTGAGGACTGTGCGTCTGAGGACTGTGGGTCTGAGGACTGTGCGTCTGAGGACTGTGTCTGAGAACTGTGGGTCTGAGGACTGTGCGTCTGAGGACTGTGCGTCTGAGGACTGTGCGTCTGAGGACTGTGGGTCTGAGGACTGTGCGTCTGAGGACTGTGTCTGAGGACTGTGCGTCTGAGGACTGTGCGTCTGAGGACTGTGCGTCTGAGGACTGTGTCTGAGGACTGTGCGTCTGAGGACTGTGGGTCTGAGGACTGTGCGTCTGAGGACTGTGCGTCTGAGGACTGTGGGTCTGAGGACTGTGCGTCTGAGGACTGTGCGTCTGAGGACTGTGCGTCTGAGGACTGTGGGTCTGAGGACTGTGCGTCTGAGGACTGTGTCTGAGGACTGTGCGTCTGAGGACTGTGGGTCTGAGGACTGTGCGTCTGAGGACTGTGGGTCTGAGGACTGTGCGTCTGAGGACTGTGCGTCTGAGGACTGTGCGTCTGAGGACTGTGCGTCTGAGGACTGTGTCTGAGGACTGTGCGTCTGAGGACTGTGGGTCTGAGGACTGTGCGTCTGAGGACTGTGCGTCTGAGGACTGTGCGTCTGAGGACTGTGCGTCTGAGGACTGTGCGTCTGAGGACTGTGGGTCTGAGGACTGTGCGTCTGAGGACTGTGCGTCTGAGGACTGTGCGTCTGAGGACTGTGGGTCTGAGGACTGTGCGTCTGAGGACTGTGCGTCTGAGGACTGTGCGTCTGAGTCCCGCACAGTCCTCAGACTCTGCCTCTTCATGGAGGACAGGCCCAGCTTTTCTCCCAGTCGCTGAAGGGGGTGTGTGCCAGAACATCCTTAAGGCCCAATTGAAAGTCGTTGATCATGACCTCGCCAAATTCCTCCCATCCACTCCCAAGTTTTAGCTTCTACAACCACACCTGCTGCAGCCCTTTAGTAGCCGTCAGCTGCTTCAGGTGAGCCCTGGGTCCAACAGTTCTGAAAGGCTTCCTTCTTTAGGTTGATTTGATTCATAGCAAATGTCTGCTCAGAGTGTGCATAGTTTGATTGAGCAGGCCTGTTGTTCAGCAGTTTGATAACGGAAGCAGCTCCTCCACCTCAGCACCCACATGCAGTCAGCATCTTCTGTCCACTGTACATACTGAGACGCACTGAGTCACCCTGAAACCACTTTTAAACCCTAATGGAGCCGGCATGATGGGGTGATCGTCTACAGCTTATTATAAATGGCATGAACAAACATTAGCTAGTCCCAGCTCTCTGTGTCCTGTGTGTTTTTATATTTAGAGAAATAAATGTGCATGTTCACAGTGTCTGAAGTCTCTCCCACAGTTAAAGCTCTCTGAGCAGAGCTTTGCTGTGTTTGTACAGAGCATGTGTTGTCCTTCATCATGACTCCACCCAGCAATACTTTGACCGGCCTTTCTCACAGCGGACACTTTGACTTGTCACGGTAAAGACTTCCTGACATTAATGATGACTGAATTCCTTCTACTGTCCCAGTAAACCCTGACAAAGAGCCTTCAGGAAGAGCAGGAGCTTCACCGTGTGCACTGACACGTGAGGATATCTGCTGTGAACCAGGTCTGGTCTCTGCTGAACCATTTTCTAAGAAAGTCCGAAGAAATCCTTTGAATAAACAGTGCTGAACTTGATACAATGACGTGTTTGTACGATGAATAAAGTGTGGAAACAGGTATTTCACCTCTTCTGGTCCTCTCCCGTTCTCGTCTCAGCAGCACTCTAAAGGCCAGCTGCTCGTCTGTGTAGCCAAGCTTTTGTATTACAGAATGGAAATCTTGACATTTGTGAAATGAACCCTTCATAGAAGTTTAAAGCTTCTCAAGTTCAGGTTTTCATGACAAAATGCAGCTAATTCCCCAGCTGACATCATGGCAGAGAACAGCATGGTTTGTCCAGATATCGTCTTTCATCCTTCCAGGAGGTAACTACAGAATATGGTGCTAAATGTCCCCATCATGCCTTTCATTTCCACTGATTTACAGTAAGGATGGTCTGAAATGATAACGTCTCAAATGTTTTTACTTGAACAATCAATAAAACCAGTGAGATGTTGTGAAAAGTCCACTTATTCACGTGATGGAACTAATGCAGGAGAGCTTTGACAGTACCAGGGCATGGAACCAGCAGAGTGAGCTGCAGCAGAGCTCAGTGTTTACAACATCAGCATTAATGATGAGCCTGTGGCTGCTGTGCAGGTCAAGGACTTCCACAATACTTCAGTCATCATAACAGATAGCATGAAGATGGCTAACACTGACGACACTAAAGGCTTCAATTACAGCTTCTACTACAGGTGGCTGTAAGGAAATTAGTCCTGGTTTCTCTTTCTTCTGTACAAAATTCATATTGACATTTGAATGGCTCGGCACTGGTGACGGCCCGATGCAGCAGCTCTGGACAGACGGCGTCTTTCTTTGTATCTTCTTTAGATTTTCTACTGAGATTTTCTGTGGAAACATATTTATATTCTATGGCAAGCATTTTCTGTGCTGGACAAAAACCAGCAGTTTTTCATGCTCCTCAGTACAGCTGACAGCAGAACAATTCCCCCAGACGCTGGCTTCATCCGTCCAACAGGGTGGATGTGGGTGGGCGGGGCTTAGCAGAGGAGGCGGAGTCAACTGAAGGAGTGAAATAAAAATCAGAACGAATCGTTAAATGAGGAACTTTCAGACAAACGATAGCATATATTTAATAATAACCTATGCTGCAGCAATACCATTTCCATTTGGGGATTAATAGTTGAATTGAACTGAACTTGTGGCCTTCCCCTCCAGGAGGTCACTGCTTGTCAAATGTGGCATTCCTAAGAACAAACATCATCATAAGTCTGTTCCTGAGGAATGCTTTTAAACACAGAAAGAACCTGCTTGTGGTTGAGGACAGACGATGAGTAACTGTTCATATATCCCCGCAGACTAAATATATGCTGCAGATCATCTCTGCACCGCTGCTCTCCTCCTGCTCTGTTCCTCAGTCTTACTTGCTGCTAATTAGCTGCTGTGACAGAAGATGCATTACGGTGGTTAACCACTTCATTAGCAAAGCCCTGACATGGTTTTGCCTTATCATTTCCACCTGAGATGGTAGTATTTATCTCTTTAAGGCTGATCACAGTTTAGTTCTGGTTCCTTATAGGATTAATCATCAGCAGCTCAAACTGTGAGCTTTAGATTTTCCATTAGCAGGAGTGAATCACGGAGGTCTGTTATGTTTACTGCGGAAAAGAAGTGAGTCATGTTTTGTGTGGCGTCTCCCTCTAAGTGATAACAGTCAGGAGCATGGAGCTGCAGAGCTCCAACAGGCTAATGAACAGCCTGTGAAGTGCTTTCAAAGAGAATTTGGTTGCAGAGGCTGTGAGACTGCTGGCTCTGCTTCCCAGAAGGCCCCGCTTACAGGCCGCGAGGAGAGCAGGGAGGTAGTGGGGAGGTGAGAGCCTCCAAAAAACCCACACATAATAAATCTGGCATCCTTACACCAAATTAAATTTTGCATGATTTGCTCAATCACAGCATATTTTTTTGCTAGCAAACAGAATATTTTATCTTCTAAACCCAACTAAACAACCCAAAACAAGTGTCCGATTCTGTGTTAAAGTACACACTTAAAAACATTATCACTGAAATAAAAAGGCACTCAGATTACTTCATACTGTACTCTGAAGGTACGACAGTTATTCTCATCAATCAGCTAAAGTCCCGTCAGAACAGGGCTGTGGAATTGTGGTCTCAGCTGGGGCCGCCAAGGTTTTGTGTGGGTGAAGACATTCCCAGTGGATGATGGGAAAAAGTCCTCCTTACTGGTGATTCAGAGTTTGTGATAGAAACCAAAGGCTGTGATGTAAGCACACAAACAGGAGAAACAATGACACTGCAGTATATCAAACCCACAGACATTTTAAGTGGATCAGTGGAAATATTTAAGTCTGTGGGTGATTTGCCTCTTTGCAAAAATGCACTGCTCTTTTAAGACAGCCCCACTCTCATTTGCATCTGTGTAGAAGAATTCATGCTCCAGTCCTGCTGTCCTCAAAGCAAAAAGCATCAGTTCATGTACGTTTCAGTGTTGTTCGTGTTCACCTTCAGCTTTTTTTTAGTTGTCATGTCAACCAGCAGAACAAATGAGAGCATAGCTCGATCTGTTCACCACATACATTTCTATGATTCTAGAGAAATAGGTCACATTTCAAAATTCCCTGTTATTCAGGAAACTAGACTTTAAAACATAGTTTCATCCAGAGTTTTAACATCCCACTTAGGCTACGTTCACACTGAGGACACTAAAGGCTTTAATTACAGCTTCTACTACAGGTGGCTTTAAAGAAATTAGCCCTGGTTTCTCTTTCTTCTGTTCTGTACACACTGCAGGCAAAAGTTGCCCATTTGTGACCTATATCTGATTCTTTCATGACAATCACTTTTGTGTGTGGTCCTAAATCGGATACACATCTGATGTGGTTTGTGGTAAGACATATTATATCACTTCCTGTTACCTTGTCTGTGTTCTGTGGAACTTCTTGCCCCTCTTGGACTATTAAAAATCACTGTTTCTTACACATTTTTGCATAGTTAACTCTATCCCATACTTGTTATATTCTAACGCTCACTCTTACTGATCTTAAGTCTTTATTTTTCACTTTTTAGCGGTGTGTCTGGTTCTCTAGCTTAGCATGGCTACCAGTTCTCTTCCTCTATCTCCTGCTTTCACCTGCTCCGTGTGTCAGATGTTTAGTTACTCCTCTGCCTCCTTTAGTGGTAATGGTACATGTAACAAATGTAGTCTTTTTGTAGTTTTGGAGGCGAGGTTATCTGAATTGGAAGCTCGGCTCTGCACTGTTGAAAACCACCTGATAGCGAGCCAGGCCCCTTTAGCCAGTGTGGAGCCACCTAGCGTAGCTAGCTCTGTTAGTCGTCCCCGAGCAGATCCCGAGCAGCCGGGACTTAAGAGTGGCTGGGTGACTGCCAGGAAGAGGAGTCATAGTCCTAAAGTCAAGCCCGTGGTCCCTAAAATGAATGTTGCATCGGTGTGTAATTTTGCCAAAACAATGTGGGACTCCGTAGTTTTCTCTGGACCCCTGCCAAATCTGACCAGTGATGACATGTTTAGCCGCATGTCCTCATTCAATCGCTGGTTGTCTAGATGGTGTCCCTGTCTCAGCAAGTATCTCTGGCCTGGTGTTACGCTGCTTGTTGTCCCCTCTTTCCTGTCCTCTCAGCCCCAGCTGGTCCAGGCAGATGGACCCTTCCTGGTTCTGGTTCTGATGGAGGTTTCTTCTTGTTAAAGGGAGTTTTTCTCTCCACAGTCGCCTCGTGCAGCTCAGGACGGGAGATTGGGTCAGAGAGAAGTTTTGGTGCAATCTATTGGTTTCCTCAGCTACAAAATTGTTTTTTAATTGGCTCTGTATGTATGAATAGGACTAATTTGGAATTTAATGCATTTAATTTATTGCACAATGATAAGAATGAATTGGTCTATAATTGGCTTGAATGGGACTGTATCATTGAAGTGCCTTGAGATTACCATCCATCCATTTTCTATACCGACAGTCCGTTAATCGGGTAGCGGGTGGGCTGGAGCCTATCCCCGCAGTCATTGGGCGAAAGGCGGGGTACACCCTGGACAGGTCGCCAGTCCATCACAGGCCTTGAGATTACATTTGTTGCAATTTGGTGCCATAGAAATAAACTGAATTTAATTGATGCTTTTCAAAGCAACCTCAGTCTAAACGGTCATGTCACAATTCATCCAACTTTTACATCATTGAAGTGAGACAGATGTCGCAATTCTGCGCCTGAGGAGGGAGGAAACAGCCAGATATCTTTGATGGATCTCGTCAGAGGAAAAAGAGTGAGGTTTTGGGCTTAAGTAAAAGCTTCAGATTTTGTCGGCTCTGATTGCACAGCAACTTCAGAACTGACATGAACACACTGACAACAACCATATTTACTTCCGTAAACTGCGTAAACTACTGTCAGGTCTTCTTCTGTGTATGCAGGTCACTTCAGGGCCGTAGACTGTTCCTACTGGAGTCTGTTGATGGTGGCATTTAAATCATAATGTGAGCAACCACACCAAAAAATCAGATCTCAGCAAAAAATAAGACCTGCTGTGTGAACGTAGCCTAAGATTTGGGCTCATCATTTCAGTAAGTTACATAGATCTGTCACTGGTTTTCAGTTGCTTTAGACAACAAATGCAACAGTCAAAAGTCAAAAGTATGTGCCTGCATGTATGCATGAACGACACATGGTGAATGAAGTGTTGTGTCATGCAGAAAACCAAAATGATTTTGATGTGCAGTGACGTAAAGGGGGACTGTCTGAACCCATCAGAAAGTTGCTGGAGAGGCCTTTTATAGTGAGAACACCAGGCCCAGGTGTTCTGTAATAAATAACAACCAACCACGCCTACTGGGCACCCACGTCACAAAAGACGAAAACAAAGAACTGGCCCAGCAACCAATATAAGCACGGTCGTCACAACCAGCCGGTGTAAAACTCCCCCAAAACACAACCCTGGGATTTATTTAGTTCCCCTGTTTGAAAGTTCCTCATTTAAGGAGCCGTTCTGATTTTCTTTTCTAAAGTACGTCACTCCTTAAGTTGGCTCCGCCTCCTATGCTAAGCCCCGCCCACTCACTTCCACCCTGCTGGACGGATGAAGCCAGCTTCTGGTGGAAATGTTCTGCTGTCAGCTGCACTGAGGAGCATGCATCTTCCATCCAGCAGCAGCCTCAGAGGATATAAGAGCCCAGTGGATAAACTATATCTGAGGCTAATGTTCCAGCAGAGTTAGCTACAGACTGTGAATGTGCAGCAGACACTTTTCATCCCACTCTTTTAACAACTTGGTCCAGTTCAACGCTGGACTGAAGGAACTGAGCCACAAAGAGGATCAGTTCCAACTCTTTAACGAGTGTCCCCCTCCCCCCGGGTTAAGAGTCTGGGTGTCCTCCTCAGCAGCACACTTTCTTTCCACTCCCACATCAGTGACATTACCCGGTCTGCATACTTCCATTTCTGTCACATTAATGGTCTCCGCCCCTCTCACTCCTCACACCACTGCTATCCTGGTCCACAGCCTCGTCACCTCCCACATCCATTATTGCAACTCACTCCTTTTCGGTGCCCCTCACAAATCCTTCCATAAGCCTCAACTGGTCCAAAACTCTGCAGCCCGCACCATCACCAGAACCCCTCCTTTCACTGTATCACGCCCGTCCTCCAGCAGCTTCACTGGCTCCCGGTCAGATTCAGAGTTACTTTTAAACCCTTTCTCTACACATTCAAAGCCATGCACAACCTCGCCCCCCCATATCTGTCTGATCTCCTCTGCATTGCCATCCCCTCTCGCTCCCTCAGGTCTTCCTCCTGCCCCCTCCTCTGTGCCCTCTGCCCGTCTCAGCACCAGAGCGTTCAGTCCCTCTGCTCCCCAGCTCTGGCACTCACTCCCACCAGACATCGTTGACTCCTCACCTCTCTTCAAATCAAAAGTCAAAACCCATCTGTTCCAAGCTGCATTCTCCCCCTAGCCTCATTGTTCTTTTTAACTTGTGTAGTTTTATTTATTGTGTTTCAATGTGTTGTAAAGTGTCCTTGAGTGTTAAGAAGGCGTTTTTTAAAATAAAACGTATCATCATTATCATTGTTGCTGTTACTTTCTGAAAGATGAACTTTACTGTGTCATGATGGTGCTTGGCTGGTGTTTGTTTGGTCTCTGAGCAGGTTTCCCTGGAAGGAGTGGGCGGAGTCTGGTTCAGCTCCTGCACCTGTTTCTCTTCTGTGCTCGTCAAGTCGCCTTCATAAAGATCTGCAGGAGCAACCACTCTTCGCCAGAGTGTTCTCACTGCTACAGATGTAATCCGGCTGTCTTCTGTTTCTTTCCAACTGAAATCCTCCGTGTAGTTCTCTTGTCCTCCTATGTTCCCAGTGTCGGTTACTCACCTCGCTCTGGATTTCCAAGCTAAAGGATTTAGCTGTCCACTGGGAAAAAAAATTCTGTTGAATTTTCTGCTGAAGCAATTTCTCTAACAAATGAGGTCCCCTCAGAAAAGACAAACTCTCCCTGAACCCTGCAGCCCTGCGCCTCAGACATATTAGAGCTCTTAGCCCAGAGACCCTGAGGCTCAGAGAGTCACAAAAAGTGGAATCATCGGGATTAGTAATGAATTTGGATAGATGCATCCACATCCAAACAGAGCACAGTTTGTGGGGACTGTACTCCCACTGTGTAGTTGTCTTCTTGGCTGTAGTTGTGTAGTTGCTGCACGCTGTGTCCCCTGTTGATGATAAAATAACCATTTACCACAAATTACATTAGATATTAAATCTGTTTTTAAGTTCCTTTCTCTCCTGGAGTATAATTTTGGAGAAGATCTCTCTGGCTGAAGATGAGATTAGTACCCAACACTACAGCTAATGCAAGGTCAGTGTTCACTTGATGAGCAGAAGAGAAGACATGAAGTGACGTCTCATATTTAAGCCGTGTGCAAACAGTAATGACCTGACTCTGAAGCTGACCCAGTGAAGCCCCACCCGGCCAAACCACAGGGTGTGCTCGTTCACACGCCCCAGTTATCACCCTAATCACAGGTCGGCAGCCTGGTTATGTTTGCAGCAGTCAGATGGGATTCCTGTCATCAGTTAGGTTGGGACTGCATCACACCCCCATCCTCAAGCAGAGCTGCACCGTCTGGACTCAGGCCAACTTTTGGACTTTTGCATTTAAGCTAGCTTCTAATTTGTTTTGTTTTTTTTATTTTCATGCATTTTGCCTGCTTTTATTGTCTTTTCTTGTTTGTTTTTACTTTCACATTTTGGTATTTCTTGTGAAGCACTTTGTGTTTGTTATCTGAGAAAGGTGCAATATAAATGAGAAAGACTGCAGGTTAGAACTGAGATGTGCTATACTACTGCAGGGGATGCTGATGCTCATAAGGAAGAGCAGTCGCCTGCCAATCAGAAGTTTGGTGGCTCCACTCCCAGCATCCCCAGACCATATGTCAAAATGTTTTGGGGCAAGACACTGAACCCCATACTGCTTCAGACACCTCCTTTAGTGTGTGTGATGAGGAATAAAAGCCCTGTGCAGCCTCTAACAGCCAGGACATGCTGCATGAATGTGGCATTTAGTGTTAAAGCACTTTGAGTGGACAGCTAGACTAGAAAAGCACCATAAGTACAGTCTATATACTATTTACTGACAATGGCTCCATCATCCCTTATTTTTAACAGAGACGCATTACAAGAACAAGTGATTTACAACCTGTTGGTGTAATAGTGTTGCACTAGAGTGGCAGAGTTCAAAGCTGAAAGTGCTCCTGGTCAAAAATAACTCCAAGGTTCCTCACTGTAGAACTAGAAGCCAATGAAATACCATCTAGAGTAACTATATAACTAGACAATTTCTCCCTGAAGCGCTCAGGTCCAAAGAGAACAACTTCAGTTTTGTCTGAATTTAGAAGCAGACAGTTCTGAGTCATCCAGGTCTTTATGTCTTTAAGACAGGCTTGTAGTCTGACCAACCTATTGGTTTCATCTGGTTTCATAAGATAAGTACAGCTGAGTATCAGAACAGCTCAGAGTCCTGTCACCTCCAGAAATACTCTGATTACTCTGCAGCTGTTGGGTGCATCAGTGATGGATGAGAGGCTGAGTTCACGGAACCGGTCGATCACTCTGTGGGATGGTGTGGGAACAATCACCTCATTTTGAATTTAAACAACACAAAAGAGATGGCTGTAGATTTCAGGGGGAGCAGGAGTAAGCCAAACACTGCCTCCATCCCAGGGGAAGTGGTGGAGGAGTTCAGAGCGTTTACCTGGACAGCAGACTGGACTGGAAATGCAACACTGAGGCTGCCTACAAGAAGAGACAGAGCAGACTAAGGAGGCTGAGGTCCTTCAGTGTCTGCACCAAGATGTTTCATATCTTCCATCAGCCTGTGGTGGAGAGTTCCATCTGCTTTGCAGCATCTGTTGGGGCAGCAGCATCAGAGCCGGAGACAAAGTGATAAAGAAGGCTGGCTCTGTGCTGGGGACTGCTCTGAAGTTAAAACAGTAGAGTGTGATCAGTTTGAGGCTTCTTCAGCTCCGCTGTAACATAGAAAAATATAAACAATATCATTTATTTGTGGGCCAATTAAAATATCTTTTTAATTTGATTTAATTTCATAACATGGTAAGAAGCACAGAACCCTGAGGAACTCCATGACTTACTCTGGTGTGTGAGGAAGATTCTTCATTTACAAGAACAAACTGGAATCTATCAGATAAATATGACTTAAACCAGCCTAATGCAGTTCCTTTAATCCCAATAACATGTTCAAGTCTCTGTAACAGAATGCTGTGATCGATCGTATCAAATGCAGCACTGAGATCCAACAGGACAAGCACAGAAACAAGTCCGCTATCAGAAGCTAACAGGAGATCATTGGTAACTTTCACCAGTGCTGTTTCTGTGCTATGATGCACTCTGAATCCTGACTGAAACTCTTCAAACAGATTATTTCTATGTAAATGATCACAAAGCTGAACTGCAACTATTTTTTCAAGAACTTTAGACAAAAAAGGGAGATTGGATATAGGTCGATAATTAGCCAACACTTCTGAATCAAGAGTAGGTTTTTTAAGTAAAGGTTTAATTACAGCAACCTTAAAAGTCAGAGGTACATATCCTGTCAACAAAGACCGATTGATCAAATCTAATTCAGGGTAAAAACCTTGAACAGTCGGATTGGGTTAGAGTCTAAATTACATGTTGACAGGGGGAAGATGACAGTAGAGACCTGTATTGGCACATAGACTAGGTATCGTGAAATAGAGACCTTAAATGTGGATTTTTTGTTTGTTTATTTTCTTAAACTTGTTCCAAAGATAATATGATAAGGAAGAAAAATAACCCACAATCTTATATTGATGAAAAAGCAGGTTTCACCCGCTGTCTCACCTTAAAAGCAGAAAATAGGAAGAAAGGCTATTTGCCCATATAAGGACACAACCTCAACACGTTCACATCCAGTAAGAAGGGGTCTTGAAACTGACCTGGAAACTGAGGTAAAATGCTCATGATGTATATCTAAATAATTCATACAGACAAACAGCGGAGCCCAGACTTGTGGAGGTGCATCACTGAGCCCGAGTGGAGTGCAGAGGTGTCACGTGCGGCGGGACGGACACTGTGGGATCTACTTTAATCAACTTTAATTACAGGGGACTAGTTGTTGGAACAAAGTGTGCTGCACTTTGATTTGAAAGGCAGTAAATTGAAGAACCTGTTCACAAACACCCTGGTTAAACACAGGTTAAACCCCAGCGGAGGCCCAAGGTTCACTCACTACCTCTCTATGAAAGCATTTCAGTTTAAAGTCATGTTCTCATGCTGGGACAGTGAGACACCTATGAAAAAGATAAATAATAATCCTATTTTGAGTCATAAACAACTAAACCACAGCATGGTCTGTACTGCACCAAAAGGAGAAGAAGGTGTTTTCCACAAAAGTGAGACAACAGAGAGTTGATGCACAGAATCCTCACTAAAACTGTGCATCAAAAACATAGCAAAAGCATTATTTAAATCTATCTTTGAGATCCTAAAGGTGCTGGCTCTGATCCAGTAACTGTTCCGTGTTGCATGTCTTCTCCCTCATTACCCCAGAGAAGCAGTTCACATCTTACTTTGTGATGATGTGAACTTTAAACGATTCAAAACAGGCATTTTTCATTCAAACCGACTTACGAGTCAGGGACCCCTAAATGTCAAAGTGGAGTTCAGTGTCTTTCCCAGTGACTTTTCAACGTGTAAACTGGGGAAATCAGGTATGAATCCAATATGTCTGACACATCTGATATGGCCACAAATGCTAACGTTAGCCCCCTGACTCTCAAAAAAATGGCTTATTTTTCTATTTGTATTTATTATACAAGAAAGCATTTTTATTTGTAATTGAATGATTAAGAAAATAATAATTAAACACTTTAATATATACAGAGCATCAGGAAAGTATTTCCAGCTCCACTTTTTCCACATTATTCTATGTTACAGCCTTATTCCCAAACAGGTTGAGTTAATCTTTCACCTCAGAAGTTCTACACACAATACCCCATGATGACAAAGTCAAACAAGTTTGTTTGAAACTTTTCAAATGTATTATAGATAAAAACCAAAAATAAAACATTTGTATTTACATGCATTTGTTGAAGCTCCTTTGGCAGCAGTTACAGCCTCCAGTCTTTTTGAGTATGATGCTACAAGCTTGGCACCTATTTTGGGCAGAATCCCACCTTCTTCTTTGCAGAACCTCTGAAGCTCCATCAGGTTGGATGGGGAGCGTCGGTGCACAGCTTTGGGTCGTTGTCCTGTTGGAAGATGAGCCTTCGCCCCAGTCCGAGGTCCAGAGCGCTCTGCAGCAGGTTATCATCAGGAAGTCTCTGAACATTGCTGCATTCGTCTTTCCCTCGACCCTGAGTAGGCCCCCAGTTCCTGCTGCTGAAAAACATCCCCACAGCATGATGCTGCCACCACCGTGCTTCACTGTAGGGATGGTGTTAGCCAGATGATGACCAGTGCCTGGTTTCCTCCACACATAACACTTGGCATTCAGGCCAAAGATTTCAATCTTTGTTTCATCAGACCAGAGAATTTTATTTCTCATAGTCTGAGAGTCTTTCAGGTGCCTTTTGGCAAACTCCAGACGGGCTGTCATGTGCCTTTTATTGAGGAGTGGCTTCTGTCTGACCACTCGATCATACAAGCCTGATTGTTGGAGTGCTGCAGAAATGGGTGTCTCTCTGGAAGGTTCCCTTCTCTCTACAGAGCAATGCTGGAGCTCTGTCAGAGTGACCTCCCAGAACCGCTTGTCTCCTCAGCTTCAGAGTACGAACAATCTGACTATTTTCCATGACTGTTTTCATCATACAAGACATCCAGTGCATTTGTCCCTATGAGAACAGGAAGATCACGGTTGGTGCATATGTCTGGAACAACTAATGCTGAAGGGGAAGACTTCAGGCTCAGTTAAACAAAGTCTTTTAGAAACTTAAGGTTAAGGGGAATATAACGGAAGTAAGGAACTGTTCCACCACTGGCACCTTCAACATCAAGGTCATCAACTGGTTAAATGGGATGTTCTGACAGATGGCTGTGGTTGAAAGAAGCAGATACAGTGGTCACTTGAGACCCAGTGTCAAGAAGACAATTACAATAAACTCCTGATACTTTCACGTTGGCACTTCTTTCCAACGAGGCCTGAAGTTTAATGTGATGTTCCATTTTATGAGAGTGAATAGATGCTGTCCCTGTCAGTCCCCCAACAGGACCTAATGTAAGTTTAAAGTGTTTGTTTTGTTGTTCCCAGGTTAATTCTGCCAGAACTCTTCTCGTTTTCATTAAAATTTCTGCAGGATTTGGCTCAATGCCGCAAGAAGGCACAATGTGGCTGTTGTTTCCACACTTAAAGCAATAGCCTGGCCAAGGCTGTTTTTCAAGAGTAGACTCACCTGGGGGTGGAGATTCTAGTTCAGTGGGGGTCTTTGGTTTGGATTTCATTTTCCCTTTTTGGCTTAGTGGGGTAGTTTGGCTTACTACCGAAGCATGTTTTGACAGAAGCTATTTGAGTTTACAAGGTTGTAATTTGCTGTTCTAGTTTCATTGTGGCAATGGTTACAGGTGCATTTGTGTCAGCATCATCAGAGGTACATTCACTGACAGAGAGAGGATTTGGCTGGACTTTGGCCTTCGGAAAACCCTAGGTGCTTTACCTCTAACTTGTGATTAAACTGTTATTCCAACAATCTGTAGAAAATTGCTTAAGCAGTTGACTTTCTGCATCTATAGCAGCGATGCCACCTCGCCTATACTCAAGGCTGTCTGTAGTCGTTGGCAACGGGTGAGAGAAGGATTTCAGCTATTCTTCTTTGTCTGCCATGATAGAAGTAAATATTGCTGTACCATGTGCCATAATCAGACTCCATGTTGAGACAGATGTTTTCCCTGAGAAACACCTGAGCTTTGTGTGGCCATGACATTGGGAAACCACATCACGAGTGGTGGACTGTTCCGAGGGTGCGTATAAGGCTTGTTTCTTAGGTGAAGGCAATGCCTCTGCACCTACAATGAGTGAGAGTGAGTCATGCTCAGAAAAATGAGTCAAGTGAGTAACCACTTTGGTAGGAGTCTGAGTCAGATTGGTCATTACTTAAGCTGAGGTTGGTTCACAGTCGGCTTTAAACAGGGCTGGCTCAGAGTCCCTTGCAGTTGAGCTTTGCAACTCAATGTTCTGAGACCTTCAGTTCTACATGTACATGTGTAGACCATATCCTTTGTCAATGTCAACTAATAAGGATACTACTACCCATGCGGTGTATAGTGTATGTGTCTTATCTGTGCTCAGACTTAATTTTCAGATAACCTGGGGCAGGTCCTGTGTCTGGCCACACTGCATCTCCAACTGCTCTCAGAATCGCTGGGTTGGGCTCTCCATCTAAGGCTTCCAATTTCTCTCTGACAGTTCAGATTAACAGAATAAATACATTTAAAAAAAAACATATACAGAAAGTGCAGAACTGTAAGGTTATCTGATTTCTACATGCAATCTCATCAACTTCTGCCTTAGTTTTATGAATTACATATAACCAAGTATCAAGGTAATACATACGACAAAATGAATTATTATTTATCAAAAGAATTGTTTTGTTTTGTTTTTTTCAAAACAATCTGGGAGGAGACCCCGGGGAAGACCCAGGACACGTTGGAGAGACTATGTCTCTCGGCTGGCCTGGGAACACCTCGGGGTCCCCCCGGAAGAGCTGGAGGAAGTGGCCGGGGACAGGGACATCTGGGTTTCTCTGTTAAAGCTGCTGCCCGCGACCCGACCCCGGATAAGCGGGAGATGATGGATGGATGGATGGAAAACAATCGTGTTTTTTAACTACAGTGACCTAAACATACATTTCCTATCATTATCTTATCATTTTAACCATGTCAATCAAACATTCTAACATTTAGCCACAAAAGGAATTAATCTATTGCTATACAATACTGTGTGCAAAGTAAATTCAGCTACACCACACATTATTTATTTAACCCACTAAAAGTGAACTAGTTACACAGAAACTGTTCTACTGACATCAGATCCAGTGAAATGCACCTTTAAATGCTTAAGGATGGGCTATTCATTATAATGGTGACAAACCATATCATCCAATTCAACTTGAAAGTTAGCTAATCACTGTTAGCATCTCGCGATCAGCATAGATGCTTTCAATCTTTTCCAGCACATTACACCTCTGTGGGGTCTAGGCATTGGAGTCTCCCACATAACCGGAAGACGCCACAACTCCTGTCGGGATGCACCATCGGAGGCAGAGCTGATCAGCTTTGCGGGCCTGACAGCGACTAGCTTGGCTGGAGTCACCAAGATGGACGAAAGGGCTCGGAGAAGCGCAGGCGAGGCACTCACTAATCCCCGGTCCCTCACTACCTAAAGACGGTATCGAGCCTCCCCTCCTGACAAACACATCCAGCTCCCCTACTCAGCTGCCTTCGCTGCCGGCAGCCCTACAAACTGCGAACATCACCCACCCGCCACAGTGCTGCAGCTCAGGGCGGCAGCTTCTCCCCCCTGACTCTCTCACACCAACCTCCAGTCATCCCACCTTTTTTCTTACCTCCCTTTCGTTTCTCTGGCAACAGACACAGGTGAGTCTGATCACTCCCACCACAGGTGAACACCAGTCATAGGTCTTTCTCTGTCACAGAAGTCCCAGCACAACAACACTCCCACACTACAATATCAAGTATACAAAAGCAGTGGAAGAACATTGTAAGTGATTGGCTTTTCAGAATAGGTTTTATTAAGTTGAAAGCACATTCCTTTTTGCTTCTGAGTGTCCATCAGAAGGGGTGTCCTCCTAGGGCTCACAGCCTGCTTGTTCCTTGCTGATGCCGAAGTCTGCCTGATGATATCCACTTCTGTCTCGCCATGGTCATCTCATGTCTGTCACTGTCCGTCTCATTGATATATTCCAAGACCATAAGGAAATGCTGTGTTTGTAGCACTGAAAAATGTTTCTAAGTTGTTTCAAATTCTACGAAGCCTGGCAATAAGGTTACAAAACCAAGAGCACAGTTTAATAAGCCGTGCCCACGGATTTCCAGCAGGGTTTTTTTCCAGCCTGGTGGCCCTTGCCAGGCTCTGTACATTTCAGGTGAGAAGCACTGAAAATAATTTAAAACAATTAAAAATGGGGAGATGTCAAGACATTTTTAATTATGGGATTTACAATAGTTGTGGAGCTGATGTAAAAGAACGTTGTACGTCTGTGTAAAGAGAGCGTAGTGTCAATAATAGTTTACCATTGTTCCACCAGTAAACTAAGAGAGACAAACAAACAACTTCACCAGCTTAATGTTACAGCCCCTGTTCTCTCAGTGCAAGAATAGTAGTGCTGACAACCATCCTTCACCCGCTCTTCAAAAGGATCGTAACAGCCAAAAATATCAAATATCATCATATCCAAATGATATTTGAGGCAAACACCCTTAACCTAAGTCAGAGTTTGGAGTCAGAGATTCAGACTCCAAATGTGGCTCAAGTGCAGGCATCAATCCTGTGCTTCCATATACAAGTTTACATACTAGAGAACAAAGGGAAGGCTAGGAAACACCAAGGGCTGTGATCCAAGTCGGTCTGAGTAAAACTTATTCATGACAAACAGCCCAGGTTATTTTATGTGTTATCGAGATTGATTAAGTGAGGAAATGCCAATTAAATCATACATTTTCCATTCATTTTCCACCCTGGGAAATATTTCACAGTGGTTACACCAACCAACCGCAAGGCACAAAATCTCGTCCGTCAGATATAGCTTCAGATAAATTTCACACGCCGTTGTAGGATGATGACGGTGCCCACAGCAGCGACAGAGCGATACAGCAGGGCAAAGTAGTTCAGCAGTGTTTCTCTGCACAGAGCAGCTCTTTAATTCAGGGCCTATCAAAAATGAATACAAGCAGAACATGCAAGAGCAGGTGCAATCCCAGACCGTGCTGCATACAAACCAATCAGCGGCATGTATCACCTGCTGGGCAGGTGAGGTGAGCAGCATCAGCGGGAGGACTGAACAGACCAGTTACGATGGCTTGTGAACCAAATGCGCGAGCATGAGACCCGCAACACATGGCTACAATCAAACAAAATCATGTGTAATCAATGTAACACAGGGAGGCAGGAGCGAGACGATCCGGAAGTAGGCAGTCACAGGACCCAAGAGCAAAGGAGGCGGAGATGGGCCCCGGCCCTTTTCATAGCGTGTCCCAGGTGGGGATTGGATATATAATGACCTGCAGTGAGGCAGCAGGGATGAAACTCATCCTGTTACAAACTCCACTCAGTAAATGGGGCCTTCCATGTATAATTACATCTGTTCAATAGCTGGATGTGAGTAAGGATCTCTACTCTGTTCTCAGACACAAGTAAAAGAGCTTTTTTTCATCCATTTGATGGATTGTCATATTAGCTGTCCCCTCCTGCTACTTAGCTGTTCAGCTATGCTTGTTTGTTTGTCTGTGTTTATGCATTTGGCAGATGCTTTTATCCAAAGCGACTTACAGGTAGCCAGGTAGGGTCAGGGGGTGTTGCCTAAGGACTGAACCCAGGTCTCCCACACAGAAGGTGGTAATCAAATCATACCACGACACATTGAATGTTTGCACATTTAGCCCACTTAGCCTCGTTACTCTCTGACACACTGAGTGTTTTGCTGGTGCCCTGGTGTTTGCCGGGTGTTTTGCTGTGAAGAGCAATCTGAGATTATGTGCTGTTGGAGATCTTATCTTGGCTCATGTAGAAGGAAACATTAAACACAGGCTGATGGCTATAAGACAGGCGAGGGGGAGGGATATTCATCATTCTGCTGTTGGCCAGGAACACATCCAGGCACTGTTTTCTGGTTAAATCAGCCAAGTCCAAGACAATGAATCATCCTTATTCCAGACAGCTAATGTATCTTCTTTAAAAATGTCATATCTGAGCCCATGTTAAGTGTGTGCAGATGGCATCACTCTGAAAAACAATCACACAGAATACCAACCACGCAGCCAGTGAGGGTGTATGGATTCTACTTTATAAAAGAACAAGGAATTAAATTCATGTGCTGCCAAGTCCTCATCTATCCCTTTATGAGTCATGAATAACTCATTGAAAGTGTCCAGACTCATCACTAATGTGCTATCATGGAAACACAGCAAGCTCACTCTCTGCAGTCTCTTGTTGAAAAGCACCATCTGTCATCACCTTATTAATATTGTGTGTGTGTGTGTGTGTGTGTGTCTATCCAACAGTGGCCCACAGCATCTTAACACATTCAACAAAGTGAGGTCATCCAGCGAACAGGGTCTGCTGAGCTGGTATCCCATTTGTCAGGCTTTCTGTCAGACTTATATCATCTCTAAAAAACCTGTGAAAATGTTCTAGTTTTTTACCAAAACTGGGGAAGATCTCCCGTACCAGTTAAAACGCACAAATCTGAGGCTTTATTTTGAAGAAATTACTGAAATTTTGTTATGAAACAAATTTACTTCCAGTAAATGGACTGTACTTGTATACCACTTTTGACCACTCAAAGCACTTCAATGTCACACACTACATGCTACACTACATGCCACATTCACCCATACAGCACATCTTAATCTATAACTATGTGCTTTCCACTCAATCACACACACCAATGGATGCATTGGCAGGCAACGTGGAGTTCAGTGTCTTGTCCAAGGACATGTGGAAGCCTGAGTTGACCTGCCAACCTTTCGATTGGTGAGCGACTGCTCTTCCTCCTGAGCTACAGCCGCCCCACTAGTGACTCAGCTGGTGTGAAAAAGCATGTATGTCACTAGAGAAAAACTAGAGACATCGGTGTTTGTGACTCTGAATATTATGAAGATATCCATTCATCTGTTTTCTACCGCTTTTGTGAAACCAAGTTGCTGGTGCTAAGCCCAACCACCTCAACCAACTCTTCTGGACATTAAAGTATTGCCAAGCCAGAATCTCCCCAGCAAGACGAACCGGGGGCTCACACCAAAAGTGTCGTGAGCGGCTCACAACCCCCCGCTTCTACTTCTTCTGCCGCCGGAAGCGGCGAGAGAAGCCAGAAGCGGCCAAAGGGGCGGGGCTTATATGTATAGCAACTAGCAGATATATATAATAATCCATCCATACATCGGTTCCCTCTTTCACCATGGATCGTACTCTGGGCAGCCTTCTTTGTGTTTCTTTGTGTTTGTGCTCTGCCATTTTCCGCTTTTTTTTCTGCCTTTTTTCGCCTTTTTTCCACCTTCGGAATCCAGATCGGCCCTAATTGGCTGTCGTCGCGTCGCGTCACTGCTCATTTGCATAAAGTTGAGCCTTTCTCAACTCTTGAAGCTCATGAAGCTCATGAAGCTCACAACGCCGGCGGCTCATCGACGCCAGCTTACAGTGAAAATGAATGGCAGCTGCCCGCTCACGCCGCTTTTGGTGTGAGCCCCCGGTAAGGTTTGTCCCAAGCCCTCCTCCCAGTGGAACATATCTGAAAACCTCCCCCTGGTTGCCATATGCCTGTGGGGCCCAAAGGTATTTGTATCTGTCCTGTAGATTTGCCATATAGTCCTCTAATAGCTCAGCCCCTTCGGTGTGATCACCTTGCATCTCTTTGGTATATTTAGGCTGCATTTATCCAGTACAAATGACATTCCAATGTACTTGCTGTATATCCTGTGGAGGTGCACCAGTGAGTTGATGTCCCACTCTGTCATACAGCTTAATGTCAAGGTAGAGGAGGTGGCTGATTATTGCTCCACTTCAGGCATCCACAGCTCCTCTTTGTGATGATCAGGCTGGGGGGTTCTGGCTGAGCAGCAGGAACAGACCATCTCTTGAAAGACGTATTTTCAGACCTAGTCAGCCCCCCAAAAGTGACAGGACTTGGGTTATGTTGGAGACACTCCAATATGCTCTCATGCACAGAAAATGTTTGTTTTTTTACTTTCAAAAGATGATCCCATTTTAGGTTAGAATTGAAGACTTGTGATCATGCATGTAAAAAAAAAAGCTAATATTGTTTGTGTCTGGGAGGTAAACCCCTGGTCTGCTCACCAACCTTTATACAAATTTTAAAAAATTGGTGCAGTAACACTAAAAAAAAGTTTCCAACTGTGCTCCAAATCCTCAACATGTTCCATGAAAATCTGCAGTGGAAAAGAACTTCACACTACAACAAACCTTGTTTCATTCCACTAAAGCTGTGGGAAAAATAAGAGTTGGCCTGTTGAGATGAACAGCTGTTGATGCACGCTACTTCTCCAACAATGCCATGGAAACATCGTAGTAGAAGTAAAAAATATAGACAGAACTCCAGTCACAGCTCAAACTGTGGAGAAGAGCACATGGGTTTATAACTGTCTCAGGTGTTTGATTTACAGATTCCTCATCATTTAACTCCGATCGGTCACTTTTCTTAAGGAAATCTTTGCTTGGGATCTAGGAGAGAAATAAACTAAACTGATTTTCAACAGATTTAAGAATCTCAGTGGGCCATTCTGCACTTCTGTGTTTGGCACAGTTTTCAAACACTCCCTCAATGCAGGAGCAAAGCTCTTCCACTCTGGCCAAATGAAAGCACAAGTCAGAGGTTACATCCAACAAAATGTCAAAGATCACATTGATGTGTGCTATGTTGAAAGTTGCACGCTTCCCAGGAAAGCCATTGGAACTATAAATGTCTGTGAGGTTTCTTCTGTTTCAGTCTGGACTCTGCTCTTCTGTATCATTGCTGATTTTTCTACCACTTGTTTTACTGGTGGACTTTAGTCTCTTTTATAAAGAATGATATGGACGATGTGCTCAATAGCTTTGATGATTTTGTTGTAAATGTTGGGCTAAACATGGCAGACAAATCCTCAGATAACTAAATAAATTGTTGAATTTGTTGAATCAGATTCAGATGCCAGAGCATAACATCACTGGCACTGGGCGAGGAATGAAAGTGTTACTTAGGACACAGGAAATCATTTTTACAATTATCAGGAGAATATTTGTTGTCATGAGGGTTATACCATTAAGGTCCATTAGGGTTGAAATATTGAAATGGACGGTATTTATATTTATATTTTAGCCCTAACGTGATATATTCCTAAACTCAAATAGGAAGTCACACGTGTTTGAGTTGTTGTATTATTGATTGATTGTCATACATTAGTCTTAAACCTGCTTTGTGAACACATGAATGATTGAAAGCGGTGTACAAACTCTGCTTCCTGCCTCCTTTTTAACTCTTTTACATAAACTTCTGAAACAAACCACTCTGGTGTGGAAACAATCATGGGAGACGTATGTCTCTTCTGCCTCTAACTGGAACTTTATCTTTCAGGGTTTAAGAGGGCGAGTTTGGGGTAGGTTTGAGGTTGGGTAGGTGACGGTAACTATGTAAAGATTAATCATTTTCAAGTTTGATTTCTGACTTTTACGGTCATTTTCTTTTTGGCTGTGTTTCAAATGTGCCAGAGTAACGCAGAGCTTGTACAGACCCCCTGTTTGGAGTGAATATAGTTAATCCAGTGGTGTTTCCTCAAGGTTCCAGTAGAGGTAGTCGTGCTCTTTTCCCTCACTCAACACAGACGAGTGAGTGGGAGAACAGTGTGCTGGTTTGCGTCACCCATCTCCTCCTATTTAAGGTAATTACTCTAAGAAACTCTGTGAAAACATATTATTACATATAGACATATTACATGTTATTGGTAGACTTGTCTGCTTTGATTCAGTTAAATTATGTTGCAGGAAGTTTTGTACTTTTGTGTCACACATGCAGTGCTTAGCTAGCCAGCTCAGTATATAAACTAACTGCTGGAGACCTCACGCTGCAGAATCTGACTGTTTGCTTGTTTCACTCAGGTTCGTCGTGGACAGTTCATGTGCTATTTTATGTGACTGCTAAAATCAATGTTAAAATGCATTGCAGTGCCATTTATCCATCCCTTTTCAATACCTTAATCTGTCAGTCAGGTCGCTGGAGCCTGTCCCAGCAGTCATCGGGCGAGAGGCGGGGTACACCTGGACACCAGTCCATCACAGGGCCACACGGGGACAAACAACCACACACACACTCACTCCTAAGGATGCATACATGGGGAGAACCTGCAGACTCCACACAGAAAGAACCAGCCGGGAGTAGAACCTGGAACCCTCTGCTGTGAAGCTAACCACCACACCACCGTGCAGCCACATTGCTAAAAATGAGATAGTAAGGGCTAAAAAGATAAGCATCATTCTCGGTCTGAAGACATTTGACTTTGCATTGTTGAATCAATGTATGGTTTGTTTACATAAAAACACTCAGTTCAGACCAGAAACCGGGAGAACAGTGTGCTTCTTCCCAGAGACCCATAGAAAATGTCTAATTGGTTACATTTTCTTTCCACTGGTGTAGGACAGAAAACAACTAACAAGTTGTTGGTATACTGTCATTTTATTTTATTTAATTTTAAGGACTAATCTGAATACCTTGAATGTCCTGGCCACTGGAATCTTAGAACATGCTATGGGATGATCAGCACACTGAAGAATAATAAGGAGAATTGTGTGTAATTTTGTAACTAAACATATGAGTCCACATTGTGATGCTGGGCTTTAAATAAATATTATATCAGCACGGGTCTAAAAACTGACACAAACGCATTCAAATGGTCATGAAGACATAATAAAACAGACATACCGACACATTCCAAGAACACACCGGGACTTCAACGGTAAGCACCAATCAATTAATCATCAGATGTACCGTGTAACATAATGCAGTTTAATTGATAAAATGTCAATAGACCAATGAGACAAAGCTGGAATTTAAAAGTTATTGTTGGAATGATGGAATTGTTTGTTTACTGAACCTGAAGGTGGGAGACTTGTAAAATGAATTACAGGCCAATAATACGGATGTATAGAGACTGGGATCTTGAGTGATTGGAATTTGCGACATTAGGCAAGTGTTGCTGAGTTGTTGGAGCATGTTTCTCCACCCCTCTGCTCTTTCCTATCCCATGTGCTGGTTTGTATAATACCCTCTCCATATGCGCTGTCCTCTGAGCTGCTTTCAAGGTGTCACTAATGCATCCTGTTTTCCTCCCAGTACTTTTGTCTCATATGCTTGTCTCAGTTTTTTCCTTTATGTGTTTGATGATACTAGATAAAACTACCTTTTCTTTAATGTAGTTAACGGCCCCATTAGGAGACAATATGAACTGTTAATTAATCATATTTTGTTGCCACTTAGAGGTTCAGATCAGAACTCAATCAAGTTCAATGCTTGATTAACAACCAGTTGGTAAGTAGAAAGCAGTTTAGGGTCACAAACCTGTATGTACCCAAACACCTTGAGCTGTTCATTTTCATTTTCTCTTGCAGGGGAATTACGCTGTGGTGTTATATTTGGATGATACAATAAGAAATAACTGTATTTGATTTAATAAAAGCTATTAAGTCTGTGTGCTGTTCTGGCCTCCCTGCAGTCTGGACTATTCACCCACAAAATACATGAAGATATTTGGTACATCATGAACAGTTAAAATCCTACATCAAACAGGAGTGGGTCAACATTCCTCTCCGATAGGGTTCAGCAACTGGTATCTGCAGTTTGCAGATGTTCACAGACTTTTGTTAAAAGAAGAGAGGATGCCTCACAGTGGTAAACATCGACCTGTCCCAACTTTTTAGAGATGTGTTGCTACCATTAAGTTCAAGATGAGACGATACTTGTGATCGGATTGCAGACGCATCATGTCCAGGAGGGAAAACCCAGACACCTGTCGCCTCAGTGATCCTCTCCATCTCCTCCTGGGGGTTCCTGAGGCATTCCCAGGCCAGGCCAAACATATCATCCCTTCAGAATCTTCAGAGTATGCTCTGGGGTCTTTTCCCATTCAGATGGGCCCCTAAAAAAAATTCCAAAGAGAGGTGACCAGCAACCTTTCTAATCAGATGCCTGAACCACTTCAGCTGACTACATTAATGGAGAGAAACAGTTCTATGCCAAGATCCTCCTGGATTGGCAAGCTTCTCACCCTATCTCTACGGCTAAAGCCTTAGAAACTCATTAAGAAACTCATTTCAGTCATTTGTATGTGTAAACTCACTCTTTCAGTCATTACCCTAATCTTGTGGTGAGGATTGAAACAAAAATGGACTGGCAAATTGCAAGCTCAGCTCTTTCTTCATCACAATGGACTGGAGTAGCGCCCTCTTTACTGCTGATGAAGCCCTAATCTATATGTGTATCTCTCACTCCATCCCACCATTATTAATGAACAAGAGGTCCACACATTCAAACTCCCCCACTCGAGGAAAAGACACATCCTCAATCAGGAGGAGCACTTAACCTTTTTCTGGTTGAGAACCATGGTCTCAACGAAGGAGAAGCTGACTTTCATCCCGGCCTCTTAACATTATCTGTAAACTCCTCCAGCGCATGCTATAGGTCATTGCTTGAAGAGGCCAATAGATTCACTATCCCAATCAGCCAGTCCACAGGTCCTCCAGAGCTTTTTCCATGTTTGAGTGGATGTTGTTCATCTTTGGAGCCCTACTATTGCCCGGAAGCTTTTTAACTACTACGATAACCTCTACCAAGGTGATCAATGCTTTTTTCACCCAAATCCTCAAGCTCTGGCTCCTCAGTGGAGAACGTGCTGGCCAGATTAAGGAGATCATCAAAGTATTTCTTCCAGCAGTTCTCCACCCAAACCAAATACAACTTGGGATGGGCCCTGCTTTCCCCCTGTGATTTGCAGAATGATTTGCCAGATCTTCTTTGGGGCAAACAAAAGTCCTTCTCCACATCCTTGCCAAATTCCTCTCATGCCCAAGTTCGAGCTTTTACAACTGCTGATGCTGTAGCCCTTTTGGTCACTTGGTAACAGCATATGCTTCAGGCTTAACTGCTTCCATCACCACCGCTGTCCACCAGCGGGTCCTCTTGTTGCCACTACAACAGACCAATGACACACTCTCGGAAGCTGCATCAGAGATTCTGAACATTTCCCATTCAGATTCTGGGTCCCCAACTCCCCCTAACCTTGTTAGCCGCCCCTTAGCAGAACCCAAGTAGCCGGGACTTAAGAGTGGCTGGGTGACTGTCAGGAAGAGGAGTCATAGTCCTAAAGTCAAGCCCTGGTTCACCATCAACCTGTCCACGTTTCAAATAGATTTTCCCCACTCAGCGACACACCCGCTGAGGACAAAACCCTAGTAATTGGCAGCTCTATAGTCAGAAACGTGGCATTAGCGACACCAGCGACCATAGTCAAATGCATTCCAGGGGCCAGAGCGGGCGACATAGAATCCTATTTAAAACTGCTGGCTAAGGATAAGCATAAATACGGTAAAATAGTTATTCACGTCGGCGGTAATGACACCCGGTTACGCCAATCGGAGGTCACTAAAATTAATGTTGCATCGGTGTGTAATTTTGCCAAAACAATGTCGGACTCCGTAGTTTTCCCTGGACCCCTGCCAAATCTGACCAGTGATGACATGTTTAGCCGCATGTCCTCAATCAATCGCTGGTTGTCTAGATGGTGTCCAGCAAACAACGTGGGCTACATAGATAATTGGCAATCTTTCTGGAGAAAACCTGGTCTGATGAGGAGAGACGGCATCCATCCCACTTTGGAAGGAGCGGCTCTCATTTCTAGAAATATGGATGAATTTATTAGTCATCCAAAAACATGACAACCCAGGGTTGAGACCAGGATGCAGAGTTGTAGTCTGACACACTTCTCTGCAGCTTCCCACCTGATGCTGCCCCCAAAAACCCCACAATGACTGTCTGCTCACACACCACCAAAATTAAATCAATCAATAAACACAAAAGGAGAAAATCCAGAAAACCTAAAAAAAATAAGACTAAAACTTTAATTGAACAAAAACATCAAACTATTAAATGTGGTTTGCTGAATATTAGATCTCTCCTTTGGAAGTCTCTGTTAGTGAATGATCTGATCTGTGATCATCATATTGATATATTTTGCTATACTTCAAATTAGCTTCACCATCCACCCTTTTGGGCCCTCGCGGTGCCCATATGGATGAAGATCGGGTGATTGTTCCACCATCGTCTTCCAGAACTTCAGGCACCTGGTTCTGCTGCTGATGCAGTTAAACTAACCTGTGGATGAATGTTAGCAGGAGAGAGAACCGAGCAGCACAACAATGCAACATGTCATCTCCACAGTGTTCTACATTCAGGAATTGCCTTTTAACAGGTCCAATCCCAGAGTTCACTGGTCGACCAATCAAGATTTCATATGAACCCAAAAAGAAAACAACTGGCCAGTTGATATGAACCATGTTTTAGGAGCAAAATACTCACCAACCAGCTGTAAAGCATTAATTAGAAATGCAGTAACATCGACTTATTTTACTGTGAAATGACTTCAAACCATTCAGAGAACACATCAACAAAACTGAGCAAGATGAGAGAAAAACCTTGAGAAGTTATAGTGACCCATGGCTAATAGTTGTATCATTCACCCCCGATGAGGCTTAGTCTCCTCAGTATGTTAATCGTGCCAAACTCTTCCGCTGCAGCTTCTCCTCCGTGTTGCTGTCTGCTGCAGGACAGAAATGTTTGTGGTTAGATTTTATTTCAGGAGCAGCACAGCATCAAGAAAGCAGCCGATTCTTCTCAATGAGGAGCTGATGAACCTGTTGGGATAAATATTGTCTGTCCCCTCTTAATTCAGCTCAGAGAGCTCAGAGAGCCATCCCCAGACAGTTCAGGATCAGCATTAAGTCTTTCTGCTCCAGCTGAATCAGAAACACTTCATGTGGTGCCAACAGTGTGACATCAGAGCTGCTTCCAACATCTTGTGATGCAACAACAGCTTTTCATACAGATTAGAATTAGAAACACAGGTCTTATTTATTTGTCTATTTATCTTAATTCATCATTTATCTCTTTTTTGAGGCGAGCCTTGTGCTGCTAACTCTTTCCTTAGCAGTGCTTGTGTTGTCAGACATCAGATCTTTGGTTGGTTATCATCACTGGTATTCATCACTGTTACCTTGCATTCATCCTTTGACCTCAGATCAGCTTTGATATTCTCACTTTTCTTCTCAATATTGTTTTGAATAATTTTCTTTGTAGGTATTAGGTTTAGTGGGTGGGTTTGAAAACTGATGTAAAACCAATCATTATGAAGAAATCAGCTGTTTTATCCTTTCCTTCCCCCCTAAGGACGCCCCTCAGCTATGGTGCTGGCATGAGAATGTCCGCATTAACGCTTTAATGTAAGAAACAACTCCTGGAACAGTTCATAGATCATGTCAGTGTTGGCGCTCCAGGTTTCATTAATTCTCTCAGCCATGACTCGACTTTGTGCTAAATGAACGTATGAATGCTAACAAACACTGAGAGTCCTCAGCCAGAGAAACTCTGAAAAACACTGAATAAGCAGAACATCAATGATCCAGAAAAACAGAGATGGAACACACTGTAAAACTAACATCTGGTGGCACCCTGGTCAGGAGAGCGTGAGGGTTTGGCATCTCCACACCCTGTACCTGCAACATTTAGTGTTCTCAGATCAAGCTCTAACCTATACATGGATTTCTCTGTTTTACACCTGTTAATATACTCACTTTGTGTTTTAACCAATAACTCTGCCTGTATTAATGAACATTAACAGATGCTCAAGAAATCAAGAAAACAAAATTCAACCTCAACAACACTGACCATCGCTGTAGCAACACCTTGTTCCATCATTTTAGCTCCACAGCTCTGTTATGCCAGCTTCTCACCGACAGAATCCTTTTTTAACCCCTGAACTTCAGCAGTCTGCCACAGCTTTAACTTCTCTCTCACACATCTCAGACCCACTCACCAGACTGAAAGAAACAACTTACACTTACCTTCTTTTTACTTACACAGAAACAAGACCACAACAACACTCTATTTCACAATGTTAGCAGCTCTGTCAACCCATTTTTCACTTACAGAAGCCTCCTTTTAACTTCTGCACTCTGTCTCTGACTCACAAAGCCCAAACTAACAGGTGAGCCTAAACAAGCTCTAACTCTGACCTTCATTCATTTCCATCAGCTCTCTTTTTCATTTAGTTTAAGCACAGAGTCAGTCAGGTAATCCACTCCACTGTTATGATGCCTAATCTTCACAACTTTGAGTCATTTTGTTCTTTTTATGTCACATATTTAATGTGGCATTGTTATGGACAGAATATGTGATGAGAAACATTTCAGTTCATTCAGGGAATTAGAGGAAGCTGACGTAACTCCAAAGAGTTCCAAGAAGATATAATAATGATATTAACACATATATGAGAACACGGAATACATGTTTGGATACTTATTGATTCCACCTTCAAACGTTTTTGCTCTCAGGTCAAATCCATCATCAGTATCCGTCTGTTCCTTATTTAGGGAAAATAATATTCACTTCACAGCCACCTGCTTCACAGACATCTCACAAGCTGCTGTTTGCCCAATTATTCTCCAAATTCAAATATTCAGCACCTCTGTGATTCCTGAATCATTTCAGCACACCCACCCCCCTGAGCACAAGGGAAATAAGAGTTTTTAATGTGAAGGAACCCCAGAGGCTGTAACACTTTACCTCTAAAGCAAACATCTGTCGCTTTAAAGGGTTAGAAGAAAACATACCAGCTGCCGGGGCACAGAGGACACACTCAGCGGGATTTCAGAGGTCAAATTAATGTTTGGGGGTCACCATTTATATGGTTGAGAAAAGACCAGAGTAGTTGGAGTCTTTGGGGGATTTATTATCAGACGTACATGTTACACGCCAGCATACAAGGACTGCTGTGGAGCATGAGAGCCCAGCCCCTCTCCCACAGTTTGGTTCCAGAGCCCACGCTGTGTGAGGAAGTGGTTGGTACCCGTCCACCTCACACACCAGCTCAGGCTCTTCCCCAGTTAGCAAGGTCATCCTAAGAGGAAGGCCAGGAATCGGCAGACCCAGGTCTCCGCCCATGTCTGCCCATTACTCAGCTCAAATCAACTCGCACCCGACCATGAAGTTCCTCTCTACAGATGGTATACCCATGTGGAGGTGGCATCCTGTGGTTTATGGCTGAGCTCAGCCGAGCCCAGGAGGCCAAGACTTGGCCAATCACCAGCCGCAAGCCTCCAGGAGGGTGCCCTGGTTTCCCTTTGCAGCAAGATCATTTTTAAATTCTGGCGTCGCTCCACTGAGGTCTATGAATTGCTCTTAGTCTGACACCATCCCTGAAACAAGTTTGGGGCCCTGACCGGGGCCCCTGACAGCACAGCTCTCAGGATCCGGGGGGAACTCAAACCTTAAACCTCAGAGTTGACTTTGTTACGGTGTCACTTCTATGAATCAAGTAGGTTTAAACAAATCTGACCACTTGGAGTAGCTTAGTTCCACAGTCCACTGACACACCTCAACATCTGTCCTTTTACAGGGTCTATTTGTTGTTTACCAGGGTTTACTAAGTACTTTCTGAGAAGAATCATACAACGGTCTTGCCTGCTGTTAAAAGAAATTTGGTGTTTAGCGTCCTGAGGACACGTCGTGTGATTTAGGATCAAACCACCTTTGGTTGGTCTTCTATCTCAGGCAGATTGATACTGGGAGAGGTCTCTTTGATGTCTGATGCTGAGCGGGTCATGTACAGTGGCGATATATCCCAGAAAACAGCTGACTTTTGCTTTGTGAAGTCTGAGTGGAGAAAGTGAGCCAAATCCACGAAGTCATGGGCTGTGATAAAAACATTTCTAAGAAAGCTACAAACAACTGAGTTTGGCCTCAGTTCTCTTTTTGTCTTTTCTGAGCAATCAATTCAAAATGTGCAGCTTTAAGTAAAGTCAAACTGAACTGAGCTCTGTGTAGAAGAGCATTCCATTGAAGACTTTGCTGTACTCTGAGGTCGACTGGCCATCTTGCCTGTCACTGGGTGATGGCATCACGTCCACAGAGCTCTGAATAAATAGAACTTGTCATGATGAGGAGCATAAGATTATAAATGGGCTGCTGTTGTCACATAAACAGTCTCAGTGTCAGCCTCCGCTTTACGTTCAGCTCTCTTTTTCTCTCCCAGGTAACCTTTTTTCATTTCAAAGTCATGCCCTGCCACAGGGCATTACAGGAGGATCACACTTGGTCCAATACTTGTCCTACAGCATGTCTATGCATTGAGTTTTAGATTTAAAAAAAAACTAAAAACCTCACTGCATAAATACTGGGAAATGGATCAAAATGGCTCTTTTAACCTTTGTAGCAGCTCTAACCAGTTAAATGTGAAGTAGTTCAGTCTGTACATAGAACCAGGACAACCTCTGCTTTTGGTATAAACTGCAGGTAAGTTTCCTGTTCAGGTGGTGACAGCTTTAGAGATTAGGGAGCATTGAGAGATGCGGTGGTGCTGCACTAAATCATTCATTCATTTCATCAGTTGAATGAGTCAAAAAACATTCAGAACTGGGAGGGAACAAATGTCACATGTGATGAAACTAAAACAGCCGTCACTTTGTGGTGGTTTGTTCGTGTGTGACGAACTGTGTGGCCCACTGCAGGAGGCTACGTGTTTTTAATCACAACCTTACCAAATCACTGCAATATTGCTGCTGGGACATATATGACTTCATCATCCCGCAGGGCTTCTTCTTTTTCTACTTTCTACGTGAAACAATAGTTCCCTTAAGTAGCTGGATCTGCTGTCACGTCATGACATCACACTGGATCACTGGAGTCCCTGAAACTGACATCAGCTGCATGTTTACACTTCATCCGGAGTCATATTGTCACTTCTAATGTGACCTATTACAGGCCGAAACTGACAAACCAGACAGCAAGCCCTCAGTCTTCCACTTCTCTGCCTTCTCTTCAGCACCTTTAAAACAGTTATCTTGATATCTCTGAGCTGTTATGGATCACTGAGCATTATTCTCTGAAGACGTGTCCCTCTGCTAATGGAGACAAATGGTTCTGGCTGACTTTCTCATCCCCAGCTGAGGAAACAGAGGCTGGCTCGTGCCCAGGGGAGCTGACGCTACTGACAGGGAGGCGCTCCAAGGAGAGGATTTTCACTGAATGAGCAGCTTTGGAATCATCGTCCCTGATACTGAAACCTCCATGTGGACCAACAGCAGCTTTACATATTCGGATTCATCTCTGTGCAAATAATGCATTCAGACCCCAGTGGCAACCATGACACAACATGAAGCTGTGAACACCTGCTGTGTGATGAGATCTTTCAGCAATGACACAACCAAACATTACAGAATGCATGCAGTAGCTTGCCCGGAAACAGGTGTTCTCCCATGCTCTCTCATGAAACTCAAGCTTCCCCATCATTATTATTTCTCTGCATAACTTTCCCATGATCCAGTCTCTTCCTTGTATTCCTTACCAGACAAGGGAATTATTTCTGGCTGATCTGTTTTCACCTCAAGTGTGGAAGGACCTCCCAGTATGGAACTGTGCACAGTGTATGTGTTGCACTGTCACTGATGCCAGTGTATATGAGTAGAACTGTCATATGAAGCTATAAGGTTATGTTGTTAACAGTTGGGGTTTACAGAGTCCATGCATCTTTCTGATTCTGTTCACTGGAGGGACTGAGGGGAAGTGGGTATCGCGTTCTGATCAGAACCAAAGTTCGCCATGTTTCCACAGCGTCTATGTTTCTGTCAGGGAGGGAGGTGAAAGGTAGGACCCAGATGCAGTTCTTTCAAATTCAAACGCTTTATTCCAATAAACACAAAACAGGGAGCAAGGCAAAAACAGAGGGCGCGTCAGAGCCAGATTCAAAAATACCAAACTGTGAATTAACAAGACTATGAATAAGTACTTGGACCAAAGATAAAGTTATGCTAAGAAACTATTATCAAAAACTGTGGAAACCTCCAAAATTTCCCCACCTGGCTCATATGTGAAATTCAATTGTCATCATATGTTTATAGCACATGCCTGTTGGCATACATATGTGTATGTTTAATGTACAGGAACCCTTTCACACTCCTGCAGCGAGTGTTTATGGGTAATGTGTGCAGCTGGCAGCCAGTTGCGGCACTCCCATCTGACCCGCTGCTCCTGGGGCTCAGGTGGCTCTGTGTTGTGGCTGCAGCTGGTGACGTCTGCAGCTGGTGACGTCTGCAGGGTGCGAGCACATCTGCAGCACAGCAGTGTTGGCTGCAGGCTGGCAGTGTGCAAAAAGGTGAAAAACTGACCTGTCACATGTGAGAATGAGCCAGCAACAGTTTTGCTGAGCTGCTGATCAACATTAATCAGTCATATTCAGGGCTTGTTCCCAACATGTGGTACTCATCCGTCATTCATCCCTCTGCTACAGAAACACTGCAGTTCATGTCTGATGACATCCTGTTTCCATGCTGTTTGTTTGTTTCCAGGAAGGTTAGTGAGTCAGAGCTGCGTTTGGTAACTAATTCAGAGCCATAAGTTCTATAAGATTAATATTAAAGCAATGGTGTTCAGTCATTGGTCACTTTTCCCCTTTGTACAGACATGCTTGTGAAAGTGGATGAGAGTCATTGTGCATGAGTATTAAACAGTCAGTGTTACACTGGGAGGCTTTTATTGCACTACAGTAACAGTGTGTTTCTTTTTTACTTCACATCAACGCTGTCAGGATCCGTGTTGTAGTTGCATATGTTGCTCTTGTATGTTGGTCTGTGGTTCCTGAGCCTTCCAGTGTCTCATGGGCTCTCATCGCTGAGTCCTGCTAACACTGGTTTCCTCCACCTGGGGCTGATCCTGTGGCTCCTGGTTAAAAGCTCCGTTCTGGACTCTGTTCGGCACCAGATGGTTTGTTCTCTTACGTCTAGAACGGCACTGGCCAAGTACTCCTGAGTTTTTATGATTTTTGTCAAGCTGTTTCTAAAGATCATTCTCAGACTTTGTTGGTTCCTTCACAGAGAAACTGGAAAAAGCCTTACCAATCCTCAGCTCTTATCACCTCAGAAGCCTCTCTGCCACCGCTATCACCAGCTGGACTTCAGGGGGTCACAGGAAACTTACTCCATGCTTCTACCATCAACTTCACCACTCAATAAATCCGTAAGATGATCGAACGCTGGAAATACCTACAGTTAACCAACCTCCCTCATCTCAGTATCACAGCCTGCTTATTGGAAACTCTCTGAGTGGAATCCCCGGAGCAAACCCACAGACTTGCATTGAATATGTATATTTTTCTGTAAATAAACTGACTTACCTTTTACTTGCCAGTTCTCCTCTGTTCTTTTGGAATCCTTCTCTACAACATACCTCAACAAATACTCTGTTTGATCACTGCTGCTTGTTTGATAAGAAGCTGCAGAAAACTACCTGTGCAGCTCATCTATAGTTACAGTTTTCTCAGAGCAACACATTCTCTACCATAAAAACTCAAATCGAGCATGCAGCATTGTGTTAAAGAAAACAGAGTCCAGTGGTTGCAGTTCAACTCAGTTCAACTCAATTCAGTTTTATTTATGTAGCACCAAATCACAACAAATGTCAGTTCAAGGCAATTAGAGTCCAATTCATTGTAATCATAATCCAATTCATTCAATTCAAAGTTAGTCCAATTCATACATACAGAACCAATTAAAAAAGTTTCCTAGCTATGGAAACCAACAGATTGCACTGAAACTTCTCTCTGATCCAATCTCCCGTCCTGAGCTGCACGAGGCGACTGGAGAGAAAAACTCCCTTTAACAGGAAGAAACCTCCATCAGAACCAGAACCAGGAAGGGTCCATCTGCCTGGACCAGCTGGGGGCTGAGAGGACAGGAAAGAGGGGACAACAAGCAGCGTAACACCAGGCCAGAGACACCTGCTGAGAGAGGGAGGAGAGGTGCATCATGGGAGTGCCCCCAGCAGGCTGGGCCTATAGCAGCAGAACTATGGGATGTTTCAGGGTCACCTGAGCCATCCCTAACTATAAGCTTTATCAGAAAGGAAAGTTTCAGCCTGATCTTAAAGGTAGAAAATATCTTACAATGAGATCTTTAAGATATGATGGAGCTCGGTCATTAAGAGCTTTATATGTGAGGAGAAGAATCTTAAATTCTATTCTGAATTTAACAGGGAGCCAATGAAGAGAAGCTAAAACTGGAGAAACATGATCTCTCCTGTTAGTTCTCATCAGAACTCTGGCTGCAGCATTTTGGATCAGCTGGAGGCTTTTCAGAGAATATGTGGGACAGCCCAATAATAAGGAATTACAGTAGTCCAATCTTGAAGTAACAAATGCATGAACTAGTTTCTCTGCATCACCCTGAGACAGGATGTTCCTGATTTTGGCAATATTACGAAGGTGAAAGAAGGCAGTCCTAGAAACCAGTTTTATATGTGCGTCAAATGATAAATTCTGGTCAAAAATAACTCCAAGGTTCCTCACTGTAGAACTAGAAGCCAAGGAAATACCATCTAGAGTAACTATATAACTAGACAATTTCTCCCTGAAGCGCTCAGGTCCAAAGAGAACAACTTCAGTTTTGTCTGAATTTAAAAGCAGACAGTTCTGAGTCATCCAGGTCTTTATGTCTTTAAGACAGGCTTGTAGTCTGACCAACCTATTGGTTTCATCTGGTTTCATAGATAAGTACAGCTGAGTATCATCAGCATAACAATGGAAATTTATGCCATGTTGTCTAATAATGTTACCTAATGGAAGCATGTATAAAGTAAAAAGAATCGGTCCAAGCACAGAACCCTGAGGAACTCCATGACTTACTCTGGTGTGTGAGGAAGATTCTTCATTGACAAGAACAAACTGGAATCTATCAGATAAATATGACTTAAACTAGCCTAATGCAGTTCCTTTAATCCCAATAACATGTTCAAGTCTCCCTTTTCCAATTTTCCACGTTTTATATATTTTCAATGTGTTTTCTGTCGTATTTTCCACATATTTTTCTGTATTTTCCAAGTTTTCTTTCTGTATTTTTCAGAGATATTCTGTAGCATTTACTGTATTTTCCATGGTTTTGCGTAGTCTTTTCTGTATTTCTTGTCAACGCTAATGCCTCGCTGACTCACCAAAGCAGAACAAGGTGAAGGCACGATGGAAGATTCTAAGCTTGAAGCATAAAAGTTGGCCGAATTACCACTGATGTAGTAAGAATAATCTGGCGAAGACCAGTTGCTCCTGCAGATCCTTAAGAAGGCATCTTTATGAGCGCAGATGAGAAACAGGTTAGAGTGCAGGAGCTGAACCAGACTATTCCAGGGCTTCCTGGAAAACCTGCTCAATCCGGCCTAAGATCCAGAAACCAAACAAACACAACAGCCGAGCACGATGGTGACATTTTCTGTATTTTCCATGTGTTTGCTCTATTTACTTGTATTTTCTGTGGTGTATCTTAAAAAAAGAGACATGTTTATGCATTTAGCAGACGCTTTACAAATGAGGATATAACATTACAGAATATCAATGTGTTCGAAAACTTCAAAGGTCAGAGGTGAAAGTGTGGAGCCTCCCAGCAGGACAGACACTTAAAACACACATCCGGCTGAAATAGAAATATCTGAAGATGCTCAGCACTGAGTCCAGCCCTTCATCCCTATGAAAACATTTGAGAGTTCAAATCTGCAATTGCTCAAAGGACTTGCAAATGTAAAAGCATTTGGGTAATGCTTCCAGTGCCCCAAGAGAGTCCATGCATGGCATGGCAAATGCATGGCTTCTTCTGCTATGCTGAATATGAGGATGTGCTGTTTTTATGTGTCCAGTTAAATGTCCAACAAGGGAGTCTCACCATAAAGGCATCTGTGTGCATTTCTATGTAAGAAGCATCATCTGTGTTTTGGAACATTTGCTTACAGTTTCTGAGGTTAGAAGGGGCTAAACTAAATCCATACATGAAGATGTTATGGACACATGCAGTTGTGTGGACTGTGCAGATCCATTTCTGGGGACCTTTGTCTTTAGAAACTGTTTTGCTACTGTTATCAAATTTGGACGAGCGCTTGGAAAGGCCTGAGGCTGCAGTCTGATTGTGTTTTCCAGCTGATAGCTCACAGCTGTAGTCATCCAACAGGCATCTGTTTGTGAAAAACAGATGTTTGCTGCATGATAATGTCCCACCGTAATTCTCTGCACTCAGGGCAATAAGATGTGGATGATAATGTTTCAACAGAATTAATGGTGGGTCTAATAAAACTAAACACACTGGCAAAAATAAACCAAAAAACAAAACAGTAGAAGCAGACGTCAGTTTTTCCCAGAAGCAGCTGAAAACTGGACTCATCTGCCCACAGAACACGTGTCCACTGTCTTTCTGTCCCTCTGAGATGAGCTGGAGTCCAGAGAACTGGGCCGTGGTTCTGCTCAGAGCTGATATATGGCTTCCTCCTGGTGTGATGCAGCTTCAGCTCACATTTCTGGATGCAGCCGTGGACTGTGTTGAGTGGAAATGCTTTTCCCAGCTCCTCCTGAGCCCATGTGGCTGTATGGATCATGGTGGCCTGACGGTTTCTCCTGCAGTGCTGCCTGAGGGCTCCGAGCTCATCCAGCAGGGCTTTCTGTCCTTGGCCTTTCCACACTGAGGTTTCCCCAGAGTCCCTGAATCTGTTCCCAATATTCTGCTCTGTAGATGCTGAAAGACCAAAGCTCTTTCCAGTCTGACTCTGAGGAATATTTCCTGAACTTATTGATGATTCTCTGATGGAGTTTGGCCCAAAGCGGTGAGCCACGACCCATCCTTGTTGGAGAGGCTGAACCTTTGGAGGAAGCTGCTTTTATACCCAATCCTGACACCCTCACCTGTCAGCAGCTGGTTGGAGAGTCTTCCAGAACACTGTTACTGTAAATTCTGATATTGTTTATGATATATTCTTTGATTTGGTGTACTGTTCATGAAACAAACCTGTTTCATTCTGCAGTTGTGGAATATTAAAGAAGTATTCAATATTTGACTGTAGTGGAACGTTACTGGATGCATCTATAGAACAGAAGAACAGATGCTGATGTCTGTTTAAATGTGTGCACGTGAGCGTACCTGAGGATTTGCAGGAATTGGCAGATATGATTAGACAATAATTCAATGCCACAGCATTGTTTCTCTGAGGAAATTAACAAACATCTCCGCTGCTACTGTCTCTGCTGTGAAAGATGACTGGATGGTGCATCTTATTACAGTCCAGCAAGGAAGGCGGTGTGATGTAGTTAGAGAGCTACAAAGTCAGGGTGCATAGATGGGTCATCAGAGGGTAGCAACAAAGATGGCTGTTTGGAAGGAATGGCATGTTGTGGCAAAGCTCTGTAGCTCTTCTGATGCAAACTAACCCCAAAAGACTAAAGTGACCAGAGGAATCCTAAGCTTGTTCAGGTGTTGCCTTAAATTAGCATGTCACTTATGGAGGATTACAGCCTACAGTGTACAACTTACTTCTCTTAAATCCACAAGATTATTACTTGGTTCCTTTACTTGGTGCCTAAATAAGTACACGCTGCATGTATAATTACTTTAAAACCAGCAGAGGTCCAGAATCATTACATCATTACACTGCTGGCCTGAAAGCTGCAGTTTCAAAGGTTTGAGCATCCATTGGAGATGAGCTCTGTATCATTTAATCTCCAGATGCTGATGTAGTCTTGTTTTTCATGTCATGGAAATAAAACAATTCTGTGGGAAAAGCTTTAATTCATGAAGTCGTCACTGACCAGTCAGGACGAGTGAGGAAGGTGAAAAACTGTTGTTTGGTTCAGATTGCTCAAAAATGTGGAGGTGCTCAACAACAACAAGCTTCTTTTGAGAGTGAAACAAAGCATTGACATTAATGTTTGTTCTGTGCCAGCTGAGGAAGAAATATCCTTTTGGCGAGCTGTAAAATCAGCAGTTGGAACAGAACTAAGAAGAAAAAAAGGCTCAGCTTGAATTGACTGACATATGGTCATCTGTTATGGATCAGGGTCTTACATGAGGTCATACCCATCCCAATGAAGAAGACATGGGGGAGGAAATCAGTCAGGACCGCGCTGCAGAGCCTGACACATGTTAACGTTTGACAATATGTCTCAGGGTTTGAGGTCGTGGAGGATTTTCCATCCAGCCCTGAGTCACTTTTTCCTCTTGTCCTCGCACTGTAAAGCTGCCTTTTCTCTGTAATGACTTCAAAGTTCAACCAAGCAGTGGAGATGTCTGTGAAGCTGTTTTCCACTTTCTACCTCTGCTGTCAGGGGACAAAAAGGTGTAGCTATGTATAAATCTTGCTTTGCCGAATGCTGCCTCTCTCAGTGAAAACAGTCCAGAGGGAGTGAAGGAAGAAGCGGTAATGCCTTTACCTTCTGCAGACCAGGATGCATCTGCAGAGGCTGAGGATTTCACCTTGTTACTTTCCAGGCGCCCAGCTTCCCTTGGTGCTGACGTAATGACCAACTGTAACCAAGCGCTCTTTGGCACTGGTTGTGTGGCTGTTGTCCAAGCAGACTGTCATAAGATGACAGAACATCATCCTGAGCGCACACAAAAGCCATGTGTCTGAAGCCATCCATTCATGCCTTTCTCTAACCTGTTTATTCACGGTAGCTGCGTTTGCTCAGAGGGTGTCCTGCCTCCATCCTCTCATTCAGCACAGAGACATAACTCCTGATGGAGCTTTCCACAGATGGCTCACATACTGTTATTTTTGGGGTAAAATACCATGTAGACAGCAGTTTTACTGTCATACATGAGACATAATATTTACTATGAAGCCCATCCTAACATGATTCTGAGTCTTTGCTGCTCTGCTCCAACCCTTTCCTGGGTTTCTGTGGGCCTCCTTTGGAGTCAGGTGCCATCACGTGAACCTTTAGATCCTGGAGCTGTAAGCTGGAGCAGCCACAGATCGCACTTGTTTCAGAGAGAACCCATCACTGCTATCTGGGACCCACCCCACATGTCTTGAGTTGCTCTAACCCACTGACTGGAATACTGAGAGCTTTACAGCTTCATGTTTGTCCAGCAAAACCAGTTTGTTCTGAATGCAAAGTGTGGTTAATGTTTGGAAACTGCAGCAAGGATAAAACCGAGAAAATCACCAATTAAAATGACCCCCCTCAGATTGTGTGGCACATTCCCAAATCACCACCAGCAGGGCCCCCCCGGTTCACTCAGCAATGATTATGATCACAGTTAGGCATTGCTCAAACATTTGGTGAAACATCTCTGCTGCTTCTCTTCAGTTTAGCTGAGAAAGCCTATATTAACTTCATGCCTGTTAATTCCACACAGATGTGGAGACAGAAAATCTTTGGCTGAGTGAAGCGAAAAGTCTCAAACTGAAAGAAAAAAAGCCTTCATGGTTATTCAGGGACTTAAAAGCTGTAGGAGTTTCACAGCTGGGTGCAGTCTCGTTCCAAAGACGTTCATCATGTCACTCCTCAGTCTGACTCCAGTTTCACAGCAAACACGAAGGAATCTGAGATTTAAAGGGTTTAGCAGGAGGAGTCAGTTGATCCATTATGAATGCATTAATATTGTTAATGTGGCCTAAATATTTCTCATTTGATGATAGATTCTAAATGTTTATCATAAGGATGTAATACACTAACTTAATAACAGAAGCAGGAATGATACATAACGCTGTTAAAACAATATAGATATTAATCATGTGTAATAATATCAGTAAAAGCTCGTGTATGAACTGCTGAGCTGAAACTTTGGGTCAAAGATGTTGTCCCTGATCAAGCAACACAACTGAGTCTTTGCAGCTTCGAGGACATTTTGGACTTTAGTCATATGCTGGGTGCTATCACAGAACTGATGGTGTTTATCCCAATGGTTTGGCTTTAGTCCACAGCATAAGAAGAAATAAGGAAGCATGTGCTCTGGTTCTGCTTTAGAGCAACCGCTCTTCCTCTGATCAAATAATGCTCCAGCTCATGTGTGTCTCTCTGGATTTTACAGATATGTTCTCAGGCTGTAAGCATCAGAAGGAAATGCCTGTGGTCCCTGACCCTCTCATCACAGACCAAGCCTCAATTTAAAGATGAAACAAGACCACAGCACAACTAATCACGTTTAAAACTCAACGGAAGTGGAACAAAGCAGAGCTGGGACTGTTCCAGATATGGCTTTCTCTTACATTGTTTGATCTCATTTCTTTATGACAAACCATCCAGTTTTTCCACTGTCACAAATACAGTTGAACTGCTAATAAATTTCGAAAGGAACACAGAAAACATCAAACATTAAATTCAGCTCTTCTTGAATCTGATGGCAGCAGCACTTCTCTAAAAAGTGGGACAGGTCCACGTTTCCCACTGTGAGGCATCCCGTCTTCTTTGAGCAACATCTGTAAACACCTGGAAGTGATGAGAGCAGCTGCTGGACCTTTGGGAGAGGAATGCTGTCCCATTCCTGTCTGATAGAGGATCCCTGTGTCTTCTTTGCTGTATTTGAACTGTTTTCAGGTCTGGACTGCAGGCAGGTCAGTGCAGCAGCTGGACTCTTCTACTACAAAGCCCTGCTGCTGGAACACATGCAGGATGTGGTTTCACTTTGTGCTGCTGAAATATACAAGGCCTTCCCTGAAGAAGCTGCAGATGTTACTCTAAAAGCTGGATATACCTTTTCAGCATTGATGGAGCCTTTCCAGATGTGCAGGTTTACAGGTTCAGAGGCACTATTTTTACACAGTTTGTAAACCAAGCTTTTTTCAGACTTCTGAATCCCCACCCACTGTTAGTGGTAGAGACTTTTCGTACCCACTTCTGTTATTGACCTGTTACTAATCAATCTAATTATCTGAAACAACTTCCTCCAGCTGCTCCTTTTCAGTACCACTTACTTCACCACCGTGTGGCTTCTGTGTGAACTTCTTTGAGACGTTTTGCTGCCCTCAGATTCAAAATGAAACGTGGTGTTCACTTATCCTCAGCTGCTATCATTCACTAACACTCTGCCCACAGTAGTTAAACTCCCGGTGGTTCCCTCCTACCTGCTCATCAGCTCCTCTCCTTCACCTGTGTTCACTTATCCTCAGCTGCTATCATTCACTAACACTCTGCCCACAGTAGTTAAACTCCCCGTGGTTCCCTCCTGCCTGCTCATCAGCTCCTCTCCTTCACCTGTGTTCACTTATCCTCAGCTGCTATCATTCACTAACACTCTGCCCACAGTAGTTAAACTCCCGGTGGTTCCCTCCTGCCTGCTCATCAGCTCCTCTCCTTCACCTGTGTTCACTTATCCTCAGCTGCTATCATTCACTAACACTCTGCCCACAGTAGTTAAACTCCCCGTGGTTCCCTCCTACCTGCTCATCAGCTCCTCTCCTTCACCTGTGTTCACTTATCCTCAGCTGCTATCATTCACTAACACTCTGCCCACAGTAGTTAAACTCCCGGTGGTTCCCTCCTACCTGCTCATCAGCTCCTCTCCTTCACCTGTGTTCACTTATCCTCAGCTGCTATCATTCACTAACACTCTGCCCACAGTAGTTAAACTCCCGGTGGTTCCCTCCTGCCTGCTCATCAGCTCCTCTCCTTCACCTGTGTTCACTTATCCTCAGCTGCTATCATTCACTAACACTCTGCCCACAGTAGTTAAACTCCCGGTGGTTCCCTCCTGCCTGCTCATCAGCTCCTCTCCTTCACCTGTGTTCACTTATCCTCAGCTGCTATCATTCACTAACACTCTGCCCACAGTAGTTAAACTCCCGGTGGTTCCCTCCTGCCTGCTCATCAGCTCCTCTCCTTCACCTGTGTTCACTTATCCTCAGCTGCTGTCATTCACTAACACTCTGCCCACAGTAGTTAAACTCCCGGTGGTTCCCTCCTGCCTGCTCATCAGCTCCTCTCCTTCACCTGTGTTCACTTATCCTCAGCTGCTATCATTCACTAACACTCTGCCCACAGTAGTTAAACTCCCGGTGGTTCCCTCCTGCCTGCTCATCAGCTCCTCTCCTTCACCTGTGTTCACTTATCCTCAGCTGCTATCATTCACTAACACTCTGCCCACAGTAGTTAAACTCCCGGTGGTTCCCTCCTACCTGCTCATCAGCTCCTCTCCTTCACCTGTGTTCACTTATCCTCAGCTGCTATCATTCACTAACACTCTGCCCACAGTAGTTAAACTCCCGGTGGTTCCCTCCTACCTGCTCATCAGCTCCTCTCCTTCACCTGTGTTCACTTATCCTCAGCTGCTATCATTCACTAACACTCTGCCCACAGTAGTTAAACTCCCGGTGGTTCCCTCCTGGCTGCTCATCAGCTCCTCTCCTTCACCTGTGTTCACTTATCCTCAGCTGCTATCATTCACTAACACTCTGCCCACAGTAGTTAAACTCCCGGTGGTTCCCTCCTACCTGCTCATCAGCTCCTCTCCTTCACCTGTGTTCACTTATCCTCAGCTGCTGTCATTCACTAACACTCTGCCCACAGTAGTTAAACTCCCGGTGGTTCCCTCCTGCCTGCTCATCAGCTCCTCTCCTTCACCTGTGTTCACTTATCCTCAGCTGCTATCATTCACTAACACTCTGCCCACAGTAGTTAAACTCCCGGTGGTTCCCTCCTACCTGCTCATCAGCTCCTCTCCTTCACCTGTGTTCACTTATCCTCAGCTGCTATCATTCACTAACACTCTGCCCACAGTAGTTAAACTCCCCGTGGTTCCCTCCTGCCTGCTCATCAGCTCCTCTCCTTCACCTGTGTTCACTTATCCTCAGCTGCTGTCATTCACTAACACTCTGCCCACAGTAGTTAAACTCCCGGTGGTTCCCTCCTGCCTGCTCATCAGCTCCTCTCCTTCACCTGTGTTCACTTATCCTCAGCTGCTATCATTCACTAACACTCTGCCCACAGTAGTTAAACTCCCGGTGGTTCCCTCCTGCCTGCTCATCAGCTCCTCTCCTTCACCTGTGTTCACTTATCCTCAGCTGCTATCATTCACTAACACTCTGCCCACAGTAGTTAAACTCCCGGTGGTTCCCTCCTGCCTGCTCACCAGCTCCTCTCCTTCACCTGTGTTCACTTATCCTCAGCTGCTATCATTCACTAACACTCTGCCCACAGTAGTTAAACTCCCGGTGGTTCCCTCCTACCTGCTCATCAGCTCCTCTCCTTCACCTGTGTTCACTTATCCTCAGCTGCTATCATTCACTAACACTCTGCCCACAGTAGTTAAACTCCCGGTGGTTCCCTCCTGCCTGCTCATCAGCTCCTCTCCTTCACCTGTGTTCACTTATCCTCAGCTGCTATCATTCACTAACACTCTGCCCACAGTAGTTAAACTCCCGGTGGTTCCCTCCTACCTGCTCATCAGCTCCTCTCCTTCACCTGTGTTCACTTATCCTCAGCTGCTGTCATTCACTAACACTCTGCCCACAGTAGTTAAACTCCCGGTGGTTCCCTCCTGCCTGCTCATCAGCTCCTCTCCTTCACCTGTGTTCACTTATCCTCAGCTGCTATCATTCACTAACACTCTGCCCACAGTAGTTAAACTCCCGGTGGTTCCCTCCTGCCTGCTCATCAGCTCCTCTCCTTCACCTGTGTTCACTTATCCTCAGCTGCTATCATTCACTAACACTCTGCCCACAGTAGTTAAACTCCCGGTGGTTCCCTCCTGCCTGCTCATCAGCTCCTCTCCTTCACCTGTGTTCACTTATCCTCAGCTGCTGTCATTCACTAACACTCTGCCCACAGTAGTTAAACTCCCGGTGGTTCCCTCCTACCTGCTCATCAGCTCCTCTCCTTCACCTGTGTTCACTTATCCTCAGCTGCTATCATTCACTAACACTCTGCCCACAGTAGTTAAACTCCCGGTGGTTCCCTCCTACCTGCTCATCAGCTCCTCTCCTTCACCTGTGTTCACTTATCCTCAGCTGCTATCATTCACTAACACTCTGCCCACAGTAGTTAAACTCCCGGTGGTTCCCTCCTACCTGCTCATCAGCTCCTCTCCTTCACCTGTGTTCACTTATCCTCAGCTGCTGTCATTCACTAACACTCTGCCCACAGTAGTTAAACTCCCGGTGGTTCCCTCCTACCTGCTCATCAGCTCCTCTCCTTCACCTGTGTTCACTTATCCTCAGCTGCTATCATTCACTAACACTCTGCCCACAGTAGTTAAACTCCCGGTGGTTCCCTCCTGCCTGCTCATCAGCTCCTCTCCTTCACCTGTGTTCACTTATCCTCAGCTGCTATCATTCACTAACACTCTGCCCACAGTAGTTAAACTCCCGGTGGTTCCCTCCTGCCTGCTCATCAGCTCCTCTCCTTCACCTGTGTTCACTTATCCTCAGCTGCTATCATTCACTAACACTCTGCCCACAGTAGTTAAACTCCCGGTGGTTCCCTCCTGCCTGCTCATCAGCTCCTCTCCTTCACCTGTGTTCACTTATCCTCAGCTGCTATCATTCACTAACACTCTGCCCACAGTAGTTAAACTCCCGGTGGTTCCCTCCTACCTGCTCATCAGCTCCTCTCCTTCACCTGTGTTCACTTATCCTCAGCTGCTATCATTCACTAACACTCTGCCCACAGTAGTTAAACTCCCGGTGGTTCCCTCCTACCTGCTCATCAGCTCCTCTCCTTCACCTGTGTTCACTTATCCTCAGCTGCTATCATTCACTAACACTCTGCCCACAGTAGTTAAACTCCCGGTGGTTCCCTCCTACCTGCTCATCAGCTCCTCTCCTTCACCTGTGTTCACTTATCCTCAGCTGCTATCATTCACTAACACTCTGCCCACAGTAGTTAAACTCCCGGTGGTTCCCTCCTACCTGCTCATCAGCTCCTCTCCTTCACCTGTGTTCACTTATCCTCAGCTGCTATCATTCACTAACACTCTGCCCACAGTAGTTAAACTCCCGGTGGTTCCCTCCTGCCGGCTCATCAGCTCCTCTCCTTCACCTGTGTTCACTTATCCTCAGCTGCTATCATTCACTAACACTCTGCCCACAGTAGTTAAACTCCCGGTGGTTCCCTCCTGCCTGCTCATCAGCTCCTCTCCTTCACCTGTGTTCACTTATCCTCAGCTGCTATCATTCACTAACACTCTGCCCACAGTAGTTAAACTCCCGGTGGTTCCCTCCTGCCTTTTCAGATCCTTGTCGTTGTTCCCATGGTTTTCCCCATCAGTCTTATTTCTGCTCCTGTGATTTCTATTCCAAATAAACTGAGTTCACCTCCTGGCTCCTGTTGCTGGGTCCTCCTGCCTCGCATCCACCCTGAACCGTGACTTGTACATCAGAAACACAGGCTCTGTGTGGAAGATAGAAGATATTAATGCAGTCATGATAAGTCAGAGTTATGAGATCATAGATTCCAATTTGACTCAAAATTACTAACATCTTTGTAATTCAAATCTTAACCAAAGTGAACATAACAGACATGGAAACTTGTTGTTTGGAAGTGGAAAGAGGATGGCAACATTCGAACGTGCATCATGAATAACTCTTTACACGAGGAACCCTGTCTATTAAAAGAAAACTTAGTATAAACAATATTCACAGGCTAAAGTCTAAATTAGGTCCAGAGGCTTCCACAGACTTGCAGACAGACTCAGAACAACAACCCAGCAGCTTGATGTGCAGTAAACTCTGCCACAGAACCATTCCTTCACTGCTTCTCATGTCACATTCCTGTCAATGCTCAGTGGAACCACTGGTACTGGAAGTCAGTCAGATATGATGGAAACAAACAGCCTCATCAACCCTGAGAGTCATCCATCAGTTTGATGGTTGACAATCTTTTCCTGATTAGCCGCCTGTTTTTTTCCCCACAGACAGACAGTCGGTGGAGTTCTTTGAACAGCACTGCTGGAAACACACTTTCATACTGCTATTAGTGACAGCAGGTGACTGCTTTAGTTTATGGGCTGTTCGTTTGGATATTGTCCAGGTTTATTCTGAACAGCAGCGTTGGACCCAGAATACTGTGTATTTTATCCAATTTGTTCCATTTCTCATCACTTAGTGTGTGATGAGGATCACATGCTGGTTTAAACTGTAATGTGCAACCGAGGGCTCAGTCTCATTATCAGATCTTCTACACAGTGATGTATTAACCTTTACTCTAACTATGTAGCCGGCAAACACCATGACATCTTTGGCAGTCAGCCCAGCTGGAGCATCAGACAGTAACCACACTCACATGTGTGCTGAGGGATTAAGATTGACACATTTTCACCCATCTGATCTCCTCTCTGATTATCTGATTTCACCAAAACTGAAGGTCTGGTGTGAAAAAGGAAACTAGCACTCCATCATCAGGGAAATATCTCTGACATAAAACAACATATGTTCACCTGATGGAGCCTAATTGTGTAATATCTGCTCAGCAGGGAGCACACGGTTGGTTTATCAGATTTTTTCCTGAAACCAGCTTCCTGATGCTAATTTTCTGTTAATACAGTTATAGAATATCAACTGTTTCATCTGTCCTTCTGCTGTCTCCAGCTCTCCATCAAAGAATGATCTTAAATGGCAGTTAATAGAAGTATATGCAGTAAATTAAGGCTCTCTTGACTGACTGATGAACTTTGATCTCCTCCTGTGCAGCTTCATGAAATATTCTTGCTTCATAAAAATGATCCATGCTGCTCAGATGATGCATGGAGGCTCTCTCTGGTGCTGCCGCAGACCACATGTCTTCCCTTGTCTAACTCAGTGTGGTTTGGGTGCAGGTGTGCTGTAGACTCTCGGTGACATTGTGATGGATGGAAGTTCGCAGTCCAGCAGGAGCAATGAGGGGCCCTCCCCTAGCAGTCCCCCAACACCCCTGACCTCAAGCTTCCTTCAACTGGAGCACTTTCACAGATCCTTAACTCGTTAGACTATAACTAACCTGAGTCACCAGACAAGTTACAGAAAGAAGCATCGGGTGCTCTTTGTGCTCCACTATAACCATTAAACAATTCACCAAAGTGTCCCTAATGTCCAAGAATTAAACATTTCTGACTCCCAGCTGCCCCAGGCTACATATTGTGCGGCCACCTTGGCACCATGGGCAAACCTAGCCCAAAACCTAGGGCGAGACACTGAACCCAACGTTGCCTCCAATCTGCCCATCAGTGAGTGAATGTGTGTTGGAGAAAATTGCTACTTGTTGTACAGACAAATAGGTGCTGTATGGGTGTGTGAATGAGGATTGTAGAGTAAAAGTGCTTTGAGTGGTCAGCTAGACTAGCAGCGTATTATTTAAGTACCACTCATTCACCATGTTTTGACTGAAGTTCATTTGATAGACTAATTTAGAACAGAGTACATGTAGGCTCACATTTCTCACTGAATGGACAGGCCCAGGGGACCAACTGAGGACCAGTTTATATGAAGACAGCTGAATCAAAGCCAGTGATATCCCTTCAACCTGAGATCAGCTCGTGTTGGCCACAGTCTCACTGTGGTGTTTGGAATGACACTAAATCTCGGTTACTGCATGTATGAGCACGATGGGTGTATTCAGATGGGCTCTGGGGCTGGCCTAACAAACCGATGCATCTATGAGCTCTCATCTATGACATTTTTCCTCTCAGAGAACTGACGGAGGAGTCAGACTCAGTCTGTCTCATCCTTTCATCAAACGCTTCAGCAGGATTCTCACACTCAGCAGCACATGAGTGCATTTGGCTTTACTCCACCATCTCTGCAGTTAGTCCTCTCTCAGAACTCGCTCGCTCCTCCCGCTGCGTCACGGCCGTGCGCGCTGCTGCGACTCCTTCACTCCTTCCTTACAGGAGGCGCACAGAGCACACCGCCACTTGGAACCAAACTTTTCTTCTCTGAGTTTTACCTGAGAACTGGTCTCTGCTCTGTGATCTTCCCAGCAAGCACTCCCCCCCACGTTTCGTTTTTTAGGTTTTCTTGTCTCCGATGATAAAATGGAATGTGAGGAGTTCCCAAAGGAGAGGCTACCGAGGTTTTGAGGTGAGAGCGTCTTTACGGTGATTTAAGCTGAGGTTTGTGCATGGAGCGCTCTGACTGAAGCGCAGGGTACCTTATTTATTGGAGCCCATTCATGATAGAGACCGAGTGTGTGAGGGAACCTGAGCCAAAGTTGGCTCAACTTTCTGTGAACCTCTGATGGATTATGATCCCGTCAACTTTTTGGTAATTTAGTAAAACCAAGCAGTAGATTAATTGTTGGCAACATTATTTCTGTTATTGCAGTTGTTGGGTCACACAGACAGCCGCTGTGACTCTCCACCCAGCCGCTGAAGATGGAGCCCGCTTGCCTGTGGGTCCTCCGGACTCTGCTGGTGCTGATACTTCTGCCCCTTGTCGCTTCTGCCCCCTGCCCCCGACCCTGCTCCTGCCCTCTGCCCACTGAGCTCCACTGCACCTTCCGCTCCCTCATCACCATCCCAGCAGCTGTACCTGAACGCACGGAGCGCATGAACTTGGGGTCTGTCCTTCTGGCATCTTTTGCATCGACCTGCCCTATTGTTGTGCAGTTCTGTCTGTGATTAGGTTTTAACTTGTCATCAAATTAAATACCTTTTACTGCATTAAGTGTGTAATCCAGTCTCATTACTCTTCCCAGTGAAAATATTTAATGGTTAACACTGGTTTGTCGCTTCAGGTTCAACAGTATCAGTAAGATAACAGACAAATCCCTGGTTGGCCTGAGGAAACTGGAGCTGCTGATGGTTCATGGGAACAACATCCACACTCTGTCTGATGGTGTGTTCAGGGACCTGACATCACTTCAGGTATGCTCACGTGATGCATGGAGACATTACCAGGACGGAAGGACTCTCATATATGAGTGAATGCTACTTCTTGTTCTTTAATTGGCATTCTAGTTGCATTACCTTTATCAATTTGTCTTTCTGGCATCTATATCGTATTTCTACACACAAAATCTTGCAGAATGCAAACCTTTGACATTAACACCAACATGTGTTGGGTTCATTGAGACTTGACCCAGTACAGCTACAGTATGTATTCCTTTTGAATAAGACAGAAAAGACAAAAAGGAAAAGAGGGAGCCACATTGACAACATTTCAATCATGAATATTATTTTGTTTAGCCTCAGCTGTAGTTTTGTACCTTCTTTATTTTCACTGTCGTTGTTGCTGTAGTTTAAATATCTGCGAATTTTACTCCTAACAGTGCCACAATATTGGTTATCTGGAATCTTCATTAGAAGTGAATCTAAAGGTGCATTTTGACACATTTTTGTAATCACCACTACTTAAACAACAGTTTTATCTTAGTTACCATACCATAGAAAAGTACAGCACATGATGAATTTCAAATTTCCCTATGAATTCCATTTAACCAATCTATCATTTTATGTTCTGTTTGAGCTTGTTCATTCACTGTTAAAATGATAGAAAGTGAAATATAATTCAATCGTTACCTTAACTGTTGAAATATTCTGTGCTGATGAAAATGAGTCTGTTGAGTCTCAGGATGATTTAGCTTCCTATAGCTGATATGTATTCTCGTGCAGTAGGGTTCAGGGTTTATAATACAACATGACTGTCTTTGTTCCCAAAAAAGTGACCATGTGGTGTTTGATTATCCAGGCAGACGAGGCCAATAATTTGTTTAAAGAATAAGCAGTCTCTAGTGGTTGTGAGAGCAACTGCATGGGAAGGCTGAAATAACCCGACCCAAGTAGTTTCCCAGCTGATATTTTCTTCTGAAGCCAACTTGCCAACATGTTTTTGATGCAACATGTTGGAGGTGGCTGAAGCAGTTTGATTGCCTTCATCCCCAGACCTCTTCTACAGTGTAAAAGCACTTTGAGTGGTCAGCTAGGCTGGAAAAATGCTCAGTAAGTACAGCCCTTTCATATAACCAAGGCAACCAGCAAAATGCAGTCTGTCAGGTGATCGGCCTTGTTGTTGAAATCATTATAATTTCCTAACCTGAACCAATAAATGATTATACCTAAACCAACTAAAAAGAAACACATGTGGTTTAGTAAAGTGTCATTATGTTCTGGAATGAATGTTTGTTTCCAAGGTTTGAAAGAGCAGCTCCATCCAACTCTGGCATTGACAACGATGTCTGCTCTGATATGGACACGCTCTGACGAGTTGTGTTTCCCTTCCCCCGCATGTGGAGTCGGTGCTTTACAGGACACGGTTATGGGTTGTATGTAAGGGTGTGAGCAAACAATTTCTATGATCATTGCAGTTGGAGGAAGTTTAAGTCTTCTCAAGGCAATTTAAAGACACAGTCCCATTATATCCTATTGTATTAATTTCATATGAAAAGATATATGCTATGTTTAGCAATGATGACTCTCTGTTTGACATGTTGGTTTAGATGTTGAAGATTAGCTACAACAAGCTGAAGGAGATCAACAGGCACACCCTTCAAGGTCTGTGGTCTTTGACCAGGCTGCATCTGGATCACAACCATCTGGAATTCATTCATCCAGACGCCTTCCAGGGCCTCACCTCCTTGCGCCTACTGCAGCTGGAAGGCAACCGGCTTCAACAACTACATCCAGCCACCTTCACCACCTTCACTCTGATGGGCCATTTCTACATTTCCACTCTGCGTCACCTCTACCTGTCAGACAATGGACTGATGTCCCTGCCCTCGGGGCTTCTGAAGACCATGCCACAGCTAGAAAATCTGTACCTTCATGGGAACCCATGGATCTGTGACTGCAACATGAGGTGGCTCCATGACTGGGAAAGAACTTCACCGGGTCAGATTCTTCATTTTTTCTCTTCAAATTGTTGAAAACTTTTTCCATTGTTCCATTGTTAAAAGACAAATAAAAAGGGGATTTATTCATTCCAATATTATAAGATGATAACTGATGACAATGGAGATCCTATCTTATAGTACTCTTCTTTTCTTTTGCTCTAGGTACTTTGAAATGTAAAAAGGACAGGACCCTTCCTGGAGGCCAGTTGTGTCCCATGTGCTCTTCTCCCAGACACCTTCAAAAAACAGAGCTCCACGCTGAGAAGAATCTGGTCTGTAGCAGCCCTGTTATCAGCTCTCCTCAGAGAACAGCCTCACTGGAGGACAATGAAAGTGAGGTTTTGACCACAGAAGACTTCAAGGAACCCATTGGTAACATATCTTTGAGCCTCTCTGATGAGCATGGAAATAAGGTGGACCTCCAGTGTGGTATTGGTGAGCCTAGAGAACTTACCGGGATCAGCTGGGAACAGGTTAATCAGCATTATTTGGTCTCCAACATTACTTTCTTGGTGGATCTTGAATGCCCTGTTGATAGGGAGACATATGAAAAACTATGGAGGCTAATAGCATACTACAGCAACGTGCCGGCTCACTTACAACGGGGAGTCATTGTTAGCGAAGATCCTCACCCGACCTATGTGTACAGACAGGACTCTGTGAAAGATGCCCAGTACTACACAGGTGTTAAAGTTAATATGATGGCCCAGCCTGCATGGTTGATGCAGACATCTGTAGAGCTAAAACTGAACCGACCTCAGTCATCAGCCAACACAGTGAAACTGATTCTGACAACAGACCTCTCAAAGATGGTGGAAACAGAGCTGGTGCAGAGACAGAGGAGGACATGGGTCATGATTGAGTCAACAAATATGACCCGTAAAGTTTTTAGTGCTATACTGGGAAGCCCGAGTCAAATGTACTGCAACGTGCATAGTTCTGACCAACCAGCTATTCAGTGGATTCTGCCAGACGGCTCCAAACTGGATGCACCATACAGCAGTTCGGACAACAGGCTGTCTGTGTCCAGTGATGGAAGGCTGGTCATTAAAGCTGTCAGCCACACAGACACAGGAATTTACTACTGCATCGCCAGGGTTCATGGAGACCTTGCCATACAACCTTTTCATCTGACTGTACAAGAATCCTCCAGCCCCACCCCAGGGGAGGACACATCAGTGGACGGATTTGTGGGGAATCCTATTTCTCTGGATTGCACAACTTCAGGTTCTCCTGATGCTGAGATTTACTGGATTTTACCAAGCAGTTACATAGTTAGTTTCCAAGCTAATTCATCGAAAGCTTTTGTCTATTCCAATGGCACTTTACATATCCCACACACTGTATTATCAGACAGTGGTTATTACAAATGCGTAGCCATGAATCAACATGGTGTGGATACACTGGCAACAAAATTAATTGTGTTTAGGCGCAAAGGACTAATAAGGCCTTTGCGGAAGTTTCCAGCAAGACCTCAGTCAGCCTCAGGGGTTAGCACACAGATTAAAGTCCCCACAGAGGACCCACAGGAGGCATCAGGGGACATGGGGGTCACTCAGGATAAGGCTCCGATGAGACGCTTGGATGCTGTTAGAAGGAGAATCCCAGGAGGTGTTGGCCCAGGCAGGGGGGGTATACATCCATCCAGGAATATGTGGCGGAGACCAGCAGTACTTCGAAAACCAACAGGACCTCATGTTGAAAACAGGAAAAATACAATAGAGAGCAGGAGGAGGATTAATATGTCAAATAAAAAGATAGACCCAGAGAAATGGGCTCATCTGTTGGCTAAGATTAGGGACAGAAATACTCAGACTGCGATGACTCCACTCCCAGGTCGACACACGGCACAGAGAACAGAAACACAGCAGACAACACAGTCACAAGATGCTATTGAAGGATCATCAGATAGCGTGACTGTACATGAAGAGGAGGGCCAGCATTACTTCACCACACACACTCCTGTACAACAGACACAAATGAAAACCAGTAAACACAATACACAAGACCAAGACAAGCATGTGACAGCTGATGGTTACACTGCATATGATATGAGTATGATCAGTCAACACAGCACACATGCTACAGCAGAGCCACAGATAACACAAAGTGCATACACTGAACAATACACAACTTATGAGATGAAGTTGGACCGATACACAAGTTCAAAGAGTGTGCTTTCCCACCCACAGACAACATCTGTTCCCCTCCACGCTGTCACTGTCTGGCAGACTAGCACAAACACTGCAAGCAGCAGGACTTTTTCTCAGCGAGAGAACCACAGCACAAATACCAATGTTGATGGAGTCAAAACAGCTGAGGGGTCTGAGGCCTTACTGTCATCGAAGAGCAGTGAGAGTAAGGATAAACCAAATGTTGTTGTCAGCTCTAGAAATGATAGAGAACCCTTTGGGAAGGAGAGTCAGATTTTCCCCTCAGTCAACCCAAATGAATCCGTAATAGGCCAAGAGGAAAATGGAAAATATTTCAGTGAGACTGCAGCAACCTCACAGCTTCATACACAGCTTCACAACATTGGTTTGCAAACTGAAGCTATGCTCACAACAGCATCTCCAACAACCACACAAATTCCCACCTTCACGAGAAAGACAGAGTCCAATAGACAACCCTCGTCACGCCTCAAGCAACCCAACTCCAGGAGGAGGAATGGGGCTAGAAGGAAAAGGCCAAACAGAGGGAAACAAAAGGTGAATAAAACCAGCCATTTTATTGAAACCACACCTGTAAATGCTCGCCTACCAATGGTCACGACCAGTGCCTCCACAGAGCTAATAATAGAACGATTAGGAGTTCCAACAGTCAATTTCAGCACCAATGTTCCATATACTGACAGCCAGGTTGCGTCATCAGGCAGACTGAGTCATAAAGAAACCACAGTTTCTACACAAGCTTCTGAGGCAGGCATGGAAACCTCCTCAGTAACAGCTACTCTCTATGAAACAAATCAAGACCATCTAATCTGGGCCAAAAGCACGTCACCTGCATCGTCATTTCCAGGATCCTCTCCAGGAGTGGGTTCTCAAACTGACTTGAGAAGCTCAGAAAGGGCTTCTCTTCCAGAGCTTTCTGGGATGCTCACGTCAACCACTCAGCAATGGTTTACCGACAGTAGTCCTCCACCTGGCCAACTCACAGAGAACACACAAAAAGCAAGTCTTACAGCAGGCCTTGAACCTCCACTGCCATCCCACAGTTCCTTTGAGGTTTTTCACACTGCAACGCAATTGCCAACAGATGTTAAGAACAATCAAGCAGGTCATCAAAACACACTGACTGAAAGGGGTGAAAAGATTGATTTGGAAGTGGATTCTTCATTCCCGCCATCCCCGACCACTTCAACTGCTTCTTTTATTGCGGATGCAGTCAGGAAGACCTCTGGATACACCTCCAATGGATCGATTAAGACACCAAGGATGCTGTTTGAGGATTATTTCAAGACAGAAGGGGTTAACACAGTGACACCGACAATATCTGAACATTCTTCTCATAGTTCCATTCATAATTACATCACGAGATTTCAGTCAAAGATAGATAAAAATCTTACTGAAACTTCAAACATAAGCATTGATGCTCCAGTGACAACACCTCCCTCTGCGACCTATCCTGTAAGATATTCCACAGCCATGCTGAATGCTACAAAACCCCAGCTATCTTCCACCCGAGCCAAAATGAACCCTCCCCCGAGGGCCACCACACAGTATCCCAGGATCAGAGCCAACCACAGCCAAGACCAACAACTAATACCCATCACCACTACATCAGAGTCCAACAGAACATCTAACCTTCATTCTGCAAGCCTGTCACCTGACCATAAAGTTCATATCACAAATCCACCATTCCCACACATAAAACTGAAGAGCTGGCAGACAGTCAATCACACAGTGACCTCTGTCCCTGCAACTGCTGCTGTCCAGTCTAGCGCTTCCAGAGAGACGCTGTTAACAAGCTCTCTGGATGTGTCCAGACAGCACCAGCTACCTGGACATGGATCTAATCCAGGAGGGAAGCCAAGGATAATGAAGAGTAGTTTCCAGACTATCACTGTGAAAGCTGAAACAGATGCTCAGCTTCCCTGTGAGGCTGAGGGCCTGCCAATGCCCTTCCTGTCATGGACTAAAGTTGCTACTGGTATGTATGACTCAACTCGTAAATCAGGTTTTGGTGCATTTAGACAGCCATGATTCTTTCCTCTGCACAAAAGTTCCTCAGTGAATAAAATGATTCAATGAAAATAATCAAATAGGGTTTAATACCCTATAAATGTTTCAACTGTGCAAAGATGCTGATACAGAACAATATACAACTGAGTATAATATAACATTTGAACTAAATCAATACAACAAATACTCATAAATATGTACATGTTTATGGAATACTTCTTCTATTTTTGGTAACATATCAATAAGGATACATGTCACATGTTCATAGTGTTACATGTGCAACACTTTCTCACTCCTTGCTTCGTGAGGAATCCCTGGTTTCACATTTCATTCCTTTTTAAAAACTATTTATCCTGTGAAACTGTGTCCAGCACTGTGTTGAAACCTGACACTGAGCGTGATGAGCCGGGTGCTCCCGTCATTATGTGCACAGCATTTTGTACTCAGATGACCTCTGCGATTGCTTACGATGATTGCCAAACAGAGTTAATGTAAAAGCAAGTTTCACAGAAAGACACCATGTGACAGCTTAAAGCTAAGTTGTATTTAGTAGCAGTTATAGTATTTGTGACAGTAAGAACAGCTGATCCACTCAAATCTAATGCTGAATGATTCTCTCATACTTAGTTCTTTTTCACGATGCTAATATTTCAGCCTCGTGGTCTTGGTCTCATCATGAAAGAAAATGGGTGTCATGTCAGTATCAATGTGTGTGCTGTCCTGAGTGCATCCAGCTTTAGTTGTTTTCAGTGTTTTATTGAATTATGTTGGTTTCGCTCCATGAACTAAAACAATGAGCAAATGCTTTTTTTCAGGGATATTCAGGATTTAAAGCGGTCAAAAACATGTTTTTCATGTGATTCCAATTTTACATGTGTGCAGTCAACATTACTGAGGAGTTTTTGATGTGAAGGGTTAGAGTGCTGCACTGTTTTACTGAGTAAAGCAGCCATTGTTGGGAAGGGCCACTTCTATGGTGGGTGCACATCTGCAACTCTATTCAGGTGGGAGACAGACAGCATAACTCCGCTGTGGCTTGGCTGTTCAGGTTATACTTTGTTTGCACAGCTCTAAACATAATGGATAAATCAAGCTCAGTTGACGGTGTACTCTGGTAAACTCTGAGTAGCATAAAGAAAATAATTGATTTGAACTTTACATCAGAACCTTCCTGCCAGGATTCACCAAAGTGTTCTTCCAGAAAATGGAAAGAATGTTTCTTTTCTAGCACGATCTTGATATACATTTTATGAATATTGCAATCATTTCCTCTTCAGTATAATGCTGAGACGTGTTTCAATTTAATTTACTCTTCACTGCAGGTGCAAGTATTGCTCAGAACACCAGGGTGCAGAGGTTTGAAGTTCACCACAATGGCACGTTGACCATCAGGAATACACAGCTGACGGACAGTGGCCAGTATCTGTGCACAGTTCAGAACCAGTATGGTACAGACAAGAGGATGGTTAACCTCGTGGTCCTGTATCAGCACCCACGGGTCGTCCTGCCGAGGCACAGAGACGTCACTGTGCATCTAGGTGGCAAAGCTGATTTGGAGTGCAGAGCAGAAGGGCATCCTGCACCTCGAGTCACATGGGTCCTCCCGAGCCATGTCCACCTGGCTGCTGCCTCGGTGGATGTGTCCTCTCAGCAGCGTGTGGCCGTGGATAGTAATGGAACGCTCCGGATCAGCCAGGCTAGTTATACAGACAGAGGGATTTACAAATGCATTGGCAGCAGTGCAGCTGGAGCTGACACTGTCTCAGTGCGTCTTTATGTCATAGCATCGCCTCCAGTGATTCAGCAAACACAACACGAGAACATGACCCTTCCAGAGGGCAGTGTCGCATACATTCACTGCACTGCCACAGGTGTTCCTCAGCCTGTCATTCACTGGATCAAACCTGACGGCGTACAACTCACTGCTGCACAACTAGTTACTGGGCAAAACCTCATCGTCTTCCCCAATGGGACCCTCTACATATGGGGTCTGGGCCCAGAAAATTCTGGGAAATATGAGTGCTCAGCCACTAACACAATGGCTTCCAGCAGAAGAACTGTGACCTTAAGTCTGAGGAAGAATCTGCTCTCCACCAAGGCCAATATATTGTCATCATCTCCCCAGAGAACAGATGTGATCTATGGAAATAAGCTGCTGCTCAACTGTGTAGCAAGAGGAGAGCCAGACCCCCGAATCATCTGGAGGACACCCTCTAAAAAGCTAGTGGATGCGCAATACAGGTGAGAAAATGCCGTAATCATGCCATACATAAGCTACTTTCCCTCGTATTCTTATCATAAGTATCCTTTGAATCCTTCTGAATGTTATTGTTTCTTTTATTCATCCAGTTTTGACCCCAGAATCAAGGTGTTCCTCAATGGCACCATAACCATTCATTCAGTGACCAACAAGGACAGCGGCGACTACCTGTGTGTGGCGCGTAACAAGATGGGTGACGACTATGTTCAGCTGCGTGTCAACGTGCTGACCAGACCAGCCAAGATTGAACAGAAGCAGCAGCCATCCAGTCAAGAGGTGGTGTATGGTGAAGACCTGAAGGTGGACTGTGTGGCCTCTGGTCTCCCCAACCCCGAGATTAGCTGGGCCCTGCCAGATGGCACTATGGTCAACCCGATCAAACAGAGAGATGGAGTCAGCGTGGGGCGCAGTCGCAGGTATGGGCTGCTTAAAAAGAGTGACTTCTAAAGTTAGTACGTAACTAAGTGGAGGCCTGTCTCCATTAAGCAGCTACTTTGCCCTGTGTGATAGTATATCTCCAGCCTGTAGATCAAAAAGTTTGAAGTTGTATTTTGTTCTGACAATGAATTCATGACAGAAATGTGTGAGAATTTAAGAATGAGATTCAAATGTTGGCAATAGTTGTGGAGAGCAACAAGCTCAATGAAACTACAGAAATTCCAGCTCTCACACATGAAACATTTTCCCACATGATTTGGCCTTAACCCCTTTGAGAATCTAAGGTTATCAAAACGATCTCATGGTGAATGCGTGCTGCTAGGCAGTGTAACCAAATGAATGACCCGTTCTTCAAATGAAATATTTAACTGTAGCCAGCTGACTTTGGAAAAATGATCTCTAACTATACCAGTTATTAAGCAAAAGTCAGGAATGTCCCTATGAAAATAAAGATATGCCATTACTTAGTAACTCGAACCGGAGTCTGTGGTACAGTTGCAGCACAGCAACTTCAGATTAAATCCAAACCAGGTGTGACACATACTGTATACACTGCTTCTCAGTCTATTAAGGTTGGCCAGCCATATTTATATCTCCCTCACAAAAAAGCTTATAACCCTGCAGACATATACATCTTTTACTCATACAGATGAAGGAATTATTTCATTATTTTCACCTGTGACGTCTCTTGATACTCTTGTCTCTGGTAAGGAAAGATCTACATGTACAAGTAGGTGATAATGAGTGATGGTTAAATCGCTTAATCATTATTGATTATGATTTTAAATGCTGTATTCCATTCGACCCGTGAAGTTCCAAATCCAGTCTTCAGAATCTGTCTTCTTCCCTTTGTTTCCCTGAATTTCACACAGGTATGTGGTGTTTGATAATGGGACACTTTACCTCAACGATGTGGGCATGCCAGAAGAAGGTGACTACACGTGCTATGCAGAGAACCAACTTGGCAAAGATGAGATGAAGGTCAGAGTCAAGGTGAAAGTTGCAACTTCCCCACCACGAATCCAAAATAAAGACCAAAAGACCGTCAGAGTTTTCTATGGTGAGACATTGACACTGCAGTGTAACACCAAGGGTGAACCAGCACCTGTCATCACTTGGATATCTCCAACAAATAAAGTGATTTCCCCAGCATTAGACAAGTACCAGGTCCTGGATGATGGGACATTGGTTGTTCAAAAGGTCCAACGTTTGGATGGAGGTAACTACACCTGCATGGCAAGAAACAGGGCTGGACAAGACCATAAAGTTACCAGGCTGGAGGTCCTGGTAACACCTCCAGTGATCAATGGCTTAAGGGGAGCCGCCAATACCATCAAGGTGACTGCAGTTCAGGATCAGCGGAAGCTGGTGGACTGCGTGGCAAAGGGAACCCCCACACCTCGCATCATGTGGATTCTGCCAGGGAATGTGATCCTTCCTGCACCATACTACAGCAACAGAATGACAGTTCATCAGAACGGTACCTTGGAAATTCGATCACCTAAGAAGACAGACTCGGGACAACTGGCTTGTATCGCTCGCAATGAAGGAGGAGAGGTCAGATTGGTGGTTAACTTGGATGTGAAGCAGGCTATAGAAATGAGAGATCCCAGAACGGACAGCTTGTTGCTAACAGTGGGGAATGCCATAGCTTTAAATTGCTCCTTTGAGGGCTTGACACTACCTCATCCTACTTGGATCCTACCCAATGGCACACCTTTGCACAGTGGTGGCCGGTTTTCCAAGTTTTTCCACCGGCGCGATGGCTCTTTGATCATCAGCAACCCAACTGTTGCTGAGGCTGGTATGTACCGCTGTCTGGGGCATAATTCTGGAGGGCTTGTGGAGCGCAGGATCACACTGTCCCCGGGGAGGAAGCCAGAGATCATCAATAAACACATCTCTCCTGTCAGCATCATGAATGGGGAAACTCTTTTCCTTCATTGTCAAACCACTGGTGAACCACTTACACTATCATGGACTCTTCCCAGTGGAGTTGTCCTTAACAGGCCGCAGAGAGCTGGACGATATGCTATATTACCCAACGGGACACTTGCCATCAGACAAGTATCAATCTATGATCGAGGGCCCTATGTATGCAGAGCTGCTAATGAGTATGGCAGCTCTCTGCTTTCTGTATCAGTGGCTGTTATCGCACTGCCACCACGCATTACCAGTGGTCCTCCCTCTGTGACTTATGCTAAACGTGGAGTTGCTGTTCAATTAAACTGTGCAGCAACTGGGATCCCTAAAGTAGAGGTCGCATGGGAAACACCGGATAAAACCCGTTTAGTTGTCAGTGCTCAACCACGCCTTTTTGGAAATAAGTATCTCCATCCGCAAGGTTCCCTCATCATTCAGAATCCAATGCAGAGAGATGCTGGTGTGTACAGATGCACAGCCAGGAATGCCATCGGCGTAGACTCGAAAGCTACATTTCTCAATGTGTTCTGAAAGATTCACTGTTGTCATTATGGTCCATTGCCATACTGTATGCCCAAGCAACTGCCTAGATTAAAAGCAACTATTGTATTTAATTTCAAAATGGAGTGAAAACTGCTGTCACAGTGATGAAATACCAAGATGCCTGACACTTAGAGTGGGGCTTTATTTGTTGGCTAGAGGCCTTCGCTTCATGATTTGTGCATCTCAACTGATCCATTTATGCTATTTCTCTATATAATCAAGAGTGGATCCTGCCACCACCTGATGTTAGTTGCTGCCTGATGTGAGCATGCTGGTTAGGACATTGGAACTTAGATGTATAAACCTCAGATCTTTGTTATGTATTCAGTTAGTGTTTCTGATCACCTCTGAACCAATAAGATAAACCCTCTATTTAAAAACTACTACTTTAGATGAAAATACAGAATTTGGCATAAGATACATGCCTCTGATAATAAGACTCACCAAAGCTTAATTATTACACCATAGACCTCTCACAAGCTGTTTAGTAACTAAATGCGATCTATATTCACTAAATCAATTTTACTGCAAAACATTTCCAACTTTTCACATTTCTAACAAGGCAAATTTCATGAAAATTAGTTGCATGGTAGTAATGTACACTAGCAGCCAAAGAAGAGCGCAGGTTTCCTATGCAGAGTAAGTAAAGCTCGAGGTTAGAGTCTAACTCCTGTCTGGTAATGACCCTCATCAGATGGCAGGTTTCTCCTTATATTTGCTCAAATTAAACAGCTTATTGTGTGCCAGTCTCATACGCAACATCTCATAAGGTAATGACACTCATGAATATTTCAGAGGGGTTGTCGCTCATCACATTGGATAACCCAACATTATCTGTTTTTGTAGACATCTAAGCAGTCACAGCGATGATCGTGTTAGCTTGTAATAAGATGAAATGCCTTTGTCTGAGAATTACTTTTTTATAATGAATTGATAATGTTTGATTACATAGATAATTATAGAAACTAATAATCTTACAGATTGAAGGCTTTGCCACCTTCACACTATGATGAAGTCGAATACTTAATGACTCAGGAAAAAAGGGCTCGTGTGAAAAACGAGTGTCTCCATGTTCCTACAGTAATAAAATAAGTGGTGTGTACTGTCGCAGCCTCCCACTCTGACGACACAGTAAATACACTTTGTTTGATGATTTAGAGGATGCTTGGCTCCATCAGGACTGTGTAAAGCATGGCATGATTCAGACTTATCAGTCTACTGTCGCGTCCACTTCTGAAAAGGTTTAAAGTGATGTGCAGTCACTGTGATAGTTGGCAGGTTTGTGAGCACAGCTCTTTCAACATGCTGCCTGTGAATGTCTTTCTCACAGGGACCAGCCTACTGTCACACAGACCACGCCCACTTACCAAACGTCTCAGTTTGACTTGCCTGACTTTTAAGGAGCAGAATCGTACAACTTTGTAATTAATTTAAGCAGCTTCAGTGGAACCTAGATTGAATTAGACGAGAGCCGATATGAATGTGAAAATATAATTATAACGAGAGAATATGTGTAAGAAAATTGGGAATGAGTCATGATTTGGGACAAAGGACACAACCAAAAGACTGTGTTTCTGTGTTCACCTCAAAGTGTAGGCTTGTGTTCACTAAATAATGATCATGATGTTCCAAAACTCATCTGTTTCCTGTTGTATTCATTAAGTTCTGTAGTTATAGAGTAAAAAACATACTTAAAACTTGCTCATCTAATACAATGTGCTGCAGTGTTTGGACAGTATCAGTGGTTGTAAGGCAACATCAGCCTTTTCATCTCACATCACACCATTTAATCCTTGATCTGTGAGCAAACCTCTGCGTGGGTTCCTCAGCTGAACATGTTACTCTAATGACAAAGTCCACTTTCTTCTGACAATGACAAATTCATGTCAAGATGTAAAAAATTGCATAACGTTTTATTTTCTAAGCAGAAAATGTTGTTTAACTTAAAAGAAAATTAAAAATATGTATAATGTTGTCTTATCTTCATATTTCCCATGTTGATGTTCTGTGTCTATAAAGCTACAGTATTAATAATGATGATAATGCATTTTATTTATAAAGCACTTTACATTTGTTGAACAAATTTAATACAAAGTGCAGCATAGTGAGAAGAAATAATTAAAAAAAAACCTGCATCCATACATATTTGAGCTGTTGATAAGCTTTTGAAAAGAAAAAGGTAGTCGGACGCAGTATTCAACAGCGTTTTAAATACGTTTAGCATTGTGGGAGAAGGAAGTCGCTCACCGTTACACTTAAGGACTAGAAAGATAGAGTCATGGCTCTGGGAATACAGCCACAGCCTCGTCTTCCAGAGAGAAGAAACATCTGGTAGTGTGAGGAAATCCCCTGAAAGAGTCCCACTTCACAGCTCTGCTGTTGTTGGTTAAACAGTCAGGGCACCGGGGTGAAGCAGTGCTCCTCTGTGTCAGCCTTCTTTTTCCATCCTGTTGGACCAGATGAGAGGGGGACAGTGCCCCACTTTGCTGTAACCTCTCGTGAATTAAAGCTTTTCGTGACCTGGAACCTGCTGCAGTACAGTGTGGGCACGCTCACATCTTGTGCCCACCTGTGCCCCTTCACGTGTGGCTGCAGTTTCCCCTCATTACTGAAAGTCTGTCCTCAGCATTAAGTAATGCCATGCCTGCACCGTTTGTATTCACAGTTGTTTTCAGGGTTTCAGATGTTAGACCGGTCACTGATTCCCTGAACTGCAGTGGTGTGGTGTGTGTGTGACACTTTAAATACAGAATATGAAGCTATGTATGACAGTGTGTGACTAAAAAGGTGCTATCAAAACGTGGACGGACCATTTAGTTTCCTGTTGTGACTTCTGATGGGTTACTGAGGAAACTTGAGGAGGTTTTTCAAACTGAGGAACGCTTCAGAACGAGGAGAAGCTCTGTGAGTGAGCACAGCATTAAAGGCCTCGCTCACCCACTCCTCTTACGTTTGCTGTTTATATCGTAGGACAGCGTGCCAAAGAGCACATTTTTGCGGGCCTCCACTTCAGAAAGTAGCACCTCCATCTCACTTTCCGTTAAGTTCTTCTTTTTCCGTCTTACTCATTATTTTTCCTTTATTTTCTGATCGTGCAGAGAGAGGAATCGCAGGTGGGGGGCTCATTTAAATATGATTTGCATATTTAAGTAGGGGCGTGGAAAGGGAGGAGTCGGGTACTCCCACATGTGCGCTCAGTTCCACGTTGATTGGGATGTACAAAGGAAATGTACTTGGATTCATGCATGCGCACACATTGATACATCTGGGTATTTTTGTACGTTGGAGGGCATTTTGGTTTGAGCGTACGCCATGTTTCAGTAGGAAATCCACACAAGTCTTTGTACATGAGGCCCCAGGTCACCGAGGCTCGTCAGGTCCCAGCAGCAGAGACACTAAATTAGAAAGTTTAACCATCAGAACACAGGCTTCTCTTTCAGATGCCTGAGAGCAAAATTAGCATGTGGAGACTCGTGCTCATAAAGGCAGCTCTGAGCCTTCTCTTTACTCAGCTCGGTTCTGAAGTGACTTTTTGACGCAGTCTTCATGTGTCAGCTGCCTTGTAAGAAGTCTCAGTATATTATCCTCTAGGCCAGTTCCAGCTTCATAGAAGTGACTGGCTGCTGAAGGTTCTGCCAGTCATGTGAGCAGCATTTTGTACCTGTAACTTCACCAAATATTCTCTGTTTCTCTATTCTCTGTAAACTGATCCCTTAATCATGAAACTCTGTCATGATGCTCCAAGCAGCACAAGGTTGGTTGCCAAGACTGAAGGCTGATAAAGAGCAGATCAAATTCTGCAGGTTACGATTGTTCCTCATGTGACTGGTGGAAAAATAAGAAAAACTTATCAATATGTTTTCAAGACTCTTCAAGAGGATCATAAACTGAGAGCAGCCTTGATTTCTTCCTTTGCCCACACGTAGAACCATAAAAACCTGAGTCAGGCTTTACTGTAAATGCTACCCAGTCTTACATGTTGTTCAGCTTCTTTACATGTTAATATTATGTTGGTTACTCTTGTTAAAAGAGAAAAATACATGTGGATTACATACATGGTTCATCTGTCACACTATGAATAAGTGCTATGTTTATTTTCAGCGTGGATTAGTTAGAGTTCAGGGTTTAGGTTGAATTTACAAGTTCTGGACTGCAGGAGCAGCATCACTGACTGTAAAATTCTCTTTTATGAGCTCACTAAAAAATGCACCCCAGCAAGTCAAGGCATAATCTGTCCGGTGGAGTGCAGAGTGATGACTTCTCTGAGGGAGGGAGTTTGCTTTGGTCTGTGACCTAGTTTTCAGTCAGAAGCCTGTCTGCAGCTCCTCCCTCTGGAAATACCTTGAAACAAGCACACTGCATACTCCCCCCACAGCTGGCTGTCATTATCCTGCATTTCCCAATTAGCCTGATCACAAAAATTACAGGTCCTGAGAATCTATGTGCAGCTTTGATTAAATTAGCCGGGCGGCTTTGAGCACAAAATCCCAGCACTCAGACAACAGGTGCCACACATGTTGAGTGGGGGTGGAGTTTCAAAGCAGCTAAGCCAACGCAGGAGCTGAGGAATCTACAACCATTATCACATTTCCCTATCATCCACAGTGCTTGTGTCTGAAGGCAATCAGCAGGACTTCAACAATAGCTGTGGCTAACCTCACACCTCAGCTATAATCCTCCCACACTCAAAAGCACTCCATCAGGCCGAAAAATACTACACTCATCACGCCACAGAGATCCAGACGGGAGCATTATAACAACTAATTGTTTATCTGAACAGGTTCAAAGAGGTGGGAAAAGATAAACAAAGCACAAAACCCCAGATCTAGCATCCACCTTGGGTTTGGGACTTCCCACAGATTCCATCAGATTGGTGGTTGGGGGAGTTTGAGGGCATCAGACTTTTTTTTATATGCATGTTTCAAAGTAACATCCATTGGGCATGTTGGATGCATGTTTTCTGAGAAGAGCGATGCACTGACACAATGTGAGCAGTGAAACGTTCTTTATCTGCCAGGGGTTTATTGTTGGGTGTGATCAGAGTATATGTGTGTGTAACCTTCTGTTAAATGAAATAAACTGAGTCAATACAGCAACGGTCACTATGGATTCAGAACAAACCAGCCAACATCACTTGCTTTTGCTGAACTCATTGATTAAATCACTAATTCTATCAGCAGAAAGATTCACAGCTGGATTATTCATTGAGCTGAAAAAAGAAAGGATTTTGTACCATAAATCATGAACAAATCATCAATAAATTGGAACAGTACAGGGTCAGGTGAACATGTTCAGCTGGATAAAAACAAAAAACAGGCTGAAAAGATGGGAGACTGGCCCTCAGAACATCTGAATTTTGTCTGTGGTGTCCCCCAGGGACAGCGTTGGGACCAAAACTATTCATCATGTCCATCAATGATGTTGGTAAAGTGTCAGATTTATTCAAATTTGAGTTATTTGCAGGTGACGCAAATATTTGGGGTGCTGGCAAAGACTTTTGAGGTTAAACGTTTTGTGAATTTAGTGAAACAGAGATATGGTTTGTTAGAAACAAATTATCATTATCATCATGATATTTGAAAACTACTAATCAAACCATCAAGTACGAGTTCAGGCTGTAGACACAGAGACAGTGAATATAAAAACAATTAAATTAGCTGGAAAGCTCACATTAATTATGCTTAAAACAAAATATCCAGAAGCAAGTTACTGTGTGGAGGAATGAGGAAACACTTCCAGAGCTCATTACAGCTACTGTTTAAACTGTAAAAAAGACAATTATTTCACCTCGTGGAGAACAATGAAAAGTTTCTGTGTTGTGGAGTAAAACTGTGGAACACATAAATAGTTTTATAGAGATATAAAAAATATCAGTCATCATTCAGTTTAAAGATGAATATTATAAAGAATGGATTCTTATGAACCACAGTATGGGTGTATGTCTGTGGAAGTTTGGTTTAACTTTACTTCAACACAACAGAGAAATGACCTCGTAGTTAAAGGATTAAATAAGTTCCCGCTTCTTCCTGCTCCGAGCTTTAGGATACAGAACAATTATCTTTTGTTTTTTTTTAAATGATTTAAATGAAAAGCTTGTTTTAAACATGGTTGAAGTCTTTGAGGGCAGCTCAGTGAGTTGTGTCGGTTACATGCTGACATTCCGACATCTCGCCAGTCCGACATTGGCCTCCAATTGTCAGAATGGCGACACTTAATTTTTTATCAAACGTGCCATCATTCAGACCATAGAAGGTAAAAAGTGTCGGAATGATGGGACGTTTGATAAAAAATTAAGTATGTTTTTTTTTTTTTCACACACAGTTGCTTTTAATAGCCTATTTTTTTACCCAAAACATTTTGCACTAATGAGACTAATGATATTTCCGGCGCAAATACGCCCTGAAGTTTGGCGGAGAGCAGTTTGCCTTTGTTTTGCGTCTGAATGAGTAAGTGGAGCTGTTTCCAGACAACATCAAAGCCTCAGACTTTACGTGATTTTAAAGCAGAGGAAAACCACAACCTCGCAAACAAACTTTAATAATCTATTATCAAAATCCCCTGAAATTTCAAATATCAAAATACAGATCTTGATGTAGCTCTGGCGAGACTGAACTGATTAAGCAGAAATATAGAGTCAGTGACCTGTCAGGCAGCCAGCTGGAGCGGAGCTCTCCACAGAGCATGCGTCTTTGCACGCTGGCATCATATGCAAAAGTAATAATTGCAATTACAGATATCAATAACAGAGCTCCAGCTACATACCTGAAATCACTGCCTCACTCCAGCGAGAACATGTCACCTGGTACAGAGATGAGCATCATTAAGATGCAGAGACTGAGAATAAATGAGATGTCCGCTCCATGCGCAAAAAGTTAGAATAAGTTGGTTCCATCCATCCATCCATCATCTGCCGCTTATTCAAGGGTTCGGTCGCAGGGGCAGCAGCTTTAACAGAGAAACCCAGACGTCCCTGTCCCCGGCCACTTCTTCCAGCTCCTCCGGGGGGACCCCGAAGCATTCCCAGGCCAGCCGAGAGATATAGTCTCTCCAACATGTCCTGGGTCTTCCCCGGGGTTTCCTCCCAGTGGGACGTGCCCGGAACACCTCACCAGGGAGGTGTCCAGGTTGTATTCGCGATCTCGTTCTTTCGGTCACTACCCACAACTCGTGACCATAGGTGAGGATGGGAACGTAGATTGACCAGTAAATCGAGAGCTTCGCCTTCTGGCTCAGCTCCTTCTTCACAACGACGGGTCAGTGCAGAGCCCGCAACACTGCAGACGCCGCACCGATCCGCCCGTCAATCTCCCGCTCCATTCGTCCCTCACTGTGAACAAGACCCCGAGATACTTGAACTCCTCCACTTGGGGAAGGATCTCATTCCCGACCCGGAGAGAGCATTCCACCCTCTTCCGGCTGAGAACCATAGTCTCGGATTTGGAGGCGCTGATTCTCATCCCAGCCGCTTCACACTCGGCTGCGAATCGCTCCAGTGAGAGCTGAAGGTCACGGCCTGATGACGCTAACAGAACCACATCATCCGCAAAAAGCAGAGACCCGATTCTGAGGTCGCCAAATCGGACACCCTCAACGCCCTGGCTCCGCCTAGAAATTCTGTCCATAAAAGTTAGGAACAGAATCGGTGACAAAGGGCAGCCCTGACGGAGTCCAACCCTCACCGGAAACGTATCCGACTTACTGCCGGCAATGTGGACCAAACCTTGACACCGGTCATACAGAGACCGAACGGCCCCTATCAAGGGGTCCAGCACTCCATATTCCCGGAGCACCCCCCACAGGACTCCACGAGGGACACAGTCGAACGCTTTCTCCAAGTCCACAAAACACATGTAGACTGGTTGGGCGAACTCCCATGCACCCTCCAGGATCCTGCTGAGGGTATAGAGCTGGTCCACTGGTCCACGGCCAGGACGAAAACCACACTGCACCTCCTGAATCCGAGGCTCGACTATCCAACAGATCCTCCTCTCCAGTACCCCCTTATAATAGACCTTACCAGGGAGCCTGAGGAGTGTGATCCCCCTATAGTTGGAACACACCCTCCGGTCCCCTTTTTAACCACCCCGATCTGCCAGTCCAGAGGCACTGTCCCCGATGTCCACGCGATGCTGCAGAGGCGTGTCAGCCAAGACAGCCCTACAACATCCAGAGCCCTGAGAAACTCAGGACGGACCTCATCCACCCCGGGGCCTTGCTGCCGAGGAGCTTTTTGACCATATCGGCAACCTCAGCCCCAGAAATGGGAGGCCCTGTCTCTGAGCTCTCCGACTCTGCCTCCTCCGAGCACGTGTTGGTAGGATTGAGGAGTTCCTTGAAGTATTCCCCCCACCGACTCACAACATCCATAGTTGAGGTCAGCAAAGCCCCGTCCCCACCATACACAGTGTTGACTGTGAGCCGCTCCCCCCCCCCCCCCCCCCCCCCCCCCCCCCCCGAGACGCTGGATGGTGGACCAGAATCTCGAGGCCGTCCGGAACTCGTTCTCCATGGTCTCACCGAACTCCTCCCAGGCCCGAGTTTTTGCCTCAGCAACCGCCGAAACCGCAGCCCGTCTGGCCTGCCGGTACCTATCAGCTGCTTCCCACTGGCCAAAAAGGCCCGATAGGACTCCTTCTTCAGCTTGACAGCTTCCCTCACCACTGGTGTCCACCAGCGGGTTCGGGGGTTGCCGCCACGACAGGCACCGACCACCTTACGGCCACAGCTCCGATCAGCCGCCTCGACAATGGAGTCATGGAACATGGCCCAGTCGGACTCAATGTTCCCCACCTCCCCCGGGACATGGTTGAAGCTCTGCCGGAGGTGAGAGTTAAAGCTCCTCCTGACAGGGGACTCCAACAAACGTTCCCAGCAGACCCTCACAATACGTTTGGGCCTGCCAGGTCTGATCGGCATCCTCCCCCACCAGCGGAGCCAACTCACCACCAGGTGGTGATTAGTTGACAGCTCCACCCCTCTCTTCACCCGAGTGTCCAGGACATACGGCCGCAAGTCCGATGATATAACCACAAAGTCGATCATCGAACTGTGGCCAAGGGTGTCCTGGTGCCAAGTGCACATGTGGACACCCTTATGCCTGAACATGGTGTTCGTTATGGACAGTCCATGACTGGCACAGAAGTCCAACAACATAACACCACTCTGATTCAGATCGGGGGGGGCGTTCCTCCCAATCACACCCCTCCAGGTCTCACTGTCATTGCCCACGTGAGCATTGAAGTCCCCGAGCAGAACGAGGGAGTCTGCTGGTTCCTTCTAGTCTAAACTACTATTATCTGAGGACTACAGGTCAGGACAACTGAACCGTGAACTAGTGTCTGATTACAACATTATGGTATGCATGGTATGTAAGATGCGTGCCAGTGCGCACAATCTCACCGCCCGTGAATGTTTACATTTGGAAATCTGCGTGGAAAGTGGCGGTGTGAAAGATCCATGCGTAATGATTGCGAGCATGGACAACAGACTTCTTGTCTGTGGATTTTGCCGACCAAAATGTCATGTAGAGATTGTTTTTACATGTAAGGGGAGCTGAACATATAGCTTTCATCCACAAACCAATGGGAGAGACCCCGAAGACGCATGTGCCAGACACACATAGGCATGCGTAAAACACCAATGTTGACCACTTCATGCTGTTTGTTGCTTTTTTCAGTTAACTTTTGTTTCTTTTGGATTTTTGTGCATATTATGGAGCCGTTTTGGTCCATATTTGTAAGCCTTTTTTTCCTGGATTAAATTTTCGGAGGTTGAAACAAGTGGCATCGGAGTGTGTGATTGAAAACCACCACGGTCTGCTTCCCGTTAAAGGCATCTCCTTCTCCAGTTGCTGAGACTTTAATTGCGCTCCTCTGTAAACATGTGTTAAAACGCATGTAAAATGCATGAACAGAAAGAAGGGACTCACCTGTTGAGTAACGCACATTTCCTTATAAGGAAAGCCTTGTCGGAATGGTGGAACATTCGCATGTCGGAATAGCGGGATGTCGGTCTGGTGGGATGTCGGAATAGCGGGATGTCGGACGGAGGGGTTGTCAGACTGGCGGGATGTCGGAATGGGTGTTGCCACCCAGTTGGTCTGTAGAACAAACTTCTAAGAAGTTGATTTCTGACATGATGTTCATGTCAGAAAATGATTCTGACATGATATGCAGCTTCACTTTTTACTGATGGACAGATTTGTACAGTTTACAACAGAGTAGAGGACAGAGTAATCTAACACAAACATCAGTGAAAATGCTCATGTTTTGTGTTTGGTACAGCCCATCCTGTTCCTCTCTTCCCCACCTGTACCTGTGTAGCACTCTGTTTGCCAATGCTGGAAAGCAAACACTCAGAATTAAGATTGAGAACAGTGTGAACAGCAGGTTAACAGTGTTAGCCTGTTAGCATTCTGACGGGTGGCAACACCCATTCCGAAATCCCGCCATTCTGACATCCCGCTATTCCGACATCCCACCATTCCGACATTCAAACGTCCCACCATTCCGACAAGGCTTTCAGTATAAGGAAATGTGCGTTACTCAACAGGCGAGTCCCTTCTTTCTCTTCATGCAATTTATATGTTTAACACATGTTTACAGATAACTTTATGCCAGATGTTGACATTTCAGGGGATTTTGATAATAGATTATTAAAGTTTGTTTGCGAGGCTGATATGCTGGCGCACGTCGGCATATCAGCCTTCATTAGTGTAAAATGTTTTGGGTAAAACATAGGCTATTAAAAGGAACTGTCGGAATGGCGGTATGTTAAAAAAAAAAACCAACATACCGCCATTCCGACCATAGGAGGAAAAAAGTGTCGGAATGGCGGGACGTTTAATAAAAAATTAAGTGTCACCATTCCGACAATTGGAGGCCAATGTCAGAATGGCGAGATGTCGGAATGGCAGCATATAACCCATTCTGACCACGCATCAGTGTACAGGCAGTGTAAACAGCAGGTTAATGGTGTTAGCCTGTTTGCATTCTGACCACGCATCAGTGTAAACAGCAGGTTAACGGTGTTAGCCTGTTAGCATTCTGACCACGCATCAGTGTAAACAGCAGGTTAACGGTGTTAGCCTGTTAGCATTCTGGGTACAGGCTGACTGTAGTCCTCTGCATCCACATCTTACTGCAGCATCCATTTATTCCTGTTATTAGAAGCAACAAACCTGAGATCATGAATCAAAGTCACCTCTGAGCAGATAATTATCATAGATTACAGCCCCTTAGCAAAAAGTAGTTTATTCGAGTGTACTAGCATCTCCCAAATGCCTAAACATAAATAGTATGCTACAAGTAATATGCTAAGCAAACTCACAAGTATACTTAAGATGTAAAATAGCAAAAAAAAATATTGTTTTAGTAATTCATGAAAGTATACTTAAAGTGTACTTCAATAAACTAAAATGTGGACTGGAAGTATATACCTAGTACACTAGCAGTAGATGTGTGCACTTGTTGTATACTTGAAAGTGTACTTTAGTAAACTTAAAATGACCTTATAATGTGTACTTAAAGTATACTTTTATGAAATTAAAAATGTTCCAATTTAGTCTAAAGAAGTATTGAATTAGTATACTTTCTAGTATACAAGTACATGGTCCGTAGTATACTTGCTATACTTGTACTTACACTCAAGCATAAAATTAACTTCAAGTATATTAGTTTTTGCTATGGGACATTCAGAAAGCCATCTGTGTTTGACCACAGCTCACATAGAAGTTTTTCTCAGAATTATTTAACACAAAGTCCTTTATTTCTCCTTGAACATGTGGTAATTCTTAAATTCATATATCATGCCAGCTGCAGAGGTCTGTCAACAGAGAATCAGAATCCGATCCATCCTCAGAGCTTCCATCCTACCAGTTAATGTAATGATGATAGAAATGCTGTCTGAATGTGTGAATGCAGGTATCCTGGAATCTTTCTCCTGGAGGGTGAAACAGGTGCCACGGCAGTTTTAATTTAAATATCTATTTACTGGTCATGATTTGTTTAAGTTAGCCTGTTAGGCAGTTTTATCATGTCCTCTTTGAATGTACCCTGTCGTGTCATTTGTTCTGATTTGATGATCATAAAACCGATTAAACTTAATAATATCAGAGATCTGAGTTATAAGGAGGAGGAGTTGAGGATCAGGCAGACAGGATGATGACAGATTATGTTGTAACTGAATTAATCAGGTTTTTTCTGGTTACAAACTGTCTCAGCCTCTGATGCTTTAATTGTAATCCTGCTTTTTACAGCCTCCATCATCAAACACACCTTTTACATTTTCATTTAACCAATAGTTCTCCACTGGGGACAACAGATGATCAGGGATGATGATGGACAAAGGAAAACTGACCTGACAGTGATCCAGAACATACAGCTGAAGTGGCTAACAAATGGTGAACAGGACCCTGAAAACAATGAACTGTTCAAACTGATCATTAAAATCTGATCAATACATTTTCTACAGAAAGTTTGATTCCGTCTTTCCAGACACATGCTCAGGAAACATGTGGCTGTGTATGACATGACTTTGCTGCCAGATGTTCTGCTTGTGAACATGTTCCCAATAAGCTGTAAGTAAAGCGACACTCATGATCTTTTCTCAGTCCTCATGCTGGGAGGGCACTTTAGCATGCCTTTTTAGCTCCCAAAGAGGGAACTTTAGCATGCGTTTTGGCTCCCAAAGAGGGCACTTTAGCACACGTTTTGGCTCCCAAAGAGGGCACTTTAACACGCGTTTTGGCTCCCAAAGAGGGCACTTCAGCACGCGTTTTGGCTCCCAAAGACGGCACTTCAGCACACGTTTTGGCTCCCAAAGAGGGCACTTTGGCAAGCATTTTGGCTCCCAAAGAGGGCACTTTAGCATGCGTTTTGGCTCCCAAAGACAGCACTTTAACACGCGTTTTGGCTCCCAAAGAGGGCACTTTAGCACGTGTTTTGGCTCCCAAAGAGGGCACTTTAACATGCGTTTTGGCTCCCAAAGAGGGCACTTTAGCACGCATTTTGGCTCCCAAAGAGGGCACTTTAGCACGCGTTTTGGCTCCCCAGAGGGCACTTTGGAACGCGTTTTGGCTTCTGAGAGGGCACCTGAGGGCAGTTTAGTACACGTTTTGGCTCCCAAAGAGGGCACTTTGGCACGCATTTAGTCTCCCAAAGAGGGCACTTTAGCACGCGTTTTGGCTCCAAAAGAGGGCACTTTAGCATGCGTTTTGGCTCCCAAAGAGGGCACTTTAACATGCGTTTTGGCTCCCAAAGAGGGCACTTTAGCACGCATTTTGGCTCCCAAAGAGGGCACTTTAGCACGCGTTTTGGCTCCCCAGAGGGCACTTTGGAACGCGTTTTGGCTTCTGAGAGGGCACCTGAGGGCAGTTTAGTACACGTTTTGGCTCCCAAAGAGGGCACTTTGGCACGCATTTAGTCTCCCAAAGAGGGCACTTTAGCACGCGTTTTGGCTCCAAAAGAGGGCACTTTAGCATGCGTTTTGGCTCCCAAAGAGGGCACTTTAGCACGCGTTTTGGCTCCCCAGAGGGCACTTTGGAACGCGTTTTGGCTTCTGAGAGGGCACCTGAGGGCAGTTTAGTACACGTTTTGGCTCCCAAAGAGGGCACTTTGGCATGCGTTTTTGGCTCCCGAAGAGGCCACTTTAGCATGCGTTTTGGCTCCCAAAGAGGGCACTTTAGCACGCAGTTTGGCTCCCAGAAAAGGCACTTTAGCACGCAGTTTGGCTCCCAAAGAGGGCACTTTAGCACGCAATTTGGCTCCCAAAGACGGCACTTTAGCACATGTTTTGGCTCCCAAAGATGGCACTTTAGCACACGTTTTGGCTCCCAAAGATGGCACTTTAGCACACGTTTTGGCTTCCGAGATGGCACTTTAGCATGCGTTTTGGCTCGCAAGAAGGCACTTTAGCACAGGTTTTGGCTTCCGAGATGGCACTTTAGCATGCGTTTTGGCTCGCAAGAAGGCACTTTAGCACAGGTTTTGACTCCCAAAGAGGGCACTTTAGCATGCGTTTTGGCTCTCAAAGAGGGCACTTTAGCACACGTTTTGGCTTCCGAGATGGCACTTCAGCATGCGTTTTGGCTCGCAAGAAGGCACTTTAGCACAGGTTTTGACTCCCAAAGAGGGCACTTTAGCATGCGTTTTGGCTCTCAAAGAGGGCACTTTAACACGCATTTTGGCTCCCAAAGATGGCACTTTAGCACACGTTTTGGCTTCCGAGATGGCACTTTAGCATGCGTTTTGGCTCGCAAGAAGGCACTTTAGCACAGGTTTTGACTCCCAAAGAGGGCACTTTAACACGCATTTTGGCTCCCAAAGAGGGCACTTTAGCATGCATTTTGGCTCCCAAAGAGGGCACTTTAGCATGCGTTTTGGCTTCCCAGATGGCACTTTGGAACACGTTTTGGCTTCTGAGAGGGCACCTGAGTGCAGTTTAGTACACGTTTTGGCTCCCAAAGAGGGCACTTTAGCACACGTTTTGGCTTCCGAGATGGCACTTTAGCATGCGTTTTGGCTCGCAAGAAGGCACTTTAGCACAGGTTTTGGCTTCCGAGATGGCACTTTAGCATGCGTTTTGGCTCGCAAGAAGGCACTTTAGCACAGGTTTTGACTCCCAAAGAGGGCACTTTAGCATGCGTTTTGGCTCTCAAAGAGGGCACTTTAGCACACGTTTTGGCTTCCGAGATGGCACTTCAGCATGCGTTTTGGCTCGCAAGAAGGCACTTTAGCACAGGTTTTGACTCCCAAAGAGGGCACTTTAGCATGCGTTTTGGCTCTCAAAGAGGGCACTTTAACACGCATTTTGGCTCCCAAAGATGGCACTTTAGCACACGTTTTGGCTTCCGAGATGGCACTTTAGCATGCGTTTTGGCTCGCAAGAAGGCACTTTAGCACAGGTTTTGACTCCCAAAGAGGGCACTTTAACACGCATTTTGGCTCCCAAAGAGGGCACTTTAGCATGCATTTTGGCTCCCAAAGAGGGAACTTTAGCATGCGTTTTGGCTTCCCAGATGGCACTTTGGAACACGTTTTGGCTTCTGAGAGGGCACCTGAGTGCAGTTTAGTACACGTTTTGGCTCCCAAAGAGGGCACTTCAGCATGCGTTTTGGCTCCCAAAGAGGGCACTTTATCACGCGTTTTAGCTCCCAAAGAGGGCACTTTAGCACGTATTTTGGTTCCCAAAAAGGGCACTTTAACACGCGTTTTGGCTCCCAAAAGGGCACTTTAGCATGCGTTTTGGCTCCCAAAGACGGCACTTTAACACGCGTTTTGGCTCCCAAAGAGGGCACTTCAGCATGCGTTTTGGCTCTCAAAGAGGGCACTTTAGCACACGTTTTGGCTCCCCAGAGGCCACTTTAGCATGCATTTTGGCTCCCAAAGAGGGCACTTTAGCACACGTTTTGGCTCCCCAGAGGCCACTTTGGCACGCGTTTTGGCTCCCAAAGATGGCACTTTAGCACACGTTTTGGCTCCCAAAGAGGGCACTTCAGCATGCGTTTTGGCTCCCAAAGACAGCACTTTAGCATGCGTTTTGGCTCCCAAAGAGGGCACTTTAGCACGCATTTTGGCTCTCAAAGAGGGCACTTTAGCACGCATTTTGGCTCCCAAAGAGGGCACTTTAGCATGCATTTTGGCTTCCCAGAAGGCACTTTAGCACGCGTTTTGGCTCCCAAAGAGGGCACTTTATCACGCGTTTTGGCTCCCGAAGAGGCCACTTTAGCATGCGTTTTGGCTCCCAAAGAGGGCACTTTAGCACGCGTTTTGGTTCCCAAAAAGGGCACTTTAACACGCGTTTTGGCTCCCAAAAGGGCACTTTAGCATGCGTTTTGGCTCCCAAAGACGGCACTTTAACACGCGTTTTGGCTCCCAAAGAGGGCACTTCAGCATGCGTTTTGGCTCTCAAAGAGGGCACTTTAGCACACGTTTTGGCTCCCCAGAGGCCACTTTAGCATGCATTTTGGCTCCCAAAGAGGGCACTTTAGCACGCGTTTTGGCTCCCCAGAGGCCACTTTGGCACGCGTTTTGGCTCCCAAAGATGGCACTTTAGCACACGTTTTGGCTCCCAAAGAGGGCACTTCAGCATGCGTTTTGGCTCCCAAAGACAGCACTTTAGCATGCGTTTTGGCTCCCAAAGAGGGCACTTTAGCACGCATTTTGGCTCTCAAAGAGGGCACTTTAGCACGCATTTTGGCTCCCAAAGAGGGCACTTTAGCATGCATTTTGGCTTCCCAGAAGGCACTTTAGCACGCGTTTTGGCTCCCAAAGAGGGCACTTTATCACGCGTTTTGGCTCCCGAAGAGGCCACTTTAGCATGCGTTTTGGCTCCCAAAGAGGGCACTTTAGCACGCAGTTTGGCTCCCAAAAAGGGCACTTTAGCATGCGTTTTTGGCTCCCAAAGACGGCACTTTAACATGCGTTTTGGCTCCCAAAGAGGGCACTTTAGCATGCATTTTGGCTCCCAAAGAGGGCACTTTAGCACACGTTTTGGCTCCAAAAGAGGGCACTTTGACATGCGTTTTGGCCCCCAAAGAGGGCACTTTAGCACGCGTTTTGGCTCCAAAAGAGGGCACTTTAGCATGCGTTTTGGCTCCCAACGACGGCACTTTAGCACGCGTTTTGGCTCCCCAGAGGCCACTTTAGCATGCGTTTCGGCTCCCAAGGAGGGCACTTTAGCACGCAGTTTGGCTCCCAAAGAGGGCACTTTAGCACGCGTTTTGGCTCCCAAAGAGGGCTCTTTAGCACGCGTTTTGGCTCCCAAAAAGGGCACTTTAGCATGGGTTTTGGCTCCAAAAGAGGACACTTTAGCACACGTTTTGGCTCCAAAAGAGGGCACTTTGACATGCGTTTTGGCTCCCAAAGAGGGCACTTTAGCATGCATTTTGGCTCCCAAAGAGGGCACTTTAGCACACGTTTTGGCTCCAAAAGAGGGCACTTTGACATGCGTTTTGGCCCCCAAAGAGGGCACTTTAGCACGCGTTTTGGCTCCAAAAGAGGGCACTTTAGCATGCGTTTTGGCTCCCAACGACGGCACTTTAGCACGCGTTTTGGCTCCCCAGAGGCCACTTTAGCATGCGTTTCGGCTCCCAAGGAGGGCACTTTAGCACGCAGTTTGGCTCCCAAAGAGGGCACTTTAGCACGCGTTTTGGCTCCCAAAGAGGGCTCTTTAGCACGCGTTTTGGCTCCCAAAAAGGGCACTTTAGCATGGGTTTTGGCTCCAAAAGAGGACACTTTAGCACGCGTTTTGGCTCCCAAAGAGGGCACTTTAGCACGCGTCTTGGCTCCCAAAGAGGGCACTTTAGCACATGTTTTGGCTCTCAAAGAGGGCACTTTAGCACACGTTTTGGCTCCCAAAGAGGGCACTTTAGCACGCAGTTTGGCTCCCAAAGACGGCACTTTAGCACGCGTTTTGGCTCCCAAAAAGGGCACTTTAGCATGGGTTTTGGCTCCAAAAGAGGACACTTTAGCATGCATTTTGGCTTCCCAGAAGGCACTTTAGCCCGCGTTTTGGCTCCCAAAGAGGGCACTTTATCACGCGTTTTGGCTCCCGAAGAGGCCACTTTAGCATGCGTTTTGGCTCCCAAAGACGGCACTTTAACATGCGTTTTGGCTCCCAAAGAGGGCACTTTAGCATGCATTTTGGCTCCCAAAGAGGGCACTTTAGCACACGTTTTGGCTCCAAAAGAGGGCACTTTGACATGCGTTTTGGCCCCCAAAGAGGGCACTTTAGCACGCGTTTTGGCTCCAAAAGAGGGCTCTTTAGCATGCGTTTTGGCTCCCAACGACGGCACTTTAGCACGCGTTTTGGCTCCCCAGAGGCCACTTTAGCATGCGTTTCGGCTCCCAAGGAGGGCACTTTAGCACGCAGTTTGGCTCCCAAAGAGGGCACTTTAGCACGCGTTTTGGCTCCCAAAGAGGGCTCTTTAGCACGCGTTTTGGCTCCCAAAAAGGGCACTTTAGCATGGGTTTTGGCTCCAAAAGAGGACACTTTAGCACGCGTTTTGGCTCCCAAAGAGGGCACTTTAGCACGCGTCTTGGCTCCCAAAGAGGGCACTTTAGCACATGTTTTGGCTCCCAAAGAGGGCACTTTAGCACACGTTTTGGCTCCCAAAGAGGGCACTTTAGCACGCAGTTTGGCTCCCAAAGACGGCACTTTAGCACGCGTTTTGGCTCCCAAAAAGGGCACTTTAGCATGGGTTTTGGCTCCAAAAGAGGACACTTTAGCACGCGTTTTGGCTCCCAAAGAGGGCACTTTAGCACGCGTCTTGGCTCCCAAAGAGGGCACTTTAGCACGTGTTTTGGCTCCCAAAGAGGGCACTTTAGCACACGTTTTGGCTCCCAAAGAGGGCACTTTAGCACGCAGTTTGGCTCCCAAAGACGGCACTTTAGCACGCGTTTTGGCTCCCGAAGAGGGCACTTTAGCACGCGTTTTGGCTCCCCAGAGGTCACTTGAGGGCAGTTTAGCGCACGTTTTGGCTCCCAAGAGATGCGTTTGGGCCACAAGGGGGGGGGGGGGGAGTCAACCACCCCGTGCACGTCACTGATGTTAATCATTATTAATTCATTAAGTTTTGTTAACACAATGTCAACTCTGCTGATTACTGAACGCAGGTGACATTATGTTAAAAATCATCTCACATTCATCATTTTTCTACTTGTAAAAACACAAAGCTGCTAACTCTCTGGTGTCCAGTGCACACAGCAGAATCAGACTGAAGCTGGAAGTATCTATTAACGGGGACACATCAGAGGAACAGAAGCATTCTCAGGATCTGATCGCTGACTTCTCACAACCTAATAAACGAGGCTGTCACAGGGAAGCAGCAACTTCTCCCAGATCAGCGCTCACACTTTAAACTTGATAAAACAGAGTCGAGCTCAGAGCAGCAGGCTGTCTCTCAGAGCTATAATCCAAAAGCCCATTCACCAGCAGCCTCTGCTCTCCTACTGCCACTCTGTACACTCCTCCATCACTGTTACACGTTATAGGAGGGATAACCGTGAAAATGACATGCAGCATGTTTCCACTGGTTAAGGATCACACAGCATTTTGTTTGACTGCAGTCAGACATCTATTAATCTATGTTTCTGCCTCACTGATGTGTCTTCATGATTGGAGCTCTGGATGAAGAGCCACAGTGCCCCCTGGTGGAGAACTGCACACACACGTTTGTTTGTGTGCTGTTCAGGAATTAGGAAGGTGTGTGTTTCAAATAAAGTCAGGAAGTTAACGAAAGAGTGTTTTCCCTCATGAGTAACAAAAACAGGGCAATTCAGATGGTGGACAATCAGTGAGTTGTTGAAAAGATGTTAGATAGTAAATAACATTACTTTAATCAGACATTTCCCAGATATGAGCAACAGGTTTTTATTAACTTGATTAAATAGAGAATGGAGTCGTCTGAGAAGGCAAACAAATGTTGTTTCACTACACAACTGTGGAGTTGTTATTTCATGGTTCTGAACTCGTGTTTTACTCTTTATTGCTTTTTATGCTGCCTTTTGTACGGTGACCTTGAGTGTCCTGAAAGGCACCAACAAATGAAATGTCTTCTTATCATCAGATGTAAAGTCATGACGCACAGGTTTATCAGAAGGTATTTATTCATGCAGGCATGAGAACACAGTTTAAATATTAGCCACAGTGCTAAAACACGGATGAAAAAAGGAATTTTATTCAGATGAAGATGATGTTTTAGCTACTGCTGTGGGTTTATGTGAGAGAGCATGCAAGTGTTTCACAGCAGGTAATGCTCAGTGTGGCTGAGCTCAGGTGGGTGTGAGTAGTAATATTACATCACTACAAAGCCCCATCATCAGAAGTCCTGGATATAAGGGCTTTAAAGGTATGACATTTCACCATGTAACAGACATCAGTCAAACTCCCAAACCCAAGCCTTTAGCATGGGCTGTTAGCATGGGCTGTTAGCATGGGCTGTTAGCATGGGCTGTTAGCATGGGCTGTTAGCATGGGCTGTTAGCATGGGGTTCAGACTAAACGGAGATGAACTGAACTTGGAGGAATGTGTCTGTTCAGGCTGGTGAGATGTTCACTCGTCGGCCCTTTGATCTAGGAAGCGGTCCAGCATCCTCTGGATGTTTTGGAAAGCGTCTCTGCCCAGGTAGTCGACCTGTCCAACCTCCCACATCCTGCGACGCTCCAGCTGCTCTGCCTCTGTGTCTGCTGCTGTCTGCCGTGATGAAGAACCAGAACAACAAGTCAGTCTTTAAAGAGAATTCATCACAAGGGACATCTGACCCTGCACAGGTGGAACATAAGGTTCTGGCTTCATCTTTATATATTTATTTGCTTTATTATTCACAGATGTAATACTAAGACTTACATCCAGGAAGATGATGACAGTACACCATGTTCTGGTGCACATAAAGCCCATGCACTACTTGTACCAAGTAGTCAGATTACTTTCACTTTCACTTCAATCTTGTAACTAAATGAAAATGTGCCAACACAACGTAATGAAAATATCTTCTTGTGTCTCTATCACCACATCCCTTAGAAGTCCCAAAGTCCCTGCTGGTTCTGAAACAATATTTCAGTAGAAAACTAACTTATATGTGCAAAGTGTTTCATCTCTTTAGCAGCAAACATTAGTGAAGGAGCAACATATTGTTCTATACGGCAGGGCCAAAGAACACAATCCAAACTGGACTTACATTCACCATCCCTGAATACAACTAGAAAAACAAGTAGAAAAAGTTTCCATACATGATGAGCATCAGTGTATTCAGAGGCGTCGCTGCCTTCCAATCCCTCAGCTCCCACGGGTGCATCCTTGACCTCTGCTGTCTCAGATGAGTCAGACTCTTTCTCCAGAAGTGCGTTAACTGTGTGGGAACACTTCAGACACCACAGCTATGTCACTCATCACTGTGCAACAGGTGCATTATATGCTGTACACTGTGGCAGAAGCAACTGAAACACAAGGAGCTAAAGTGAGTTTAGCTTAATAACTGTGCTGTGATGCATGTTCAGACTGCAGGGAGTGTGTCTGTTCAGACTACCAGTTCAATAAACACAATTCATGAACTGATGAAGTACCAAAAATGTGAAGTGAAGTTTGGAGGCCTGAGGCAGATAACAGGCTTTGTGTCACCGTCTTCTGTTTTTTCAGTCAAATGAAGTCAGGCAGAATTCCTCCTAAATTACTGGAGCTAACAAGAGGCACTTGGCCACAATTTATTACAAACACAAGCAGCTATGTTAATAAGCTCTTTCCTTTAGCTAATTAATCAGCTAATATTTCCAGGGATGACTCAGCCTCACATGGTAAATGGGCTGTACTTGTATAGTGCTTTTCTAATCTAACTGACCACTCAAAGCACTGCTATCACTACATGCCGCATTCACCCATTGACACACACTCATACAGCACGTCTTAAGTGCTTTCTAACCATTCATACACGCGGATACATCGGTAGGCAACGTGGGGTTCAGTGTCTTGCCCAAGGATGCTTTGACATGTAGCCCGGGGAAGTTGGAGTCGAACCACTGACCTTTCAATCGATGGCCAACTGCTGTTCCTCCTGAGCTACAGCCGCCAGAAAAGCTTGAAGTGTGTGTTGAGCGGATCTGTTCTACATGCTGTTTTTCTTTACAGTGAAATCAGGTTCCGTCCTTCCCTGTTGTGTTTGCCTCACAAACCTTTAGGCTGAATATCGTGTCACATCCTAAATATCAAAGAATTACATCACTTTGCATCATTTGCTACATATCTCGTAGTATAAGTCACAATTTGTTCAGGGAATGTTACCTGAGAGACCAGGTTCTTAGTTCCATTATGTGTATTTTTTTATTTTTCAGCAGCACACGCTTGCTTAGGTTCAGCCACCAAAGTTTATGCATCCACTTAAAATATGGTAAAATGGTAAATGGACTTGTACTTGTATAGCGCTTTTCTAGTCTAGCTGACCACTCAAAGCGCTTTACTACATGCCGCATTCACCCCACTCACACACATTCATACAGCACGTCTTAAGATACACATAACTACGTGCTTTCTAAGCATTCACACACATTCATACATTCACACATTGATACACTGGGGGGGGTAACGTGGGGTTCAGTGTCTTGCCCAAGGACGCTTCGACATGTATCCTGGGGAAGCCAGAGTCGAACCACCAACCTTCCGATTGGTGGGCGACTGCTCTTCCTCCTGAGCTACAGCCACTCACCACGTTAACGCTGGAATATAACTCCAGTGTACACGGAGGATTCAAATGTGGCACCAGTGGGTCCTGAATGAGTGTCTACAGGTGATAAGCTGGGCCAGGCTCAGGTTTAACTAGATGTCCAATGCATTTTTGTTTCATTTGTGCTTTTAGCTCATGGCAAACTGCCTTAGAAGACTCAACTCATGCCACAGATGTTCCTCTGGGTTTAGATCTGAGGTGTCTTGGAAGGCGAGATGACAGGCTGGGGCATTCAGACCATGATGAGCTGATTTTAAGCGGCCTAATCCATGCAAACATTGTGCACAACATCAGACCACAGGAGGTCTGCATGGTTTTGTGCTGCCGATGCCACATTGTAAGCTTCCTACTGTCAGCCTGAGCAGGACTGAGGACCACACTGTGTTTCATTTCCAGACTTAGGCCGTTAATGGAAACTAAGATGCGTTTTTTATAAACTCTAGCTGGATCTTGTGACCTGCGTCTGGAGGAGTTTCTGCATTGCACTGCCACCACATGACTGCATGAATAGGCTCGTGTGCAGGTGTCAAATGCCAACATCACACTGACACTCGTGTTCACGTCACCTATACAGAGAGGAGATTTCCCAGCAGATATGAATGAAGTCAATCCAGAAAGGTGTGTTGTAAAGAGACATAATGTATGGTTGGCTTCAACTTTCAATTCTAACTGGGAGAAATACTGTGACCACATGAAGTCACCTGGGCCACAACATTAATATGCTTTGGACATTCAGCTCACCATCTTTGGTTCAGTGTGACTCTCAAAAGGAGAAAAATGGGCCAGCAGTGAAATGGAGCTGTCCAAGTTCTCTCTAAACGGCATCTTGTCGACTCGGCCGTGGACCTGCAAAACAAGGCGGGATGTTAAATGTTGGCACAGGAACCAACACCGGGGTGTCTGCTTTGGTTTTTCTGTTCAGGCCAAACTCTGCAGCAGCTGGTGGGACAGATTAACAAACCTCTGCACAACAAAGGGACTCAGTTAGGGATTAAACTCAACGCAGTTACATTCGGTTTTATAGCTGACATCTCACCTAAGTGTGGAGCACATCATGTCACATGATGGTTGGTAGCTTGGAAGTACTAACGTGATCCCAGGTCAGTGACGTTTGACTGACTCTGATGTGGTGGATGAGCGCCTGTTCTCAGCTTACATTTTAGATCCCTGCCTGCTTTTTGTGGCCTGATATCATCTCAGCCTGTCCTTCCAACTCTGCCTAAGCCCTTCTCTTGATGGTGCGTGTATTTACCGTCAGTGTCTAGTGATAATGAGGCTTCTGTTAACTACATTGTTTGGAGCAGGATAAGACTTGAGATTCTTGGTAGTAGCTGTAGATCTGCTTCCAGTTAGAGAGGAAGCTTTTCAGATATTATGGATGTTCATACCCTGCTTTGGCTGGACTCTGGAGCAGATGCTGTTGGGTGGCTGAGGTACTCCTTCCACCACAGAGAACAAAACTGTGCCATCGAGTGTGAGGGGCCGTCCTCCCTCTGTGAGCTCCAGGGCTTCGCTGCTCCTGTGAAGTGGACTATCTTTGCTTTGTGGCCAAATCTGCAGAACAACAACAAGGGAAGTCCTGTATGTTCAACACATCATTCTATGAGCAGTTTAGAGCACAGAAGCATGAGGATGAAAGCCACACATTGCACTACATGTGCACGTTTTCCTCTTACAGCTCACCTAAAACACAATGTGGGAGGCAAAACAGTTCTCCCAGTGACTGTAATCCTCACAGCTGGACATTTGGAAAGGAGATCAGGTGTATTCATTATATGACAGTAAAATTTGATATGATCCAACAGATCCGGGTGTGGTTCAGACACACTCACTGTATGAAAGCAGGGAGGTAGCTGTAGAGGGAGCTGGCACTGAGGTTGTAAACGAATGGCAGGTGTTTACCGATGTCATCCACTGCCCAGCTGCTAAAGAACGAGTTCAACAGGCCCTGGTCTCCTCCTGACAACGACAGGTGAGAAGATATGAGACTGACTCTGTTCCCATACATGTCAGCACATGTTCTGCTGTTACAATCCTGCTGCCAGCACAGAGAAATAAAACCAACAAAGACTGTCCTGAACTGTTTCCTCTTAACATAAAGATGATGTCAGTTCTCCTGACACCACTTTTTATCAGCCCTGGTCCTTCTGGAGACTCGCCTTAACTTCCTGCTATCTGATCTCTGTAAAGAGCTTTGGTCAGGGCTTGATTTGAAATGTTCCCCATTAATAAACCGACTTAACTTGTTAATAAGCAGACTCCGTGTCGAGCCATCAGTATTCAGAGCACTGTGCTTTTCTGCCTGCAGCCCAAACATGCCTTACCATCGAAGCTGCCACGGTGCAGGGCGTGATCCAGGAGCCTGGTGTGGGTGAGCAGAGAAGGTCTGAACACAAACACGCCGGAGTTAAAACAGTCGGGCCAGCCAGGATCAGGAGCTGCAGACAGCTCGTCCCTGTCAAACAGCTCGTCCACGTTACACAGCACCTGGGGGGGACAGGAGGTCAGCACAGCTCACCTCAACTCAGGCCTGGAGGGTGCATTTCAAAAGGCAGATACACATTTCTATATTCAATAAGCAGCCTTTGTCTTCCTCTCACGTTTTAAGGCACGTTTCCTCCACTTCAGAGGTGGTGTGCCTGGACTTCCCCTTCCCTTAAATTATCTGAAAATGGACAACTTGCATCATATTTTCCTCTATGAAATATCTTATTTAAATCACAAGTGTCTGTATAACTGCATCCAACTACACAACATCCTCAAGCTTAAGCTCAGGGACGGTTAATGTTCACTCTAACCTGAACATGGTAAATGGACTTGTATAGCACTTTTCTAGTCTAACTGACCACTCAAAGCGCTTCACTACATGCCGCATTCACCCCACTCACACCCCTTCATACAGCACGTCTTAAGATACACATATCTACTAATCATTCACACACATTCATACCCCCAATGATACACTGGGGGGCAACGTGGGGTTCAGTGTCTTGCCCAAGGACGCTTCGACATGTAGCCGGGGGAAGCCAGAGTCCAACCACCGACGGGCGACTGCTCTTCCTCCTGAGCTACAGCCGCCTTCCACATGGTGTGTGTGCATGACCCAGTATTTATTCTCCTCAGACCTCAAACATGCCTGTTCCAGCTAACCTGGTTGCAGCAGGTTACATGGTGCCCTCAAACATGTCCTCCAACATCTGAGTTCTTATCGCTTCCACTCAAACATGTCATGTTTGACATGAGCCCATAGCCTGAGCCTGCACCGCAGTTCAGCAGGTCAGTTGAGGAGGAGGTTAACCTTTAAAGACATGTTTGCTGACTCTCACAGATAAGGATCTCTTTGACTGATGAGCAGCATGTGAGTCGTTTGTATTTTTCTTCAGGAACGTTTCCTTTGAAGTAGGATCAAAGTTTCTGTCTGGTTTGAACTGTGTTGTACAGAATGAAGAAGAAATGGTGGAACAATCTTTGTTAAATAAACCAGCGTATGTGCATTACTGTTGCTTTGTTTGTCTCCTGGGTTGAAGTACTGAAACACTGTTATTGTCCTTCACTCTGCTCTTTAATGACAGCCTTGAAACGCTGTCATTTCTCCACTGATTCATAAATGAATTACTATATTTCCCATGTCAGGCTCACTCTGTTGGTCATACCCACCACAGGCCAATGTCTGGCCACAACTAATGTCAGCTCACTTGTTGCTCCCTGCAACAATAAACATGCTTTGAGAGGCCAGACATATAGAATATGTAGAAGCATCCACAATGCGAATTAAAAAACTGCTAAACCAAATGTACGGGCAGCTGTAGCTCAGGAGGAAGAGCGGTCGACATGTGGCTTAATTTGGCCACATGTCGAGGCACTGACACTGAACGCTGCCTGTGTGAAGGAGTAGAAAGCACCTAGTTATAGACTAAGACGTAAATGGTAAATGGACTGTACTTGTATAGCGCTTTCCTAGTCTAGCTGACATGCCACATTCACCCATACTCATACAGCACGTCTTAAGTCTATACATAACTACGTGCTTTCTAACCATTCATACACACATTCATACGCCGATGGATACATTGGTAGACAACATGGGGTTCTGAAATCCTTCATTGAGCAAAAGGTCCCAGACTATGTTAGAAGTCATTAAACACACACATCATTAGATTTTAAGGCTTTTGTAATCATTTCAAATAAAATATTCATAACTCACTGGATTCAGTTTCACAGTAATCAATCATATTATCCGGAACAAACATAAAAAAACTGAATTCTCAAATTCCTAAATAGCTGTTGGCCAAAAGAGTTCCAACGTGTGACAATCTCATGAAGAATAATCAAAAATCTATTTTCCTTTTTGGGATCGACGAAAGCGATGTCATTGAAATTGTTAGAAAACTCAAAAACAAAACATCAACTGATATAAATTCCATTGATATGGTTAAACTCAAGAAAGTCTTGGATTTTATTGTAAAACCTTTGAAAGACTATTTGCAATCTGTCCTTTTAAAAGGGTATTTTTTCTGAAATACTGTGAAAATAGCAAAGATAATACCAATATTCAAAAATGGAGACAAACATTACATTGAAAACTATAGACCAGTGTCCCTTCTTCCTCAATTCTCAAAAATACTAGAGAAATGATTTGGCCATTGGTTGGGTGGCAGGGGGCTGGAGCTTGGAGCCTAGCCCAGCTGTCATCAGGGAGGAGGTGGGGTAACACCCTGGACAGGTTGCCAGTCCATCACAGAGACAAATGAGACAAACAACCATGCATGCCCACACTCACTCCTAAGGACAATTTAGAAACACCTGTTAACCTAACATGCATGTTTTTGGGTGGTGGGAGGAAGCCGGAGAACCCAGGTATATGTGGGGAGAACATGCAGACTTCACACAGAAAGGTCCCAGGTGGGGACTGAACCTGGAACCCTCTCACTGTGAGGCGATGGAGCTAACCGTACCTGTGTCACACACCATCGAGCAGCCCCAATTTGATCTTTTTATTGATGAAGATGAACTGCTCAGTGAACCTCAATATGGGTTCAGGGAAACAGAACAACTATATATGCAGTTATGGTAAAAGAAATAACAAAGGCAACTGGGAATTATTGTGTTTCTGTTTATGCATTTGGCAGACGCTTTTATCCAAAGCAGCTCACACTCATATCCCAGGTATGCAATATGAGAGTACTTTTTTGACCTCTCAGATATTGTTTTAGGAGATCTGGAAATGAAAGAGTTTTCAGATTTTTATACATTTTAGTAAGTTTTTAGGGAAATGTTGTAATTTCTTCCATGGAGGGGATTTGAACCCAGATCACCCATATGAAAGGTGACAATCTTACCACTGCACTACCCAAAAGATGCTGTTGGAATTTATATTGATTTGCAGAAAGCATTACCATCAATCACAGCATATTATTGAGAAAAATGAAGAAGTATGGATTGAGAGGTGTATCTTATTCTTGGCTGAGGAGCTACTTGAAAAATAGAGAACAATGTGTAGAAATCAATAACACTGTTTCACAATTGAGGAAGGTCACCTGTGGCGTACCCCAGGGATCTGTGATTGGCCCAAAGTTTTTGCTTAATTTTAATGATATTTGTAAATGTTTTTAGGGAAATTTTGTAATTTTGTTGGGGTACCAAAGCTGTCTGGGGTACCACCAGCAGACATTTATCTCTGAATGAGAGTTTGTCCTTCTTTTCCATCTCTGACACTGTTTATCTTACTATAAGGAACACATGCATCCCCCCCAGAGAACTTAAAGGTTCACATTCAAGACCATTCACACCTGTCCCATTCGCAGGCAACAACTGCAGAAAAAATTACAAAGATACAGGAAGGAACGCTGCTGTAGATGCTGGAGTTTCTAATGCTGCTGTAGATGCTGGAGTTTCTAACGCTGCTGTAGATGCTGGAGTTTCTAACGCTGCTGTAGATGCTGGAGTTTCTAACTCTGCTGTAGATACTGGAGTTTCTAACGCTGCTGTAGATGATGGAGTTTCTAACGCTGCTGTAGATGCTGGAGTTTCTAACGCTGCTGTAGATGCTGGAGTTTCTAACGCTGCTGTAGATGCTGGAGTTTCTAACGCTGCTGTAGATGCTGGAGTTTCTAACTCTGCTGTAGATACTGGAGTTTCTAACGCTGCTGTAGATGCTGGAGTTTCTAACGCTGCTGTAGATGCTGGAGTTTCTAACGCTGCTGTAGATGATGGAGTTTCTAACGCTGCTGTAGATGCTGGAGTTTCTAACGCTGCTGTAGATGCTGGAGTTTCTAACGCTGCTGTAGATGATGGAGTTTCTAACGCTGCTGTAGATGCTGGAGTTTCTAACGCTGCTGTAGATGCTGGAGTTTCTAACGCTGCTGTAGATGCTGGAGTTTCTAACGCTGCTGTAGATGCTGGAGTTTCTAACGCTGCTGTAGATGCTGGAGTTTCTAATGCTGCTGTAGATGCTGGAGTTTCTAACGCTGCTGTAGATGCTGGAGTTTCTAATGCTGCTGTAGATGCTGGAGTTTCTAACGCTGCTGTAGATGCTGGAGTTTCTAACGCTGCTGTAGATGCTGGAGTTTCTAACGCTGCTGTAGATGCTGGAGTTTCTAAAGCTGCTGTAGATGCTGGAGTTTCTAACGCTGCTGTAGATGCTGGAGTTTCTAATGCTGCTGTAGATGCTGGAGTTTCTAATGCTGCTGTAGATGCTGGAGTTTCTAACGCTGCTGTAGATGCTGGAGTTTCTAACGCTGCTGTAGATGCTGGAGTTTCTAACGCTGCTGTAGATGCTGGAGTTTCTAACGCTGCTGTAGATGCTGGAGTTTCTAACGCTGCTGTAGATGCTGGAGTTTCTAACGCTGCTGTAGATGCTGGAGTTTCTAACGCTGCTGTAGATGCTGGAGTTTCTAATGCTGCTGTAGATGCTGGAGTTTCTAACGCTGCTGTAGATGCTGGAGTTTCTAATGCTGCTGTAGATGCTGGAGTTTCTAACGCTGCTGTAGATGCTGGAGTTTCTAACGCTGCTGTAGATGCTGGAGTTTCTAACGCTGCTGTAGATGCTGGAGTTTCTAAAGCTGCTGTAGATGCTGGAGTTTCTAACGCTGCTGTAGATGCTGGAGTTTCTAACGCTGCTGTAGATGCTGGAGTTTCTAATGCTGCTGTAGATGCTGGAGTTTCTAATGCTGCTGTAGATGCTGGAGTTTCTAATGCTGCTGTAGATGATGGAGTTTCTAACGCTGCTGTAGATGCTGGAGTTTCTAACACTGCTGTAGATGCTGGAGTTTCTAACGCTGCTGTAGATGCTGGAGTTTCTAATGCTGCTGTAGATGCTGGAGTTTCTAACACTGCTGTAGATGCTGGAGTTTCTAACGCTGCTGTAGATGCTGGAGTTTCTAATGCTGCTGTAGATGATGGAGTTTCTAACTCTGCTGTAGATGCTGGAGTTTCTAACGCTGCTGTAGATGCTGGAGTTTCTAAAGCTGCTGTAGATGCTGGAGTTTCTAACGCTGCTGTAGATGCTGGAGTTTCTAACGCTGCTGTAGATGCTGGAGTTTCTAACGCTGCTGTAGATGCTGGAGTTTCTAACGCTGCTGTAGATGCTGGAGTTTCTAATGCTGCTGTAGATGCTGGAGTTTCTAATGCTGCTGTAGATGCTGGAGTTTCTAATGCTGCTGTAGATGCTGGAGTTTCTAACGCTGCTGTAGATGCTGGAGTTTCTAACGCTGCTGTAGATGCTGGAGTTTCTAACACTGCTGTAGATGCTGGAGTTTCTAATGCTGCTGTAGATGATGGAGTTTCTAACGCTGCTGTAGATGCTGGAGTTTCTAACGCTGCTGTAGATGCTGGAGTTTCTAAAGCTGCTGTAGATGCTGGAGTTTCTAATGCTGCTGTAGATGCTGGAGTTTCTAACACTGCTGTAGATGCTGGAGTTTCTAACGCTGCTGTAGATGCTGGAGTTTCTAACGCTGCTGTAGATGCTGGAGTTTCTAATGCTGCTGTAGATGCTGGAGTTTCTAATGCTGCTGTAGATGCTGGAGTTTCTAAAGCTGCTGTAGATGCTGGAGTTTCTAACACTGCTGTAGATGCTGGAGTTTCTAACACTGCTGTAGATGCTGGAGTTTCTAATGCTGCTGTAGATGCTGGAGTTTCTAAAGCTGCTGTAGATGCTGGAGTTTCTAACGCTGCTGTAGATGCTGGAGTTTCTAACACTGCTGTAGATGCTGGAGTTTCTAATGCTGCTGTAGATGCTGGAGTTTCTAACACTGCTGTAGATGCTGGAGTTTCTAATGCTGCTGTAGATGCTGGAGTTTCTAAAGCTGCTGTAGATGCTGGAGTTTCTAACGCTGCTGTAGATGCTGGAGTTTCTAATGCTGCTGTAGATGCTGGAGTTTCTAATGCTGCTGTAGATGCTGGAGTTTCTAACTCTGCTGTAGATGCTGGAGTTTCTAACACTGCTGTAGATGCTGGAGTTTCTAATGCTGCTGTAGATGCTGGAGTTTCTAATGCTGCTGTAGATGCTGGAGTTTCTAAAGCTGCTGTAGATGCTGGAGTTTCTAACGCTGCTGTAGATGCTGGAGTTTCTAATGCTGCTGTAGATGCTGGAGTTTCTAACGCTGCTGTAGATGCTGGAGTTTCTAATGCTGCTGTAGATGCTGGAGTTTCTAATGCTGCTGTAGATGCTGGAGTTTCTAACGCTGCTGTAGATGCTGGAGTTTCTAATGCTGCTGTAGATGCTGGAGTTTCTAACGCTGCTGTAGATGCTGGAGTTTCTAATGCTGCTGTAGATGCTGGAGTTTCTAATGCTGCTGTAGATGCTGGAGTTTCTAATGCTGCTGTAGATGCTGGAGTTTCTAATGCTGCTGTAGATGCTGGAGTTTCTAATGCTGCTGTAGATGCTGGAGTTTCTAACGCTGCTGTAGATGCTGGAGTTTCTAATGCTGCTGTAGATGCTGGAGTTTCTAACGCTGCTGTAGATGCTGGAGTTTCTAATGCTGCTGTAGATGCTGGAGTTTCTAATGCTGCTGTAGATGCTGGAGTTTCTAATGCTGCTGTAGATGCTGGAGTTTCTAATGCTGCTGTAGATGCTGGAGTTTCTAATGCTGCTGTAGATGCTGGAGTTTCTAACGCTGCTGTAGATGCTGGAGTTTCTAATGCTGCTGTAGATGATGGAGTTTCTAACGCTGCTGTAGATGCTGGAGTTTCTAAAGCTGCTGTAGATGCTGGAGTTTCTAATGCTGCTGTAGATGCTGGAGTTTCTAACGCTGCTGTAGATGCTGGAGTTTCTAATGCTGCTGTAGATGCTGGAGTTTCTAATGCTGCTGTAGATGCTGGAGTTTCTAATGCTGCTGTAGATGCTGGAGTTTCTAACGCTGCTGTAGATGCTGGAGTATCTAATGCTGCTGTAGATGATGGAGTTTCTAACGCTGCTGTAGATGCTGGAGTTTCTAATGCTGCTGTAGATGCTGGAGTTTCTAATGCTGCTGTAGATGCTGGAGTTTCTAACGCTGCTGTAGATGCTGGAGTATCTAATGCTGCTGTAGATGATGGAGTTTCTAACGCTGCTGTAGATGCTGGAGTTTCTAACGCTGCTGTAGATGCTGGAGTTTCTAACGCTGCTGTAGATGCTGGAGTTTCTAACGCTGCTGTAGATGCTGGAGTTTCTAATGCTGCTGTAGATGCTGGAGTTTCTAATGCTGCTGTAGATGCTGGAGTTTCTAACACTGCTGTAGATGCTGGAGTTTCTAACGCTGCTGTAGATGCTGGAGTTTCTAATGCTGCTGTAGATGCTGGAGTTTCTAACACTGCTGTAGATGCTGGAGTTTCTAACGCTGCTGTAGATGCTGGAGTTTCTAACGCTGCTGTAGATGCTGGAGTTTCTAACGCTGCTGTAGATGCTGGAGTTTCTAATGCTGCTGTAGATGCTGGAGTTTCTAACGCTGCTGTAGATGCTGGAGTTTCTAATGCTGCTGTAGATGCTGGAGTTTCTAATGCTGCTGTAGATGCTGGAGTTTCTAATGCTGCTGTAGATGCTGGAGTTTCTAATGCTGCTGTAGATGCTGGAGTTTCTAACTCTGCTGTAGATGCTGGAGTTTCTAATGCTGCTGTAGATGCTGGAGTTTCTAATGCTGCTGTAGATGCTGGAGTTTCTAACACTGCTGTAGATGCTGGAGTTTCTAATGCTGCTGTAGATGCTGGAGTTTCTAATGCTGCTGTAGATGCTGGAGTTTCTAACGCTGCTGTAGATGCTGGAGTTTCTAATGCTGCTGTAGATGCTGGAGTTTCTAATGCTGCTGTAGATGATGGAGTTTCTAACGCTGCTGTAGATGCTGGAGTTTCTAACGCTGCTGTAGATGCTGGAGTTTCTAACGCTGCTGTAGATGCTGGAGTTTCTAACGCTGCTGTAGATGCTGGAGTTTCTAATGCTGCTGTAGATGCTGGAGTTTCTAACACTGCTGTAGATGCTGGAGTTTCTAATGCTGCTGTAGATGCTGGAGTTTCTAACGCTGCTGTAGATGCTGGAGTTTCTAATGCTGCTGTAGATGCTGGAGTTTCTAACGCTGCTGTAGATGCTGGAGTTTCTAACTCTGCTGTAGATGCTGGAGTTTCTAAAGCTGCTGTAGATGCTGGAGTTTCTAACGCTGCTGTAGATGCTGGAGTTTCTAATGCTGCTGTAGATGCTGGAGTTTCTAATGCTGCTGTAGATGCTGGAGTTTCTAATGCTGCTGTAGTTGCTGGAGTTTCACACATCCCATACAATTTATTCATGTGTAATTATGGTCCAAGCTAAAGTAGGTAAAACTTTTACAGAAAAGCACATTTAGAGCTCAGTTACAATGAATCATCAGACACATTAAATTTCTACTGCATATTTTTCAATTTGTGATCATGTGAGAAGTGCAGTGATGTAATGTCTATGGAGCTCAGGCTATTCTGACTACCACTCTGGCCCAACGTTGTAGAATTACAGCATAGACATAACAAGCTCTAAATCAGGTTTGATGAATGTTTTTCAAAATAACTAAATATGTTCATGCTCTACACATTGTAATAAACCCCAAAAATGTTTAAGGAATTTTACTCACTTTAATCTTGACAAATCCAGTCATGCAAAAAAAGGAGATGAGCTCAATTTGCAGGTAGAGTGAGTTCAAGGCCAGATGACCGGATCTATAAACACTTCTTCTATCCAATAGCACAGTGAGGACAAACGATAGGACCCATTACCTATGGAAATGTGGTCTTGAGAAAAAAAAACCATTTGCAGGCCTTTTTTTAGAAGTGATGTTGTAAATTTGCTACTGTGGGTCTTACAGGGTTAAGAGACACATATAACTTTACTACACCAAAGGCCAAAAAATAAATTAAAAGGAGCTGCATTTCATTATGGAATGATGCTAATATAAATTTAAGAAATTGTAGCACATTTTTGTTTTTCAAAAGGACGGCTTCAAAAGCAATTTTTGAGGACTTGACGTTTTCATAACTTCTGAAGGATTTTGTGTTTATTTTTGATTTTGCTTCATTATTCTTTTCTTTTGCTTTTCACTTTATTGGCTGCAATTCTGTTTTTTCTTTTTACTATTATTTCTTTTCTTTTACTTTTGTACTTAAACATAACATATGTTGATGTTAATTTTCTTCCATAGCTTAAATATAAGCATTATGCTTGGCCTGTGCCTTTTCACTCACTTTAACATGCTTCGATTGTACTGAACAGTGTCTTCTGTGTGACTGAATAAACAAACATATTATCATTATTATACAGTGTCCCAATACTTATAGAAATGCAAACTATCATTGTTCAGTGAACTCACGAGTGTGTCTGCATCCAGGAAGACACATTTGCTGTACTGAGTCAGAGTCCAGCAGTGGATCTTAGTGAAGGTGATACCGAGCTCGGGACGTCCCAGCAGGGACAGACGGAGCTGGTCCCCATTGTCCATCGCATCCACTGTGATAACCTCATCAAACTCCTTCTCCAAGGCAAGTCTGTTAAATGACTCAAACAGGTCAGTCGGCTCATGTGATAGCAGATATCAAACATTCTTCAGCAGCACACAGAAAGGGGACGAAGCTAAACTCCATATACTTGAAAAAGAGTTCCCACCTTGACCGCTCAGGAACGCTTGGTGTGACCATGACCGCAATGCAGCGTGTGGTCCCGTGCCGCCGCAAACTTCTGGCCACCACTGTGGCTCCCTGGCAGTAGGAGTCTGTGGTGGCCAGGGTCACAAAGGCCTCAGCAGCTGCAGGTAGAGAGCAGACGAACAGGATCAGGATGAAGGATCCCTGCTCTTTGTGATCAGAAATCACTACAACAAGTTTTTACAGATGTTGCCAACAGTTCTATGTGCGACACTTGAACAGCGTAGAGAGATTGTGGGGTAACAGCACTGCATGAGTGTCTATATATGATGATAAACAGGTCAAGCACTTTTTCAAGCCCAGACAAGATGAATGAAGGACCATTTATCAGCCCCTCCGAGGCCAATTCTTCAATGAGTCACATGAAAACCTACAAACGGTTCTTCTCACGATTTTCTCTCTGTAAATCCTGTTTTATGAGGACAATCCTGACAGCTGGGTCAGAGCTTCATTTTGATATAGAGGTATGTGACCTCGTCTCTGTGTGTGCTGTTAAATGTCACTTGCTGAACTGTTTGAGTGGAGTGTGAAGAAGTCAAATGCGCCACTACAGTGTGAGTTAGCAGCTCAGATGGGGTCGTCTAAGGGAATTACACTCTCTTGGTCTCAGAGCTGAGACTAAAGCTTTTAAAACTTGTTTTTCAAGTACATTTGAATCTAATCTTTTCCACATTTATATTCAGATAATCTTTCTTTAACAATGTTACCTACCTGACATTTCTGATGTCTTCAGTCTGCTTCAAATCCTGTATTTGTCCACAGAGGAGATCAGGAACATGCTGCAGTGGTATGCTGAAGGCTTGTGTGCAGTGACACAGTCAGTCATGAAGCTAATATGTGCACCAGCTGATAATGGAACCCTTCTTCAATACTCTGAGGGTCAGTATGTATCTGATGTTACACCGTGAAGTCACTCCCTCTATGGTGGAGCAAAGAATCAAGCTGGAGCTTCTGTTTCCTTCTTTTGATTTGTTTGCCCAATAGGTCATTCAACTAGCTGAAAAGGGGCTTTGCCAAGCATTGTGTAATAATACAACCTTTACATTCTGCCCTCCCATTCCTCTACTGATGGCCCGCTAGAAAGCGTGTTGACTTTCACATTCCAATCAGCAAGGAGCAAATAACCCCTCCAAAACTTTATTCTCAAACACAACACAGAAAACCAAGTTTTTACTTATCTGGCTTTTTTTCCTTCCTTACAAGCTAGAAATACATTTTCCATCTGCAGCAGTATGGGTAGCAGGATGTTGGAGATCAGGAGCAAGGTGTTCAGGTGGGAGCGTGAGGGTTTGCCAGGGGTTTGTTGGGGTTGAAGTCACTCTGTTCCTTTAACCCTTGGTTTTCAGTATGGAGTCGAAAGTAGCCCCCAGGTGATGGCCAATGCACCTCAGGTGCCTGAGCTGAGTGAAGTGAGGGAGATGTTCAAACTGCAGCAAGAGCAGCTTAAGCAGCTCACCTAAAGCATTTCTCTCCAGCTGAGTTCCCATCAGTGTACCTGGCCCTCACATCATGGCCATATCATCTGCAGGCTGTGTCAGCAGCCTGGTTATTTTGCTTGAGAGTGCAACGGCACTCGCGTTGCTCCTAAAATGTAGTTTCCTTTGCCGGCCCAGCAGCCTGGTGGTCAGCGTCGTTTCACACTGCCGTCAGAAAACTAGCACCCCCGGAGCTGCAGAGCCTCAGTTCATGCAGTGCAGTCTGGCTCAGAGATGGTTTCATGTGGTTCAGATGTTTCCAAACTCATGTCATCTTGTCCATCTGTCGATGTGACCATGGGTGGACTCATAGTTACTTGTTTGGTAGATACTGGGTCGATGGGTCGATGGTGACTACAGTGACTTTTTCCAAACACATTTTGAACCTTGGGGTCAAGATAGACTTTAGTCTTGCCACTGGCTACAGCTCATAGCATCTAATGGGTTGACCATCCCTTATGTTGGCTTTGTGGAGGTAGAAGTTAAGCCTTGTGGCAAGTTGATGTCACGGTGAGGGGGTGTTGGTGGTCAAGGATCCCTTGTGTTCTGGGTATGAACCTCATTCGCAGTGCTATTGTGAGCTCTTTGGTCAGCATGGTTTTGCCATGTTTGGTTGCCTATGGTTTCTAAAGCCCAAGAGTCTATTGTCCAGGCATTGCAGAAGTGCCATCAGGGTAATGCAGCAGATCCTCACCATTCAATTGAATTCAATTCAGTTTTATTTATATAGCGCCAAATTACAACAATTGTCATCTCAAGGCACTTAAATAATATAGTCCAATTCAAGCCAATTGGAATTCAATTCATTGTAATCATAATCCAAGTAATTCATATAGAGCCAATAGATTCCTTATCTAAAATCAAGGTGCGTGGTAGGGTGGCCTGTTGGGTCCCTGGTGATGTGATGGAAATTGTTGCAGTTACATGCTCAAAACAGTATTCAAGTTCCACTGTACTGTTTGAGCCTATGGACTCTGTACTTCCTGCTGGACTGCTTCACAGCTATAGAGTATATACAGAGTTATAACACTCCAATTGACTCCCGTTGTAGTAAATGTCGGACGACACTTCCGGGTTACGGCCAGTAGTTCCACATGAGGCACGGAGCTCCGTTGAAGTCAATTGCTTGTCAAGAACAATTACTAGTAAGTTAATGAAATAACAGCATTTTAAACGTTTTGTTTTTTTACATTTTTAAGCATTAGCTGTCAGAAGTACACTCTTAGACATCGTCATTTTTACATTTGGTTTGCATGAAATGTCAATGTTGATGTTAAAAATGTAATGGATTTAGAGACCTAACTGAAAAGCTTGGTAATGGAAGCTAATGTGTGAACACATGCTAACGTGACATTAACGTGATAATTTCACTAAAGTCCATTAACTTTTTGTTGTCAGGTGACATTATGTAAAGTTGTTTTGATTGTTATGTTTTAAAACATTACCAAAATACTACTGCTAATACTAAGATGCTACTGCTATTACTGTTACCATTACTTAAATGCTGTATTACTTCTCCTTGACCTCAGCCTGACATATTTGCAGATGATTTTTCTCTTCACATCATGGCATGATGGAAGGTTGCTATCCAGAGGCATGGCGTCATCTTCAAGCTGTTCCACTGCATTAGTGCACTCCATGAGAGAATCATCTGTCCTTCAATAGAACAGCTGCTCCACTTGCTGGACAACAGTGAAGACTTCATCAGATTGGCAATAAAGTGCACCCAGTTTGAATTCCTTGGCTTGAGATGACATTTGTTGTAATTTGGCGCGATATGAATAAACTGCGTTGAATCTAATTGAATTCCTTCAACTGCTACAGAAAAACATTCTCATGTGCATCATCTGCATTTTTGCACAAGTGCATGCTTGCACGTCTCACAGAGTGAGCAGCTGAAGACACACTTTACAACGTATATGGCCAGATGGTACAGAACACAGGAATCTGTTTTTGTGAAGGTGGGTGGTGATGTCAGGTCAACCAGCTGCTCCACTCTCAGAAATTCAGGACCAGGTAACTGCCTGTATGCACTGTGGACAGGAACTGTCCAACAGTGACAGCCCGCAGGGCATAGTGGAACTCCACAGGTGTTGACAAGGGGTTCCTCTGGTTCCGCCTGGTTATTTTGCTTGAGAGTGCAACGGCACTCGCGTTGCTCCTAAAATGTAGTTTCCTTTGCCGGCCCAGCAGCCTGGTGGTCAGCGTCGTTTCACACTGCCGTCAGAAAACTAGCACCCCCGGAGCTGCAGAGCCTCAGTTCATGCAGTGCAGTCTGGCTCAGAGATGGTTTCATGTGGTTCAGATGTTTCCAAACTCATGTCATCTTGTCCATCTGTCGATGTGACCATGGGTGGACTCATAGTTACTTGTTTGGTAGATACTGGGTCGATGGGTCGATGGTGACTACAGTGACTTTTTCCAAACACATTTTGAACCTTGGGGTCAAGATAGACTTTAGTCTTGCCACTGGCTACAGCTCATAGCATCTAATGGGTTGACCATCCCTTATGTTGGCTTTGTGGAGGTAGAAGTTAAGCCTTGTGGCAAGTTGATGTCACGGTGAGGGGGTGTTGGTGGTCAAGGATCCCTTGTGTTCTGGGTATGAACCTCATTCGCAGTGCTATTGTGAGCTCTTTGGTCAGCATGGTTTTGCCATGTTTGGTTGCCTATGGTTTCTAAAGCCCAAGAGTCTATTGTCCAGGCATTGCAGAAGTGCCATCAGGGTAATGCAGCAGATCCTCACCATTCAATTGAATTCAATTCAGTTTTATTTATATAGCGCCAAATTACAACAATTGTCATCTCAAGGCACTTAAATAATATAGTCCAATTCAAGCCAATTGGAATTCAATTCATTGTAATCATAATCCAAGTAATTCATATAGAGCCAATAGATTCCTTATCTAAAATCAAGGTGCGTGGTAGGGTGGCCTGTTGGGTCCCTGGTGATGTGATGGAAATTGTTGCAGTTACATGCTCAAAACAGTATTCAAGTTCCACTGTACTGTTTGAGCCTATGGACTCTGTACTTCCTGCTGGACTGCTTCACAGCTATAGAGTATATACAGAGTTATAACACTCCAATTGACTCCCGTTGTAGTAAATGTCGGACGACACTTCCGGGTTACGGCCAGTAGTTCCACATGAGGCATGGAGCTCCGTTGAAGTCAATTGCTTGTCAAGAACAATTACTAGTAAGTTAATGAAATAACAGCATTTTAAACGTTTTGTTTTTTTACATTTTTAAGCATTAGCTGTCAGAAGTACACTCTTAGACATCGTCATTTTTACATTTGGTTTGCATGAAATGTCAATGTTGATGTTAAAAATGTAATGGATTTAGAGACCTAACTGAAAAGCTTGGTAATGGAAGCTAATGTGTGAACACATGCTAACGTGACATTAACGTGATAATTTCACTAAAGTCCATTAACTTTTTGTTGTCAGGTGACATTATGTAAAGTTGTTTTGATTGTTATGTTTTAAAACATTACCAAAATACTACTGCTAATACTAAGATGCTACTGCTATTACTGTTACCATTACTTAAATGCTGTATTACTTCTCCTTGACCTCAGCCTGACATATTTGCAGATGATTTTTCTCTTCACATCATGGCATGATGGAAGGTTGCTATCCAGAGGCATGGCGTCATCTTCAAGCTGTTCCACTGCATTAGTGCACTCCATGAGAGAATCATCTGTCCTTCAATAGAACAGCTGCTCCACTTGCTGGACAACAGTGAAGACTTCATCAGATTGGCAATAAAGTGCACCCAGTTTGAATTCCTTGGCTTGAGATGACATTTGTTGTAATTTGGCGCGATATGAATAAACTGCGTTGAATCTAATTGAATTCCTTCAACTGCTACAGAAAAACATTCTCATGTGCATCATCTGCATTTTTGCACAAGTGCATGCTTGCACGTCTCACAGAGTGAGCAGCTGAAGACACACTTTACAACGTATATGGCCAGATGGTACAGAACACAGGAATCTGTTTTTGTGAAGGTGGGTGGTGATGTCAGGTCAACCAGCTGCTCCACTCTCAGAAATTCAGGACCAGGTAACTGCCTGTATGCACTGTGGACAGGAACTGTCCAACAGTGACAGCCCGCAGGGCATAGTGGAACTCCACAGGTGTTGACAAGGGGTTCCTCTGACGTATGCATCCAAATGTGTTTTCCTGGCAGTCCTGCGTGAACCGGCTTGTGAAGACAAATTTGTGAGCCTGGCTTAACAGATCTTCCTGTACCTACAGTATGGTTCTTGTGGCCATAACCAATCCTGTCTGGACCAGCTTCCAGCTGCTCTTTTCCCCTATCTTTAGGCCTTGAAAAAGATGGACACTCTCCTGGAGAAAGCTGATGGCTTTTTCATACTCCCCCATTTTGAACCGTGAGAGGGCAGTCACAACATGGCGGGTTGACATAAGGTCAAACCAGTGGTCCATCTTCTCCAGGAACCACGATGTGGTGAGGTTTGATTCAGGGCGCTGCTCCTCCTCTACCAGGTACTTTAAGGCAGCACTTGTCAACTTACTGAATATGTGCATGGCTGAGCTAACTTTCATCTTTTCAAAGTGGTTAGGCTCCAAGATGCCCCTGGAGAGGTTGGGAGCCAGCTTTAGTGCTATGCACACTTGGTAGGACACCAGATCCTGTAAGGGACCAACAGACATCACACTGGACGGGAGGTGCTCTTTGTTCACCACATCTTGTGAAATGGTGACGGTCTGACCACGGACAAGGGTGCTCTTCAAGTTCTTGACCAGATGTGGAACATCTGCCATGAAATAGAGCTGCCGGTGCGACTCTATGGGATGTGGAATCCAGGGCTTATCACACGTTACCCCAAAAGCTCACCACATTGCTCTATTAGGGCTCCCCATGTCACTTGTGACATTAATGACATGAAGCCCTACAGATGCAGCTGCCTCCACTATAGCAATGATGATGGGCTGGTAGACATTGGTGGAATTACTGCTGTAGTGGTATGCCACAACTTGCTTCCACCTTGTTGTTACTCCAGCCAGCATGAAGATGCAAGCGTGAGTTGCTCTGCCATTGTGGCCAGGCAGTGTAACATTGCCAAACAGATGTCCTGTCCCCATATGCAGCTCTACGCTTGGTGGTTTTGTATCCTGTTGTTCCTGCTGTGAATCGAATTTGAATCTCCTTTTTATTTTATTGGCTGAGTGCACGAATCTGGTCCAGATTGAAAATTGAAGTAAACTTTTGTTGAAGGTTGTTGTTTGTCCTCCTAAGTGCCAAATTTATTATTTTTTGTTGTGCTGGAGCGCTCTCTGCTTTTATCCTCCTATATTTTTCCTTTCTTAATTCCCTCAGCAGGTCCTCCACACTGGCCCTGTCATGACTGGCCCCTGGCACACTGGTTCCTGGATGAGTGGCCCCTGACTGACTGGCACCTGGTAGTCTGCTGACCTCTGCTTCACTGTCACCTGACACATCCCTCTCACTGCACCTCAATTCGTCCCTCATTATCTGTAATAACAAAGTATTGTTGGTGTTATACGTATTTATGCCACCTACAGTACATCCCTAGAAGTGAAATTGACAAGTCTGTTGACAATATCTTGTTTTTGAAATACATGAAATGGGAAAAACTGGAAAGACTGTGTTCACTGGAATCACACCAAGGCTTAATTTTATTTTATGCAGTGTGGTCATCAGGTGTTTTAACTTCTGCAGAAGCCAACATCCTCTAAGGTGTTTTCCTCCTCTTGGGCTTGGGGCGATGGATGAAGATGGTTTGGACAGCATCTGATCTCAACTTCCGTGTGCCTCTTTTTGTGGTCAACTGGTTGTCCTCAAAGTGTAACTGCCGGGAGGTAATTATGTCATAAGTTTTTTTTGGTTTTTTTTTCATTTTTGGTCTTGGTAGTAACAGTCGGGGTCGTGGCTGGAACCACAGGCTTAGTCTTGGCGGCGTCAACGGACTGTAGCATAGCAGTGGCAGCCGGCTTGAGCATGGCGGCGGGCTGTGGGGACGGCAACACAGGAGAAGACACTGGGGAGGCAAAAGGAGAGGTGAGAGTCTGGTGGAGCGCGGCCGATACCTCGGCCGAGTCTGCGCCGAATATGTCCATCATAGCCTGATAGTGGACTTTCTTTGCCACTTCCCAGATCTCCGGAACCACCCCGCACCGGAGAACGTCCAGGACGCCGCCAAAGACCCTCAGCCGGTCCCACTCGTCGGCTCTTTTGATTAAGCTGTCGGTCACGAGTCGGGTCTGGAGAGCACATAAGACTGCTGGGTCCATGTCTGGCAAAATCCTTCTGTCAGGTTCGATGGTGCAGGAAGGGAGGACCCAGATGCAGACTTCTCAAAATTAACAAAGGTTTATTTCCTAGGCAAAACAGCAAAAACAGAAAGCCTGACTGAGCCGGATAATCAAAATGTGTCTATCTGCTAGTAGTCTCCACCCATTGATATGATGCTGGAAATCTATTATATCAAGTATAGACTAAGCGTTACCTGCTGTGTTATATACCAGTTCTCCCTGTCCCTGTTTACTTTTTTACAGGATGCAGATGAAAAGCATGAGTAGGGTGTGAATGGAACTGCCATAAAAGGTCTTGTTTGCTTGTGTATTGGTTTTAAGTTTTCATTGAGGACCCTTAAACAAAGTAAGAGCTTGTGATCCTGCCTTCACCTTTACAATCTCTGTCCATTTGTGTCACCAGCCTTTAGCCTCAGCATTTAAAGGACCTCCCCAACACTCATGGCTCCAGTCTAACATGTTCTACAGTCTGGCAGGATGTCCTGTGACACATGCAGGAGCCCTTTTCCACGGTGGCTGTGAGGACATTCGTTCCCTTTTCCCAGAGCCCTCTGTGTGTGTGTGCGCGTGTGTGCGTGTGTGCGCGCGCGTGTGTGCGCGTGGGTGTGTGAACGTGTGTGTGTGCGCGTGTATGCGTGTGTGCGTCTATGCGCGTGCGCGTGTGTGCGTGCGTGTGTGTATGCGTGTGCGTGCGTGTGCGTGCGTGTGTATGCGTGTGTATGCGTGTGTATGAGTGTGTATGAGTGTGTATGAGTGTGTGTATGCGTGTGTATGAGTGTGTGTATGCTTGTGTATGAGTGTGTATGAGTGTGTATGAGTGTGTGTGTGTGCGTGTGTATGCGTGTGTGTATGCGTGTGTATGAGTGTGTGTATGCGTGTGTATGCGTGTGTGTGTATGCGTGTGTGTGCGTGTGTATGCGTGTGTGTGCGTGTGTGTGTATGCGTGTGTGTATGAGTGTGTATGCGTGTGTATGCGTGTGCGTGCGTGTGCATGCGTGTGTATGCGTGTGTATGAGTGTGTGTATGAATGTTTGTATGAGTGTGTATGCGTGTGTCTGCGTGTGCGTGCGTGTGCGTGAGTGTGCGTGCGTGTGTGTGCGTGTATGCGTGTGTGTGTATGCGTGTGTGTGCGTGTGTGCGTGTGTGTGTGCGTGTGTATGCGTGTGTGTATGCGTGTGTGTGCGTGTGTGTGCGTGCGTGTGTGTATGCGTGTGTGTGCGTGTGTATGCGTATGTATGAGTGTGTGTATGCGTGTGTGCGTGCGTGTGTGTGTGCGTGTGTGTGTGTGTGTGCGTGTGCGCGTGTGCGTGTGTGTGCGTGCGTGTGTGTGTGTGTGTGTGCGTGTGTGTGTGTGCGTGTGTGTGTGCGTGTATGCGTGTGTGTGTGCGTGTGTGTGCGTGTATGCGTGTGTGTGTATGCGTGTGTGTGTGCGTGTGTGTGTGTGCGTGTGTGCGTGTGTGTGTGTGCGTGTGTGTGTGTGCGTGTATGCGTGTGTGTGTGTATGCGTGTGTGTGTATGCGTGTGTGTGTGCGTGTGTGTGTGTGCGTGTGTGTGTGTGTGTGCGTTTGTAAATATGTTTTAACAGGACAATTGGTCAGAATACACACCACACTAGAAGAACATTTTGTATTAACAGGACAGGAGCAGTGTCCTGCTAATTTTGACAAAATTCTAAAAGTGTAGAATGGTTTCTATTGGTCCATTAAACCTAAAAATGCAAAAAAAACAAGATGTCCGTTTAATACATATAAACCTGATTTTGTGTACAATCTGTGTATCACCACAGCGCCCCCAGAGGCAGGTTGTGTACTAGCAAGACCTCATGAATATTCACACAGTGTCTTATGGTGATTGGCTGTCTGCCGGAAGGTCCTTCTTATTACTACACTGTCCTTCTAATTCACGTGTCGCTATTTACACTGGGGATGAGTTGGCAATATGATTACTCTCTATGCTATAAAATGTAAGATTTTATAAAGGTTTGCTGGGTGCTTAAACCCAACCTTTTGTTCAACCTTGAAATTTATATGACACCTAAAAATATGCACAAATAGATGTACATTTTCATCAAATATTATTATTTTGAAACATTATGAATAATACATGTCTGTGATAAGTGCATGGATGACAAGAAATGTAACCCTTAAAAAGCAATCAAACTATTTTTGTGCTCCACTGCTGCGATTTTGTTAACAATGTCATTGAGAGAATGAAAAGTGCATATTTAAGCCCAGATCAAGTAGAAGAGGTCATTAAACTTGTGCAAAATGCTGCTGCCCGTCTTTTAACCAACACTAACAGACGTATGCATATTACTCCCGTTCTTAACTCCCTTCATTGGCTTCCTGTCCTTTATAGAATTGATTTCAAACTTTTAATGTTTGTTTTTAAAGCTCTTAACGGCCTCGCCTCATCGTATTTATCTGAGCTTTTAACTGTCCGTAACCCTGGCAGAGCTCTGAGGTCAACAAATCAACTTTTGTTGGAAGTGCCCAGGTCAAAATACAAGCACTGGGGTGACCGAGCCTTTTCCGTTGCTGCCCCCAGACTCTGGAATAAGCTCCCCCCCCCCCCAGATGTGTCTTATTTCTGACCTGGGCCTCTTTAAATCTAGGCTAAAAACATATTTATTTCAGATGGCTTTTAATACCCAATAGTATGGTGACTCTTTTATATTATCTTATTCAATTTTGCTGTATTTTATTGCGTTTACTGTTATTTTATTGTTTGTACTTATTCTTTTCTTTATTTATTATCTGCTGTAAAGCACTTTGGTACACCGAAATGGATTGTTGTAAAGGGCTATATAAATAAATTACATTTACATTTCTTTTTCAAATTCTTAATACCTTAATCTATTTGTTTGCAAGACATCTATCTTATTAAAATGTAATAAATAAATGTTGAACATGGATTTCTTCATATACAGGACCAGTATTTAAAGGAAAGACTTCTAAACTGTGATTAAAAAATAATAAGAATTATAAATTACATTCTTAAAGCCACAATAGAGCAGATCATTTGTACGTGCATCACCTTCTCGCCAATCGAGACTATCACAGTATGATGGAAAGATTGCTAAAAAACAACAGGATTTGTGTATGAAGTGAAAAAAATAGCACTTCCATTACTTCCAGCCAAGCATGTTTCTGTATAGCTCTCAAACTTCTCTGAGTTTTTATCTGCTCACTTTGTTTATTACTTGACCGAGGATGTCTTTTGTGGATTTGAACCACAAAGAGTGATTCTTTATGCAACACTTGACAAATGCATGGGGTGTCTAAAAATATGTTTTCACAACTGTATGATCTGATTGTTCTAGAACAGCTTGAAAAATTAAAAATGCTCATAAAGTTAAGACAGCAGTGGACTTGACTTGAGCAGATTAGTACATATTTATCTGCCATGTTGACCATGAGTGCAGGGCTTGTGCAGAAATGGAGGCAAATGTCGTGGATTTTATTCAGTAGGTGAACAGTAGAGTGAAGGAGCCAGTCCTCTTCACGTTAAGCGAGAGTCTATGCACAGCCAGTACAGTAGATTCCAGTAAATTCTGTCACTAACGTAGAAGTAAGAATCATTGGAAATTGAAAAGCTCCATTAAGTTATATATATATATTAATGAGGCTGTGGAAACCAAAACCTTCAGCATTTACCAAGGAGATGCTGTTCTGCTTGCCCTCGGCCAAATAATGAACAAGACTGTTTATATATACTGACTCAGAAATGGGGCCACCATGTATAAGGCATTGATTTAAAAAATAGTGCAAATATATCACGGTTACCTGTGTTGTTGTTAGCATAAAACTATAAAGATTGATAATTTGTCATTATTCCCAGGTAATACTGCTACTCTACATACATGCAGATTGTCAAGTCTAGATTGTCTATAGGCAGGTACATCAGACAATGTTTTTCTGCTGGTGTTGTGTCTGCCAATAGACAGCAGTTTCCAGAGGAAGGAAAAGTTAAAAAAGGGTTTAAGCTACCTCATTTGGGTGAAAATTAATAATAACAAATACCAATCACAAAGTGTCTCTAAATAAACATGTTTTTAAAGTATAGGTGCTGTGACATCATATAGCATGTCATCAGAAGTGATCAAAAGTAGTCACTTGTAAACATTGCTGGCGGGAGATACCATGTGACTGTTGCAACCTAATAAAAACAAAATGTATAATAAACTATTTATCTTGAAATATTGAATTAAATTAAAAAACTATTACGCAAGTAAATTTGTTTTGTTCATCCTGAATAAATCAAACATTATGCTGTCATGAAAAAAAAGGAATTCTTCTTTTGTCATATCCCTCCTCTTCTATCAACGTGGTACAGTCCGTCAAGTTTTGGTGCGAACGATTACTCTTTAATTGAACACCTTTCATTCCTTTGCGCGGAGGACCAGGTAAGACCCATTTAATATATCTTACACATTTAGGTACATATTTTTATATAATTATGCAGAATGGTGTAGGTTACTTGATGTTTGGATGTACCAAAACATCTGATCTGCGACAGTTTAGCTAGTTATTGCAACTGACTGGCATGGTGGCTCACTCCAGAATTAGAATAACTGAGACATGAAGGGCCCGTCCATACGACTACGCTGCCTCACCCAATACGCTGTCGTTTTGAAAAAAGTAAAAATACGGCGTCGTTTCCAGAAATATCTGAGTCCACACGGATTCACTGGAAACGACCCAAAATGCTGTCCTACGTGTATGCCAGGCCTGTATGTGGCGCTGTGACGACGCCACACCAATACACTAAAAACGGAAACGAAGCCATGGAGCATGCAGGCATAGACATATAAAGAATCTTACACGTCTATGTATAAAGGTAATACAAGCGTGTAGTCCTCCATTGTCGTTGTTGTTATGACCATAGACATTATAAAGTTTGGAAAAATACAAGTACAATGGACTTGTTAAAGTTTTATTCTTTATGTCTATGGTTATGACGCGTATAGTGACGGCGGCTGAAGTTAATGGTTAGAGAGGCAGGGCCCATACGTCATCGTTTCGCCGTCAACACTCCGGGCTATCTGGCGTTTTAAGATTTTAACACTCTGGGACCCGTTTTCAAAATTTTCACATACAATAACATTAAATCATATTGTATATGTTGTTGCTCAATTTAACAACATCTGATCTTTGCAGGAGATGGCAGGAACAAGGCCACAGAGAGCAAAAATAAATCCCAAACATGATGCCAGTTATTATTGCTCCTTAGGTGAAGATAAGAAAGGATTTGATGTAAAATATATTAATTCATTTAAAGGTGAGTTGTAAGTTTATTTAGCATAAGTTTCCAGAGTTTATTACACAAAGATTTATTTTTAATTTTTACTTATAATTTATTTTTAAACTGCACATTAGGAGCATAGATCTTGTTCTATGATCATTATGATCAGAACATCTTTCTTATTTCAAAGGAGACAAGCAACTGCTCAAAATAGAAGCTGTTAAGTTGTTTTTTCTTGGGAAGATAATCGTATATGTAGATAGATGCTTTATTTAATAATTGTTTATGGATTAATCCACAGAAACATTTTAGAAGTGAATGAGTCATTTTTTAAACTAATCAAAGAAAGACATCAAATTAAATAAATGAACAGATTTTGAAAAAGTTAATAATCTCAATTGCTACTATTTGAAAGCTCTACATTGTTTGAAGTTTATTATTCTACTTTGTTTATTATATGTACCTCCAGGTCGGGGTGTGTTCAGCTGCCGGTGCTTTCAAAAAGGAGATTTCCTCATTGAGTACCGAGGGGAAGTCATAAGTAGAAAGGAACAAGAAAACCGATTGAAAGTTTACCATGATGCACTCAAGGTTTTTATGTTTGACTTCCAGTTCAATGGACAACAGTTATGGTATTTAAAGTGTGTTTTTTTATATATATTTAATTTATATCTTAAGACAGTGATGTAAACATTTTCTGCCTCATCATCAGTAAAAGTAGTTTCAGTTATGACATACAGTGCCAGATGAATATTTTGAGTTGGTGGAGAAATATTCTTCAGTCATGCTAACACTAAATATGATTTTCCTTACATCGTGTAATTATTCTTATTGCATACTTGATGTTTCAGTGTTGATGCTGCCAAAGAGGATGGATCATTAGGTAGACTGGTAAATGATGATGAGGCGAATCCAAACAGCAAAATGAAAGTTACAAGAGTGGATGGAAGACCCCATCTCTGTTTATTTGCACTCAAAGATATTGGTCCAGGGGAAGAAATCACTTATAATTATGGTGATTCTGACTGGCCATGGAGAAGCAAGGTATATAGAAGTGTAACAAAACTGTCAAGAATCATTCTACCAGCTTTGAACAGAATTTTGAAGGGTATATCAAGTTGTAGTACACAGTATCAATATAGTCAAAAATATAAGAAGTGATGAGCATAGTGCCTAAAAAAAAACGATTTTTGCTGAAATATTAATCAGACGACACTATTTCAACTTTTTCAGTACTATTCAAAATGTTACAAACTGTCACATGTAAATAGATTTATACTGATCTTATAATTAAATATTAACTGGTATGTGATATATGAGTGTCTAGACACAGGTCCTGTGTAATACTCAACATGTAAGGTGCAGGAATAAGGAGGACTGAGTTTTCTACATGAGAAACAAACTCCCATTCAGTGATTGTTCTTTACATTTCAGATCTCCAAAGAGATGCCGTGTCCGGCTGAGGATGTTGGTGCATGCGGGTCCTTTTCAGGCAACACACCAGAGGTAATTTGAATCTTTGAAGGCACATTCATTGTCTAATATAAAGTAATGAGAATGATATTCAGCAGTATTCAGACACACAGTTACGATGTAACCTTTATATGTAAGGTGCAGGAATCTGGAGGGCTGAGTTTTGAAATTACACATAGAAAGGAATGAAAGTAGATTTAGAAGTGCGCAGACACACAGGTCCTGTGTAATACTCAACATGTAAGGTGCAGGAATCTGGAGGGCTGAGTTTTGAAATTACACAAAGAAAGGAATGAAAGTAGATTTAGAAGTGCGCTGACACACAGGTCCTGTGTAATACTCAACATGTAAGGTGCAGGAATAAGGAGGACTGAGTTTTCTACATGAGAAACAAACTCCCATTCAGTGATTGTTCTTTACATTTCAGATCTCCAAAGAGATGCCGTGTCCGGCTGAGGATGTTGGTGCATGCGGGTCCTTTTCAGGCAACACACCAGAGGTAATTTGAATCTTTGAAGGCACATTCATTGTCTAATATAAAGTAATGAGAATGATATTCAGCAGTATTCAGACACACAGTTACGATGTAACCTTTATATGTAAGATGCAGGAATCTGGAGGGCTGAGTTTTGAAATTACACATAGAAAGGAATGAAAGTAGATTTAGAAGTGCGCAGACACACAGGTCCTGTGTAATACTCAACATGTAAGGTGCAGGAATCTGGAGGGCTGAGTTTTGAAATTACACAAAGAAAGGAATGAAAGTAGATTTAGAAGTGCGCAGACACACAGGTCCTGTGTAATACTCAACATGTAAGGTGCAGGAATAAGGAGGACTGAGTTTTCTACATGAGAAACAAACTCCCATTCAGTGATTGTTCTTTACATTTCAGATCTCCAAAGAGATGCCGTGTCCGGCTGAGGATGTTGGTGCATGCGGGTCCTTTTCAGGCAACACACCAGAGGTAATTTGAATCTTTGAAGGCATATTCATTGTCTAATATAAAGTAATGAGAATGATATTCAGCAGTATTCAGACACACAGTTACGATGTAACCTTTATATGTAAGATGCAGGAATCTGGAGGGCTGAGTTTTGAAATTACACATAGAAAGGAATGAAAGTAGATTTAGAAGTGCGCAGACACACAGGTCCTGTGTAATACTCAACATGTAAGGTGCAGGAATCTGGAGGGCTGAGTTTTGAAATTACACATAGAAAGGAATGAAAGTAGATTTAGAAGTGCGCAGACACACAGGTCCTGTGTAATACTCAACATGTAAGGTGCAGGAATAAGGAGGACTGAGTTTTCTACATGAGAAACAAACTCCCATTCAGTGATTGTTCTTTACATTTCAGATCTCCAAAGAGATGCCGTGTCCGGCTGAGGATGTTGGTGCATGCGGGTCCTTTTCAGGCAACACACCAGAGGTAATTTGAATCTTTGAAGGCACATTCATTGTCTAATATAAAGTAATGAGAATGATATTCAGCAGTATTCAGACACACAGTTACGATGTAACCTTTATATGTAAGGTGCAGGAATCTGGAGGGCTGAGTTTTGAAATTACACATAGAAAGGAATGAAAGTAGATTTAGAAGTGCGCAGACACACAGGTCCTGTGTAATACTCAACATGTAAGGTGCAGGAATAAGGAGGACTGAGTTTTCTACATGAGAAACAAACTCCCATTCAGTGATTGTTCTTTACATTTCAGATCTCCAAAGAGATGCCGTGTCCGGCTGAGGATGTTGGTGCATGCGGGTCCTTTTCAGGCAACACACCAGAGGTAATTTGAATCTTTGAAGGCACATTCATTGTCTAATATAAAGTAATGAGAATGATATTCAGCAGTATTCAGACACACAGTTACGATGTAACCTTTATATGTAAGGTGCAGGAATCTGGAGGGCTGAGTTTTGAAATTACACATAGAAAGGAATGAAAGTAGATTTAGAAGTGCGCAGACACACAGGTCCTGTGTAATACTCAACATGTAAGGTGCAGGAATAAGGAGGACTGAGTTTTCTACATGAGAAACAAACTCCCATTCAGTGATTGTTCTTTACATTTCAGATCTCCAAAGAGATGCCGTGTCCGGCTGAGGATGTTGGTGCATGCGGGTCCTTTTCAGGCAACACACCAGAGGTAATTTGAATCTTTGAAGGCACATTCATTGTCTAATATAAAGTAATGAGAATGATATTCAGCAGTATTCAGACACACAGTTACGATGTAACCTTTATATGTAAGATGCAGGAATCTGGAGGGCTGAGTTTTGAAATTACACATAGAAAGGAATGAAAGTAGATTTAGAAGTGCGCAGACACACAGGTCCTGTGTAATACTCAACATGTAAGGTGCAGGAATCTGGAGGGCTGAGTTTTGAAATTACACATAGAAAGGAATGAAAGTAGATTTAGAAGTGCGCTGACACACAGGTCCTGTGTAATACTCAACATGTAAGGTGCAGGAATAAGGAGGACTGAGTTTTCTACATGAGAAACAAACTCCCATTCAGTGATTGTTCTTTACATTTCAGATCTCCAAAGAGATGCCGTGTCCGGCTGAGGATGTTGGTGCATGCGGGTCCTTTTCAGGCAACACACCAGAGGTAATTTGAATCTTTGAAGGCACATTCATTGTCTAATATAAAGTAATGAGAATGATATTCAGCAGTATTCAGACACACAGTTACGATGTAACCTTTATATGTAAGATGCAGGAATCTGGAGGGCTGAGTTTTGAAATTACACATAGAAAGGAATGAAAGTAGATTTAGAAGTGCGCAGACACACAGGTCCTGTGTAATACTCAACATGTAAGGTGCAGGAATAAGGAGGACTGAGTTTTCTACATGAGAAACAAACTCCCATTCAGTGATTGTTCTTTACATTTCAGATCTCCAAAGAGATGCCGTGTCCGGCTGAGGATGTTGGTGCATGCGGGTCCTTTTCAGGCAACACACCAGAGGTAATTTGAATCTTTGAAGGCATATTCATTGTCTAATATAAAGTAATGAGAATGATATTCAGCAGTATTCAGACACACAGTTACGATGTAACCTTTATATGTAAGATGCAGGAATCTGGAGGGCTGAGTTTTGAAATTACACATAGAAAGGAATGAAAGTAGATTTAGAAGTGCGCAGACACACAGGTCCTGTGTAATACTCAACATGTAAGGTGCAGGAATCTGGAGGGCTGAGTTTTGAAATTACACATAGAAAGGAATGAAAGTAGATTTAGAAGTGCGCTGACACACAGGTCCTGTGTAATACTCAACATGTAAGGTGCAGGAATAAGGAGGACTGAGTTTTCTACATGAGAAACAAACTCCCATTCAGTGAGTTAATTTGAGGTAATTTGAATCTTTGAAGACTTTTTTACTTTTACTTTTTTTAAAAAATGAATTCATAAGAATTGCAATCAGTTTCGTATAGATTCACATGTGTTGTGTAATTTTGAATTTGACAAGTTAATACATTATGAAGACTATAAATCCACTTCAATATTCTAAAGCTCTGTATGTTAAGTTGTACACTACCAGTTAAAAGTTTAGATCCACCTTTTCAGCTTAATGAGGATGAGAAGTTGGGTCCGAACTTTTTACTGGTAGCATAAGTCCTCAGTGAGCGCATGTTTTTTTTCTGTTCAGTTTGTTCTGTTTAAGAAAATGCTCTGTTGAGTGTTTTTTTTAATTCTACACTACACAAGTGTTTGTTAGGATCAAATTCCTGTCTTACAATTACACTTTTTTTTTTTGTCAACAGGACTGTGATCATGTTCTCATCCCTGACGAAATGTCAAGTTTAGAAAAATGTGTTACATGTGGAGGACCTTTTTCACCTCTGAAATGGAGTGGTGTGAGATGTAAAGGTAATTTTTGAGAATGGAGGGGGGAGTTTATCTGTATCTTTTGAACGTGATTCCACAGTAACACTTATAAAAATAAAAAAACTATTCCATGTGTAGCTGTGCTATATGTTCAAAATGAGCCATTTGCTGCTTTTTCAGTACTTACCATGTTACCTTCCTTTATAAATTCTTACGTTTCTCTGTCTAGTTTGCAATCAGTCCTGGCACAAAAAGTGTTATGTTAAACACAAGGAGGACATCACTGAATTTCTGCAAGTGGTAAGCTTTTTAGTAGAATTATTCTCCGTGAAATGCTTTCCAAGTATACAAAATATAAATGTTTTTCTAATCATTATCAGGTCTGTACAGAACAAAGTTCAAGTGAGGCGGCATCATCAGAAGAGGAATATGTTCCTGATTCCATAGATGATTCAAACAGCTCATTGGATGACAGATCAGAACCTTTAGAAATCAGTCACAAACAAGTACAGAATTGTGAGGTCTCCACCAGCAAGTCTGCTTCCAAAAAGAAAAGACACCACCAAGAAAGTTTTGTAGAGGAAGACAGAGAGTCCATTTCTGAAGCTGCAGAATCATTACCTGAAGATATGATCAGCACAACTCAGCTTGACGTATCAAGAGTTACTGCCAAAGTAGTAAACGCTGATGCCCAAGGCATTATTGTTGATGATGGTGCTGATGCTAGAGCGGAAAACGTCTCAAACACATCATCCTTGCTCAGAAATAGAACTTACTGCTACATTTGTGGAAAGATACAGACAAAGTTTACACGTCACTTAAAAACTCATGAGAAAACACATGCAGATGTTGCTCAAGTTTTAAGTCTTCCCAAGAGGTCCAAACAACGTATGAAAATGCTTATAAAGCTTCGCAACAAGGGAAACCACAGTCATAACTCAGAGGTCTTGGTGAGTGGAGTTGGATCACTAAAACTAAGACGCACATCAAAGAAAAAGTATAATGCAAAAGACTACATTCACTGCATGTACTGCCAGGCATTATATCTCCGGCGAGATCTGTGGCGACATGTTCGAAAATGTTCTTCAAAACCAGTAGAAGCTACTTCAGAGATTGGAAGAAAAAGAGTTTTGTCTTTGGCCTCTATGAATGAGTCAGCTCTGTGTCAGCAGATATCACCAGGGGTTTGGAACATGTTAGCTGTTATGAAAGATGATGAGATAACTTCTACTGTGCGAAGTGACTTCTCCATTCTTCAGCTGGCCCAATCGTTCTTCAACAAATACGGACAGGATCCCACCAAACATGAGTACATTCGCCAGAAACTCAGAGAATCTGGAAGACTTCTACTTACGCTTCGCAAGGAATTCTCAATACATACTCTTGAGGATGCTGTGAGACCTGCTAATTTTGATGTGGTCATCAAAGCGGTCAAGAAAGTATCTGGGTATGATCAAGAAAAGCACTTCTACCGTACTCCAAGCCTTGCTCTAAAGTTAGGTCACTCACTACAGAAAGTCAGTGATATTTTACATTGCAGAGCACTCATGGCAGAAGACAGTATGCTGATAAAGTCAATCCAGAGTTTCAAAACTCTCTATGCTACAAAGTGGTCTGAACTCATCTCACACACCGCTTTAACTACGTTGAACGAGCGGAAGTTTAACAAGCCTTCCACTCTTCCTTTCACAGAAGATGTTCAACGTCTTCACAGACATCTGGAGAAGACTACAGAACAAGCATTGAAAGATTTGGAAGACCATAGTTCATCAAAATCATATAGTGAACTGTGTAAAGCCACCATGGCAAATGTAATCCTTTTTAACAGGAGAAGAGGGGGGGAAATTTCTAAGATGACGATGAATGGCTTTCTGGAGAGAGACACAAGTGCCCTGCATAAGGACGTCGCATTTGGACTGACAGAATTTGAACTTCACCTTTGTCGACACTTCAGTCGTGTTGAATTAAGGGGTAAAAGAGGCCGGAAGGTTGCAGTGTTACTTTCACCAGACATGGTGAATGCCATAACGCTCCTAATAGAAAAAAGAAAAGACTGTGGTGTTCTGGCAGAAAACCTGTTCCTTTTTGCCAGACCTCACTGTCTGACTCCCTACAGAGGACAGGACTGTTTGAGGCTTTATGCCAGTGAATGTGGGGCCGAAAACCCTGAGCTCCTCAGGTCAACACAATTACGCAAACATGTTGCAACTTTGTCTCAGATCTTGAACCTCAAGAATCACGAGTTGGACCAAGTTGCTAACTTCCTTGGCCACGATATTCGCGTTCATCGTGAATATTACAGACTTCCTGAGGCTACTACACAGCTGGCCAAAATATCCAAACTGCTGCTTGCCATGGAGAAAGGGTCTCTCAGAAACCTTCAAGGCAAAACACTTGACGAGATTGAAATTGAAGGTAATGCCATTTAAAGTTAAAAATTAGTCCTGTTTCTAGCAAATGTATGGTAGCAAAATGGAACACACGTGTAGATAATTTATAGCAATATTTGTAACAATAATATATAACTTTAAACTCATAATTCATTAAGGCAATATCATTTATTTTATTAGACAACCTACAGTTGACCGATTCCGATGCTGAGAGTGAGGTCGATGCTGAGAGTGAGGTCGATGCTGAGAGTGAGGTCGATGCTGAGCGTGAGGTCGATGCTGAGCGTGAGGTCGATGAAGGAAATCTCACATATTCACAGACTGGTAAGACTGATTTTTTTTTTTTTTTATGGTGATGATAATGTTAAACTTTATTACAGATTCTGCAGAAATAAAAAAAAACAAAGGAATCTGTTGAGGAACCTAGCATGTATTTATTGTCACCAGATGGTTAGACTTTTAACAGTGTAACTACATGTTATGTTGTTTCCTAACCAATTTTAATTTCACTGTCAAGTCAGTAACCAAAATTTCTTACTGTTTTCTTGTATTTCAGACATATATTAAGGGGGCATTAATTTGTATCTGAAATACTAGAAAATGGTAAGGGCCCGAATGACTTATGTCCCAGATAGCAATTGAGTGCCCATGCAAACAGACTTCCACAGTTGGTTTGCGTTTTACTCGTGGACGTCTATACACATACAAAGATGGCAAAGGGTGCCGTATGTCAATTAGATTTTTCAATGTTTCCTGGTTTATTCTGTGAAAGTCTGCTTTTGTCCAAACTTGACTGCATGTGTCAAATGAAATTCAGTCCCAAGGAATTCAAATTTCAGTGGAAAAGGTATATAACCATAAGATATATCATTATTATTATTATTAGTTAACCAAACTTTCTCTGTAATACTCATCGTTGTTATTTCTATGTATGTAATGAGTTATATTATATTTTATTACTGGTTGTGCAGGACTGTTGATGGCCGGGCAACCTGTCGAGGAACCTCCAGGCATGTCTGTGCCATTATCACAAGGTTAGCCCTTATCCTCACTCTACTAACATGTCACCTTCTTTGATCGCTTTTAGGCTATGAAATAATGCATTGTGGATTCAGACCTTCTTCACTTGTTTACATTTTGTTGTCATGGCAACAGTTCAGATAAATGGGAGGCATGTAAGCTAACTTTCCATGACCAGGCCATTCTTTTCAATCTAACAATTTACTCATTGAATATGTT